>NC_134571.1:45957176-46325301 GCF_050947875.1 Dermacentor variabilis | reverse complement strand
GCGCCTTGCACGCTCGCGCACGACTTTTCCCTAATGTATTCCCACTCCTGTGCCATGGTACTGAGCTTCCGAGACGTACAAAATAAAGGGAAGAAAAGGAGAAAGAAAACGAATAAATAAAAGGGAGAGGTAGAGAGAGTTTCGACTCCCACTGCCGCCACCGAACCAAGTTTCCTTCCCTTAATATGAGACTCCTTCCACGTATTTTCCTGTCCCCGCATAACGCGCCCATCCGCTGGCTGGCTCGCTCGCTGTAGACTGCGTGCCTTTGCTTCTCGCGCGCTCTCCTTGCCTTTCTCATCCTTGGCGCACGCGCGCGCCGGTCGCGCTTTCGTTTCTCATTTCTTTTGCGCGTGTGGTTCTAGCCGCCTTCGCGTGCTGGCTGTTTTGGCCGGTCCCTGTTCTGCATAGAGCTGTTCGGCTGAAAGTGCGCGCGAGGGAGGGTGCCGGGCGGAAGAGAGATCCTACGGCGTCTGTGCAGCGCGGAGCCCATTTCCCGCTGTTCGATCACTCGAGCGATCATTAATCATTCGCCCAGCCAGGGACGGAAAAGGAAAAAAGGAGAGAAAAAAAGGAGTGGAAAACTGGGAAAGCGGAGTGCATGCGTGTGGGTGTACTGCGCACAAACAAAGGGTGAAAGACTAAGAAAAAACAGAGAAAGACCACCGCCGACGACCGAAATGAGTGCGGACGAAAAGGAAAGAAAAAGCAAGAAGCGGGAGGCTGGCGTCGTCGGCGTTAGCGTCGGAAGCGTCAACACGGCCAGACGCACACACATTAAGCGTAAAGGAAGGGTGGTATGCCCGACTGAGGAAAGGGAGCGATTTGGAGCGACTAAACAGGAAAAAGGAAAATAAATTATAAAAAAAAGAGTGAAAGGTTCGCGACGAGGAATTCGCTTGCGCCTATTCTCCTTTTGTCCTGCTCTTTTAGTTTTGCGTTTTCCTTATGTGGCTCCTGGCTGCAGAAACGTCTTCCGTTCTCGTCTCTTGCGCCACGGAGACTTGTTTGGGCGCGTTGCGTCACCGACGGCTGTTTCTTGTTTGCTGATGCTGACAAAAGCACGAGAAAGGAAAACGATCGAAAACAAGCCGGGGAAGAGTAGAGTATACTGCTGTTGTTGGAGAAAGGCGGTGCTGGCGCTTAGAGGCGCGCGAATGTCGTTTAGCCTGAGGGGGTGTTTGGTTTTCAAGTTCATGACGTTTCGCCATATTTCCTTGCTCCGTTGGGCTTGTTGTCTTGCATACTCTATTAAATTGCGACACTCGAAATGTAGGTGCGGAAAGTCCCATTTGTGGGCACAAAATTCATTTTTCGGAGTTGCAGCAATAAAGGCTTAATATTATAGGTGTAATATTAGCGACAGCTCTACTTTGTGTGCAGCAAAGCTAAGGCAGCAGCAGGAAGAAATTCGAGAAATCATTTATGTACTTTGAGAAATGCTCGTTTAATGGCTACTTTTCAGGATGAAAGACTTGTTGTATTGCATAGCTTCGCAGCTGGTGGATTCCCGGCGCTTAATTATTGAAAGTGAGCTGTAGAGAGAAAGAAACAGAACGATAAGTAAGGATAGGTGCCCTACATTGCGGCTGAGAGAAGCGGGAAGAAAAGAAAAAAAAAGGAAAGAGGCTAAGAAGTCATGTACGAGCACACACAACAGCGTTTACTATACAATCAAAGGCAGTCGCAAAGCCCAGTCGCCTTCAACAGTGCAGGAGGATTCTAGAGGCTTTATCAGGTGACGACCGAGTCTATGGTCCTAATACTTTATCTTTTGTGAGCGCTCTGTCGTTCAATCGACTTAAAGCAGTACTCAGAGTACTCAGTACTCAGTGTTTTGTCATCAAAAGAAGGACTTTAGGTGTGGACGTCTACTAATGTCTCGACGTAATTGTGAAAGTTGCACATGTCTTCATCCATTATGCTAATGCGAAAACAATTATCGCTTGTAAAGGCGACGCCCTGCCGGAAGCGACGCAGCAACGTGGCGTCGCGTTAAGGTAGACTAGCCGGTAGTCGAATGCGCAATGAAGGGTCATGAGAGTTGCAGTCCGTCACTAGTAAGTACACTCTGCTTAATTCAGTTCATTTCGTTTCGTTTCATTTTATTACTTTAAAGGCCCCAATAAATGGACTGTTACATAAGAGGTGGCAAGAATAAAAATACATTGTCACAATAACAGGAAGGTTTTTACATTTTCGACGAAAGTCGATGGGCACATTATGACAGCAACGTCGTCAGGAAGGCCGTTCCAGTCTGCAGCTGTGCGAAGAAAAAAAGAATTTGAAAACGTAACAGTGCGTGAGCGCGGACGGGCAATTTGTAGCTGATGGCTGGTGCGGTGAGATATGTGTAGGGGGAAGGATATAAGGTGCGATGCGCAATGTTATAATGTTGAGTAACTAAAGAATGTACACGGAAACGCTTGAAGCTAGTGCGAAATGTATCAAAACGCGTTTAACACAATGTCGCCACGAAGAAAAGCAGGCCACAATAATTGTAATGCTAGTAGCATCTTGTCCTTAATATTTTTCCTCATTATGTCCACTCGCAATACGGCACAGGAGTAAAGTGAGTGGAGACGTGGACTCTTTCGTCATTGGTTATGCGTCCAGCGATGAAAGTTTGGTGGTCGGCTATAGTGGAAGACCATGCGGCGAAGATGGCGGGTACGATTCGTGGGAAGGCCCGAACAAGTTCAGATAATTCTGCTTCCAGAACTGTGCTGAGATAGAAAGGGCAGTGGTCTGGAGGCCTTTGTGAAAGCTCATCCATCGCGGATAGCTGATGTAACAGTGGTATTCACAAAAATGCTCCGGGGGTATCACTGCTGTGACCTTAAGAAGCCCTATAGGGACTTGCTATCTGTGATATCTTACAAGTGAGTTAGCCCTATCTGAAATCGCATCCATGAACAAGGATCTTGCAGCCCAAGTGCAGGCCGCACAATTTTTTTTCCGTGCTTACTGTACTCTCCTCGTTGCAATCGAACATCGCATTCATAGTTAAGTTGTCGAGGCGATGGAGCTGTTCATTCTGGAATACGCTTGTGCTAACTTGTGGAGGGCATCTAGCACGAGGCAGCATGCGCATGAGTTAGGAATATCTACCAGATGAGTAAGCAGAACGACAGAGCTCACACAGGTCGCATCTCAGAGATGACACCCACTCCCGTAGGTGATATAGAACTGCGTACAGATAAGGCGTGCCTTCGTTTCACGGCTGACAACTGTCGAGGTTTGCGGTGACTCGCAGTGCTGTGGAAACGGAGATGCTGTGCAGGGTTGTACAGTAAACAGCGGCAGTGTTAGCTGTGTGGTGGTGCGCCAATCTTTCAGCACGTGCTTTCACGCAAGCTCTCAAACTACAGCGGCCTCTGGCATGTGATGCACCGGGGCACACTGTTCCCGTGCTCCAGACGAATGTGACTGGGTCTGGGCACATGGTAAAAATCGTTTTCCTTTTCCACAGTCATTTTGATTAACTGCTACCTGCGTTTTGCGCTTCAGTGTGCGCGCCTGCTTGATTCTGTACGCGCAGTAAGGCGTCAAGGGACCATTAGTCCCGTGCAGTTACGCTGTTTCAGCTTTTCATTTTGATTCTGCCATTATTGACTAGATGCAAAAAAGGTCTCTTCGCTCGTTTCGAAAGACAGCCAAAGCCTCCGGGGGCTAAGCTTGCGTTAGACTGGGAAGGGTGCTCACGCATGCAGTGCCATCACCGGCGGGCCCCACTCGAAGGCCCTATAGGCCTGTGCCCTATAGCCTAGGAAAGAGGTCCTGGCGGCGAGATAAACTCGGCCGAGAGAGGGCGACACCTCCGCTGTCCCCCGTGATGAATGGGTTGATGGATGGCGCGCTCGACGGAGAAGCCGAACCGCCGCTGACTTGCTCAGTGTTGCCAGCAGCGACGATCAAGAGGTTTTCTCTTTCTGAAACGAAACGAACCTGACCCGAGAAAAGTGCAGATGCAAAGAACAAAAGCGCACCTCTATTGCGCCTGCATGCCTGCTAGCTGTGCGGGAGGGTGCGCCGTCAGGAGCGCTCAGGGAGATTATGACCTGAGAGCGAATACAGAGCGCGCATGCGCAAAGTTTTGTGTCCGGGTTTCGGTGAGCGGAGAGTCACTGAAGCACAGAGGGGGGTAAATGCACCGAATGAAGAAAATAAGTGTGCAGCTCGCCTTTTCGGATCCTTGCATGGCAATGAGATGATGCATTGCGGATTCCTGTCCCCTCTCTGTTTTCGTTTATGGACGGAATAAAATGAGAGCGAACTGTTCGAACAAGCGTCCGGGTGAAAGAAGCTTCGTTCGTGGGCACGTGACAGTGTGAACACACGTGAACCCACTATTTACTCAACAAAATTTGGCCTAGACAGCTATGAAACGGCAGTAAGGTGATTTTGTTTTTAGGGTCCGCTTTGCTGTCGCCTGTGCAGCGAAAGCCAGAGAAGAAGATATAAAGAATTGAAACCAGGACTGGATCCTGTTTGATACCCTACATAAGAGGAGGAGGAGAAAGGGGCGTCATAAAACCTAACAAAATTGCTAGGCTATATAGCGTATACGAAGCGCTGTCACATATAGTAAAGCGACCATCTCGAGGCCGTCTTACTGGCTACCGTGTACTCTAAATAAAAGACTCGAAGGATCTCCTTTGTATTTCAACTGTATACCACCCTTAATTGTATATCCTATATAGGATCACTTACGTTTCTCAAATAAATCTACCGCGAAAAAAACTTCTAGTCTCCTAGTCCTTGCAATGTAGCTAGCAGATTTTCTTTAATGCAATTTCAGCCTCCACTTAGCTTTTACTTGTCTTCGTTGGAGCACGCTCAGCGTTACGTACAAATAAAGCACTTTGACTCGAGTGCATTGGTGTAGCGTTTGCCCTCCGGCTATCAACGCAGTCGCTCCTAAGAAGAGCGTTAACAGCGTCGCTCGTAACTCGTCGGGTAACCAGATTGGGTGCACTAAAGCGAGCGTGGAGGAGCCACACGCGCCGCCACCGCGTCAAGCTCTCGGTATTGTGTGCTCGATATTGTGCGCCCGGAATCCGCGCGAGATGCGTATACCGAATTTCCTTTTGTCTTGGCGAGGCCGTCGACGCCAACGCATTTTTCTTCCAGATGCGCTCAGCTGGGTCTGGTACACGACACGCGCAAAGCGAGCGCTGATAGAAAACAAGGGTGAAGAGAGAGTGAGTGGAAAAAAAAAAAACGAAGACTGAGGCCTAACAGGGAGCCGAGAAAACAAAATCGTCTGCTCCTCCAAGCGTTCCGGAGTAAATTGCCCAAGCAGACGACGCAGCCTGGGCTTTCGCTAAAACAAAAGAAGGCCCCCCTCCCACCGTTTTGGGGAGCAAAAAGAACTTCTCGGCACGCTACACCCGCCACCCCTCGCTGGCGCGGCCGCTGTGTGCGGGGCATTAAGTCTTTCCTAACGATGACGCCGTCGAAATAGCAGAAGCGCGTGGATAACTGCGCGTTAAGCAGCTGCGGAAATGCACGCTGGCGGCGGCGGAGAGCGTGGCGGAAAGTGGAACAGCAAAAGCAAAAAAACGAAATAATAAAAAAAGGACGTGGAGGAGTCGGACGTAAGCGCATATAGGCCGCCGGTTTCGAGCTAATTGTTTTGTTTCCCCCGTAACACAATCGCTAATTGTGTTTTTAAGAAGGGTGCTGAGGGGAGGAGGAGGGGGGGCAGAGCAGAAGCGCCCCGGAAAGTCGCGGCAACGGCCGCGCTTGAATTGGAAAAGGAGAAACGAAGAAGAAGCAAACAGAATTGCGCGGGGCGTGCGCTCGAGCAAGATGAAGAACTGCAGCGTGCAGGGCATCGTCGTTTCAATACGCATGACGTAGCAGCTCGGTTAGTTTATTTATGTGCATATTCTTTTGTGCGCGTTTGCTTTGGGCCGATGTTTAGAGAGAGTACGAAGGCAGGCCTTCGGGCACGAACACGGTCATGCGTGAAGTGGTTGTTACCGCTTTTGATTGTTTTAGCTGTCCTCTCTAAATCGAATTAATAGTCCCTAATTGGGGCTCGTGGAAACGCTTGGTACAAAGGGGACTTTCTACTGCTGCTGCTGTTAAAAACGGACGACATTGTCGGACTACTAGCTGTTCGGCAAGCGCTTTGCCTTATGGTTATGCCTTTAATGTGGCGGTGCTACAGGGACAACGAAACAGCGGCATTGTATCGTTTCTGAATAGGTACGCGTGCCGAAGCTATAGCGTGACAATGACGCAGTGTACAGTAATGTAATACACACTAGACTGTTAAGGAGAGCTGTTACTGTAACTCCTGATCAGCTACGGTCTTCTGCAATCAGCAACTCTATATTATAATGTCGCACCAATTAATGAATGGTATCAGCACAATACTGAATAGTTGGCGTCAAGCACTGGCATTTCAGTACGTTCCCAACTACGGCAATGGACTTGGACACGTGCAAACTTAAGATTGCGACGCCTGCCCAGCTTCCGACGTTCTGAAAGCGTGCAAATTCAAGACATTTCCAACTCGTTTGGAATGTGCGGAGTCATTAATTCTAAAAGAAGCCCCAACGCAAGCACCAACGACGGCTCTAATCACAAGCAATGTAGCTTTCAGGATTCAAACTCAGAATACACATTTCATGAAGTTTAGACACCGGATGGTTACCGCCCTTTGGTAATCCCCACCCGTTCACAACAGCGCCATCTCATTTCTTCAAGTTAACCATCGCGAGAGCTATGGCTTCAGGTTTTCGGGAGAGCACATGCTTGTCTACAAGCCGTTCTCTCGGACGACCAAAATGGGCGTCCGCTCTGCTTGAGATACCTGCCTGCGCTTCTGGCTGGGGAAACGTTCACGCGGAACCGCTATGAATTTGGGTTTATACGACGCATCTCTGTGTAAACGGTTTCAATGGCTCTCGGTCCCAGGTCTCGATGGCCGGCAGATTTTCTCGCACCAACTGTGAATCACTGCTGCTCACCCCGCTCCCTCCCCTAATGGGACGGCACGCACGCATACGTGGCGAATGCTGCGCCGGGAAGGATTTTTTCGCGCCAAAACTCGCCGAATCGGCGCCGCAGAACGGGCGTGTTTGTAACGACGCTGAGATTGGAAAGCGATCCCCCGCGCTTTTCGCGCCATATAGCCCGCGCGCCCACATCGCCTGCGAAGAAATCGCGCGCGCTCCACACGAACCACTCTTCAAAACGACTGGCGCTGCCAGCATCGACGACGGTGCGCGGCTCTTACCTGCAGGTTTAATGGCACTCGCCGTTGGATTAAGAGAGCCGCCATGTTTCTGACGGCTAATTACGAGAAATGCATCGTTCGGGTTCACCGGGAGTCTCCCGCTTTCTGCAAAACAGCTCGCTGACTGCTGGCGGCGGCTTCGCTTCGAAAGTGGTTTAAAAAGCGCGGGTTCTTTTGCGGTGAACTGCCGGCGTTTCGCGGCATTTTTTTCCCCCGCCCCCTCCGTCGACATCGTAAAGAGTGCCTGGCGTGGTCAGTGGCCAGTGAAAGACGCATTTTTCACGTTTTACTCGCGGTCCCCATACGCGAACACGTCGTTGTATTTATAAACTCATTACGGGCAGTCTGCTCAAAATGCCTTTATTCTCCAAATGATGTGGTGTGCCATGTTTTGCACTTGCTAGCGGTATTCCGTTTCTTTTTTTTTTTTCTATCCTTAATTACTGTCTGCTGCGCGTATTCCGTGCATCCGAAATTGCTCAGAACGAAAAAGTTTCGGAGGAAACAAATTACCCATGGCTACCGAGGTATCCGCTTTATCTAGATATGAAATTTACAGTTTTGGTACTTGTTCAGAATCTGAAGGTTTATCATCATGGCGCCTCAGAATGAGTAAGATGCTTGCAATATTCTACAGTTATTGTTCAACAAAAAATTTATGAAAGCAGGAAAATTCGGGGGGCTAGGAGCATCCCCTGCATTCAGTATTCGCTCTATGTTGACTTGCTCTTTTAGTCGCAGCGGATTTCATCAAAGTAATTGCGCAGCAGCCGCACATATCAATACAATAATCTGCTTGCATAGCCCCGTGCTATCTACCCCATGACGAACACCTCATCGGGCTGTTCAACACCCTACCGTGTTCTGTGTACTGCTGTTCCTGAACACAATAGAGCTCAGTGACTGATTGTATAGTCTATCTGTGTGTACCTCCGTATGGACGCGCCCTACGTATTTCTTTCTTTCTTTCTGTCTTTCTTCCTTTCTTTCTTTCTTTCTTTCTTTCTTTCTTTCTTTCTTTCTTTCTTTCTTTCTTTCTTTCTTTCTTTCTTTCTTTCTTTCTTTCTTTCTTTCTTTCTTTAGATCTCTTGACCTCATTCCGCCTGCGTTGCAAACTGGATGTGCTTCTGGCTGTCCTCTCTCGTTGAGCTCTCCGGCTCTTCTTCCCTTCTCTCACTCTATCTCTTATTTGTGGTATAACCACTTGATTAGAAATCTGAATGCTTTCACTGACAGAGCGATGTTATATTACCCGAACTAACCCGTCTCTCTCTGTTTGTTTTATCCCCTTTCCCTGCAGCCGAGTCCACGACGCCCATCGGCTAGACCGAGGTCACCTTTGCCTCCCCCTGCGCGCGTCATCTCTTTTCCCTTCTCGCATCTCTCCGAGACCTGCAGTCCCCGAACCCGCCCTGACCGGAGCCCGGTCAAGTCCCGCGAACTCCCACACGCAGCCAGCGAGAGGGCGCCACCGGAACACTCGAGCTGTGTGCGGTGACTGCGCTTAACAGGCCGTTCACATAGCTCTGCGGTGCCGCGTGTGCTTCGGGAACGTGCGTCGACGAACGAACGCTGCGTCAACGTTTGCGGTCACCCTGTCCACCTCAGGCTGGCTTAATGAACGAGCAGCGCCGTGGTGCGGCGGTGGTCCTTGCGTGTACATACAGTGCCACCACGTCACTACTCGGAGCTACCCTGTGTGTTGTCTCCCCTGGTCGAGTCATGAACTGTTTTATTCCCTGGCACTGCGTTTTTGTCATGCTTCATTTTTTTCTTTATTATTGAGCCTCTTTCTTCTTTTTTTTAACGGATTTCTCGATCATGCCGTTTCTGCAAACCTCCACTGCAGGTGATCTCTCGTGACAGTTTCTCTTTAAGCACTTGGTCATAAGGGTTATTTAATTCAGGCTAGCCCCTCACTGTGCAAGGAGCACGCACGTGTATCGGTTCTGCAATATCTATTCTGAAGTTCGTATGACTACTCACAGAGGGCGCGACAGCTTGCAAACTAGGAAAATTTTCGACAAATCGTGCCGGTACTGCAAAGTGGAGCTTACGAAAGGTTTTGCAAAAGTCACATACATAAAAAAAAACCTTCTCTTCATCTTCTTCACTCATCGAGTCGACGAAATGACAGCTCCACGCCCTCCTTGACACATAACTTTTTGTTGTATTCAACCTTGTCATTCATATGTGGACACCATATATCTCACTTCTGACTTTGGCTCTATGGTGTTTCGTCCTTCGCCTTTCAAAAGCGCTTGCGTTCCGCGTTATTTATGTTTGGTGTTAACCGATATATTGAAAGAGAAAGCGTTGTCACACTGTTTATGAAGTTTTCGCGTGTGTGTTTATGTGCGTGCGCGAGTGTTGTGCGGTGTGCCCGGTTGAGAAGAAAAAGAATTGTACGCTATCATCTCCTCCTCGTCGTTTTCAGATCAGGCAGGAGGTGCCGGTTTTACGAATCGAACGACTGAGTGTGTGTTCTTCCCCCTCCCAACTTCCTTCCCTTTCTTTTTGTTTTTCGTGGATGCGCTGGTGTCGGAAGATCCGGCTCACCCGTGTGTCCGACTCATGCGCGTTTGTAAACAGAAGGAAACTAAGACCCCTTACGAAACCTCGAAGTCTGTTGGTAGATAAACGACAGGCAATGAAATACATAAATCGTTGCGGTACCGCAGACCTGCTTTCGCGGAGCTCGAGCCAGTTCTCACTGTTTCACCAGAGCAAAGCCGCCACGCCCACCCCCGGTGTCATCGCTTTTTTTTAATTTTTTGCGGAGTAGAGCGCAATTGTACGACACCGTACGTAATGCGACAAGCTAGCGTTACTGAGGACTTGTACATTCTGCTCATGTTGACGTGTTCGAGGAACTGTGTGATTACGTCGCGTGGAACACTGTTGTTGTAGCGGCTTACCTAGTTGTGTTCAACTGTGTGAACAGCACCCACGTTCTTTTTTTTTCATATCTGAGCAAATGTGATGCTTTTATGGACATGTCTGTGGGCCGGTGTACACTTTCCTTACTTCTTTTGAAACTTTCTTCGCGGTAAAATCCACGCTTGCTCAAAGAACCCAGAAGCAGCTCTTTCGACGCACTTGTATGACATCAGGAGTGCACGGCAATTCCTGCAACCATAACAACGCTACAAGCGTCATTTTAAGTACGTCGCTTCTCTTCTCTTTCTTTTTTGGTAAAGCAGGCTGAACATCGCGCGGTAAATATGTAAAGGCCTTAATGGAGCACTCCAGCCCAAGTTCGTCAGACCGACGGCTGCCAGCTTTCGTTGGCGGCAAGATTACCATACAACGCTTCACATAATACGAAAGTAAATTTCAGAGTCTCGAAATAGAAAAAAAAAGTGTATGTATACGGAGCGAATAAAAAGAGCACCATATTTTCCGCCATATAAGCCAAAAAGCCCCTAAACTCCTACGTTAGCTACGTGAAGCGAATTTGGCGGCTCGATAATTCGAAGCGAAACCTCGCATTACACATGTGCTGTATTTCACGGTTACGTTTACACATCACACGTGCACAAAGGCACAAAAGCTGACACTCTCGAAGATATATTTTATCCAGATCTGCATGTGTTGCGCAAACGAAGGCAAAGGAGCGAGTACTGTGGCGCCACCTAGTGAGCTTAGCTGACACTGGAACGACGTTTCGGATTTCCGCGAGAGAACCTTCACACTTCGATCGGTTTCAAAAACGTTGCGCCATCTATCGCTATCAGGGTTCAACACGGGCAATTGACGTTTGCTTTTGTGCGTCTGTCGATTGCACGCCCTGAGCAGTTTCTGAAGTGTGGAAGTGCCGTGAAACGACACTTGATTTTGCATGCAAGCCGATTACTGGTCCTATCAGCTCTAAACCCAGACATTAAAAGGCTCCATCATTAATTTTATTTATTGTTCTCTCTTTTTAATCAATAATGTGCAAGAAGTGTTAGGCAGTTCATCGCTTGCTACTGCGTTTGTCTGATGCCAGTTATGGTCGGCAATTATTGAATGACTTTTTTTTATGCTAATCGTAAGTTCAAATGAAGTGCGTTGCCTACTATAACTTCATATCTCCATTTGCTGTTTGATTCAAGGTTATGTTGCCGCCTATGCTTGCTCTGACCCGACCATAAGGTAAACGTATGCGCGTCGTACATGAATCTCTACTGCCATAGCTTCATTAACGCAAAATGCCCACACCGAGGTAAAACGGTTGAAGGAAATATGTCTTAACTGGTCTGTGTCTCTGTGATTGCTACACATTTATCCAAATGGAAGCAGCTTTCAGTATTTTTAAAACTCTTGGACTTGACGTCGCGTCTAGCGCTTCAAGAGACGATTGCGTTTTGTGACCTGCGGTGCACTGAGTGCGAGAAATCATCAATTGGCGTTCGGAACGCACAGCAAATCGAACTTATTGTGTTCTTCTTCTCCCACGCCTTCTGAATACATGTTCTTTAGCATACTTGTCGTTGTTGACAATTATTATCGCTATTATTCATTACAAGCCGTCATCGACAATTCCTCGCGTACTCGGCTCACTCCATGTTGCTTCCAACCAATACCAACAACGGCGGAGTCAGCTAGGCCTCGTCGTTTTCCTGTGTCAATGTGCGGGTGAGGTTTGTGTGCCATGATAAAGACCAAAACGCTGTGTTGTTCCCTTCCGCGCTAGGAGCGCTCGAGGTTATCGTATGGTCTCAAGATAAATAAAACACAAATGGTTTGAAGGAGTGTAATCACATAATAAGATGTATTTAAATGACATCGCGTGTGCGTGTGTGCGTGAGAGAGAAAGATTGCATTATGTATACTCGCCTTAAGTAGCGTCTTGTTAATGGCGTGTTACGCGGTAACGGAGTCGTTGAAAGCTTGAGAGGCGACAAAAGATACAAAGAAAGATGTGAAAAATTATTGAATATGTGTTTATTTCATTTTTCTTTCTCGAGTTCAAATATAACATCATTTTAAAACACTGCTTGGCGAGTGCGTTGTCTTTCCTCGAAGGTGTTGCTGCTGTCACGGGGACACGAATAAATGTTTGGACAGACTAGAACTGGAACATTGAGTCATTCGTATATTTACCGCGAATGCGTCTTGTACTCGTCAGGTAAGGGGCAACAAACGCCCAAACTCATTGCTGCTGTACCTGCATTAAACAGGGCCGCATGCGTTTATTTGATGCCCCTTTTTCTTCAATTCCCTAACTACCAATGCCCTGCGGTATAACGGTATAATGCTTTCGCATTCCCACACTTAAGCAGACTTAAGTGTCTATGCCGAATGTTTTATCGTTATTCGTTGTCTTTTGCTGTATAACACAAATAAATGGAGTAGCCGAGGTACTCTATGCCTCGATAACTCCACAGTAGCTCATATATATATACGGACAGATTTTCGGGGAAACAGTCCTAGAATGCTTGGGCATTAAAACAATAGAGAGAGAAAGGGATCACCAAGAACGGACATAACAAAATAACTAAGAAGGAAAGACGCGATCAAGTCAAACGTGAGGGCTATGTAAAGAAACAATAAAGAAGCATGGAGCACCTCCTCATTTATAGGTATTGCAGTATAGGGGCTTAGCAATATCATCGTCCGTGAGCCAACGCTTACAATTGCCTGTTCGATCCGTTCGTATATCTTGGTAGCTCTCAGTATCCTTTCTCGAGTTGCCGTCGTTTCTGGGCAGACCCACAACAGGCGGTGACCGTCCGCCGTAGATGCTGGACTAGACTTTGGATATAGACTTCGGAGACACTTCACGGGGACTTCATGCGTCGGAGCCCAGGCCGAGGTGACGGTAAGTGCGAGTACCACCCCAGCGCATATTCTCCGAAGGGAGGTTTCCTACGCCCGGACACCGATATGCCACAATACAAGCTCCACCAAGAAAAGCTGCGAGTGATGGAGAAGCGTTGGTTCAGCTTGTGCTCGACGGTAGCCTACAAGAGCAGACAGAAACGCAGTTGAAAACAGAGCAAGCTCACAAAGCGGCAAGAACGACTTAAATGAGTTGAGTCCATAAATACTGAGGAAAATATTCTTAGCGAAATGTACTAAACACTAGGTCCCGCTGCTAGCGACCTACAAGACGATGACAGCGATGCCGCACGAGAACGATGGTGTAAAATGGAGGACGGGTGGACACGGTAAACCCAGTTTCAAGCACTTAATCATATTTGCTATTTAAAAAACTCAGTGCCATTCCGCTCTGTGAAGAAGGATGGCCAGTGAAGCTGCGTATGTGGGCCCCTTAATGGTGAACTGCGGGAGTGGCGAACGGCCCACGTATGGGGAGTGTTCCCTTCTTGCTTCCCTGCTTCCCTTCCGCCGCGGGTCGGCCCGGCATTGCACAATCTCCGGGATCGGCCCACGTATACGGGGAGTTTTTTGTTTACGACACGAAAATTTCCTTAGACGGCAGAGGTATACACGTTGGCTGTAAAAATGCAAGCGTGTCACCTTTATGAGACGAGAGTGTATGCTATTTTTGATTCGTCTCTTGAAAGTGACTATCTGCGTAGGGTCTGTGATCACTTAGTAGACGGGTTTCTGCAGTCCACGCATCACACTATGAGATATGTGACATAAATTATCCGACTTGCATTTTACCAAATCTTTCTCAGAAAGAACATTAGCAAATAGAGTTGGAAGATTGGAGAAATGCGCCTTCGAGCAAAATAATAGGACACTGGTTGACGACTGCACGTCAGAAAAGGGTTGACATTATCTTAAAAGATTTTTTTGAGGAAACATGATTATATACCCTGTACCCTTTGTTTTTGTTTTAGCAACTTCAAGTGTTTAAAGATTGCCTGTGGCAGATTGCACAATGCTAACTCTTCAGCTAAATTACTCAATGCTGGGGCCATTTACTTTTATGACACATCAATAAGTAAGAGAAAATAAAGTAAGTCAAAGAAGCTGTTGAATGTAATGGCGATATTCCATTTGGAGGTGTGTGTGCTTTAGGGACATACTTGTATGCGTTGCAAAAAAAGAAAAGTAATCGATTACGATTGGACATGTCTTTCAAAAATATAATCGATTTCAGTTACTAATTACTGCATGCCCCGTGATAATAATTGAGCAATTATTCTGAAAAAAGTAACTGATTACATTAACGTTACGTAGCTCCCTAGTTTTATTACCCCCCCCCCTCCCCCATTGCACAAATGCAGTAAATAGAACGAGCTGGCCTGGCTCTTCCAATGCGTCCTCTGCAACCCTTCGCTCGTTGTTTATCTTCACTAAGAATTGCTTTTTAAAATGTTTCTTCGGTATTCGTCCCTCGTTTCCTTCTAAAAACGTCTGCAGCGACACCGCAAACTCGCTCAGTGTGTGCTCTCGAAACGAGGGCTGCATTGTAAAGGGGCGTGGACAAAGTCCGGCGTTTCCAGCGTGCCATGGCAGCAGCCGGCGAAGTCGGATACGTCATGCGGGCGACGCCAGGATTTGGATGACAGGCGTTCGGCGCGTTGAATGTGAGCCGTAGCAGCGCGGCGATCCGCTTGTTACTGCGAAGAATTCGCTCAAGTGCGCGGCGAGCGGCCTTTTGTACGTTTGGTGAAGGCGATAAGAGCGCGCCGAACTCCGCCGGTCACGCCGATTGCGTCGTGACGCTATAAGGCTCACATGGCGCGATTTTCAGTCAGCGACACAGCGAATTCCGTCGCTCAGGGACCGCCGCGACGTCGTGGGCTCTCCGCGACTGGATTCCAACAAGTTGGTCGCGCCGTCGCTGAGTCGCAGCGATCGGCGCGATGTGGGAGGGGCAATGCGTGTGACGAAACAAAGCGCCATCAAAATAGGCGCTTTCCTGCTTTACCACGAGTTGGTAGCGGCTGCGGCTGAGGAGCTTCATAAAATTTTACTTTTCTTCCGCTTACACAATTCGTTTAAAAGGAGAAGCTGCACGCCATCCACGTCGGGGAGAAGGGCGCCTCTTCAACATAAGGCACGTACCCACTCGATCGCAGCCGTCATGAACCTCTTCGTCGCTACAAATTGCGCTAACTGCTTATACATGTACACTCAATGGTAGCTTGTTCTTCTGCAAAAGCAAATACTCATCTAGGAAAAAAAGTTGTGGCTTCCATAGTAACAACGAAACTAGAGTACTAAACAGAACCACCCCACCGACGCCGCACAAGCGGTACGCTCATATATACATTCGGTGTTGCGCAGCGCCTCACCCCACCGCGGCTCGAGGCAGCCGCGAAGAGCTACGACCGAGACGATCAGCTCTGGGCCGTCCAGCAGGTCCTCGAGGCGCTCGAAAGGCACGGACCCAGCGAGCCGGCAACGGCGAGCGGAGATCCGCGCCGCGTAACGGCAACTTCGAGGATGACGTAGGCCCTCGTCGGGGCGCGCGAGCGCCCAACTGCAGGCATAAATAAAGTTTCTCCAATCCAATCCAATCACCGTATCTGCAAGCTGTCGTAAGGTCTCAACGCTTTTAAACGTTAAAAGTGGTGTACTTATTGTATTATCGAATAATAATAATAATAATAATAATAATAATAATAATAATAATAATAATAATAATAATAATAATAATAATAATAATAATAATAAGAAGAAGAAGAAGAAGAAGAAGAAGAAGAAGAAGAAGAAGAAGAAGAAGAAGAAGAAAATTCGAATATTTTACTAGTTTCCATGTTGTTATTATTTAACGATGCAGGCATGGATCCCATGGATACTTCGTGAGCAGGGGGCAACCTTGCACATCGCTACAACGGAAATCGCGCGGCCGCAAACGCATGTGAAAGCTGCCAGCGAAAATCGCTCTGCGATGTGCGCGGCAGAACGATTTTTTTCGCCCCAATCGCGCCATGTGAAACAGCCTATAGTCTATGGAGGGTCCACGTTTCGCCAACGCAGCGTCCGCGTCGCGCGTGGCGCGCATCCGCGTTACTGTACCGCGCCTTCACGTACGTACGAACACCTTGTGCACAAGATTGCGCTTACTCAATGCCGCAGCGCTCGGCTCTAGGTTTTCTTTGAAGCGTGGAGAGAGAGAGGGAGAGAGAGAGAGAGAGAGAGAGAGAGAGAGAGAGAGAGAGAGAGAGAGAGAGAAACGAGGTGGGAAGGGCAAGGAGGTTTACCAGAAGAGATTCTGGTTTGCTACCCTGCACTGGGGAAGAGTAAGGGGAAATGAAAGATGGGAGTAATAGCAAGCAATAAAGCAAGGACATGTAAAAAAATTAATAGAATAGGTCGGGAACGTCTGTGAGAACATAGGTGACTGGAACGCTAAAACTTGAAGAGTCCCTTGACCGACTTGTGATGTGACGACTGTATAGGCTGGCGTTCCATGACTGTCTCCTCCGAAAGCGGCCGGTCGTCAAGACGGGCCAGCGTGGTCGCGAGTGACTGCCTACGTGCGCTGTATTGGGGACAACGGCAAAAAACATGTTCCTCGCTGCTGCAGTGCTTTGAAGCGTAGCGCATCACTGCGATAGTCTCTGGAATCAACGTCCGAAATCGCCATCGCTATCGAGCCTTGTATAGAAACGCCGTTTAATTTTGTCGAACAGCTGGTGGACCTCCACCTGACGCCTTCACTCGTTCGCCATTTGGACTTAAACGACTGAATGTAACGGACGCCAGCAAACGTTCACCTTCCCCGAAAAGGTAAGCAGCAATTTAATATAAAGCTTCATAATGTTCAGGCCTAAATATACTCGTGCGTTACAATCACTAAAATAGGTCTGTATGAGTCACGTAATATCAAAGAGATATAGACATGTGCGTTTAACGGCCAGAAGCTTCTCTCTGTATCATAGAAGTCATTGACTGCACAAAGGAAAGAATTGATTAGGAGCCCTTACCGCTTACGAATGCCTCTTAGAAGCACTTCCAGGAGAGGTAGAGAGAAACTTACCATTGCGACAGCAATTATACCGACACTCCAGACGAATTCTTGCCATGGGCGTCGGCGTTGTAACGAGGCTCTGCATATATTTAGGTATATGTATGCTATACGATATGCTATATGGTATACAGCATGTCAAGGGGACAACAATTCATGATCGCCAGTCAGTCTCTAGAATCTGGCCAGGAGTACGTTTATCTAGGTCAGTTGCTCACAGTGGACAGTGATCATGAGAAGGATACTTATAGAAGAATAAAAATAGGTTGTAGCGCATACGGCAGGCATAAATAAATCCTGACTCGGAGCTTACCGTTGTCGTTGAAAAGAAAAGTGTTCAATCATTGCATTCTACTGGTGCTAACATATATATAGACTAGAAACTTGGAGGTTTACAAATAAGCTCGAGAACAAGTTAAGGACCGCGCAAAGATCAATGCAAGGAAGAATTTTAAGTGTAACATTAAGAGATGGGAAGTTAGCGGCGTGGATCAGAGAACAAACGGGGATAACCGATATTCAAGTTTACGTTTAAAAAAACACTGATAATTAAGATACTCCTTGGTGCAAAATTTGAGCGCAGCTCTACACGTATTTTCATTTCGCTATATATTGGCTGGCACGGACAATACGTCTCGTGCGGTCTGCTGAAAACGGAACGAAGTCTGGCGAGACTGCCTCGCTAATTGGGAGATCGCGAGAGGCAGTGCGTGGGTGGTGCGCGTGCGTGATTCACAGCAGCCGCCGCAGACAGGCCTCCACTCACGTAGCGCTTTGTTTCCATATATGGTATCGATGGTGTCATCGGTGAACAGACGACACGTGCTACTCAGACGCCATTTCGTAGCCATCGTCGCCGCAGAACTCGTCTTGCGCTGCACTACGCTTTTCTTCTCACGCTTTCACCATATCCTCTTCCTCCACTTTCTGCCTCACTGTTCCACTGCGCCCTCCTCCTTCACTTTCCTCCTCGCGCTTTCTTCGCTATCGCTGTCTTTCATCGTCCGCTGCGCCCCGCGTTCGCTGCTTCATCTTTCGCTGAGCTCGTTCGTTCGGTTATGAGGGACGCCGACGCCGACGATCGTCGCAGGAACGGGCGCCTAAGAGGGAGAGAGAGACAAAAGGGAAGGAAAGACAGGGAGGTTAGCTAGTGTAAATACCAGCTGGCTACCCTGTGCTGGGGAAAGGGGTAAAGGGAATAAAAGGAGAAGGAAGAGAGAGAAAAAAACAAGAAAAATGCACACAGTAACGCGATGTTAGGCGCAACGATAGTCAAAGGCGGTTGCACAACTAACATGTACTTAAGAACTTGAGCAAAGCCATTAAGGCCTTGAGTGCCGAAGAGCAGCGCTATATGGAGCTGGGCAGGCCTTGTAATGCGTAAGGCAGATAACCGCTGGACCACTAGTATTACAGAGCGGGCGCCAAGGGAGGGGAAGCGCAGTCGAGAACCACGGGAAATTAAGAGGGAAAATAAAAAGAAAGCTTGGGAGATGCTTGAGCTTCGTGTTTAAAAGTGAAACGTGATAGCATTTAAGAGTACAACGCTAAGCGACAACTGCAGCTTATGCAAACGTAATCTTTACCGGGAAACGCTTGCGACGAGCGGTATGCACAAAGGCGAGCTTTCTGGTTCTTTTTTTTTCTTTGCCATGCTTGGCTGGTGCCGGCGCTGTCGCTGATGCGCGGAGGTAGTGCTGCAAGCAACACCATCTTGTGGTGCTGCAAGGAACCGATCGCCGCTCTGTGATTGGCAGAAACGCGGCGCGCCGCGCTATGTTTGGTAGAAAACTGTCGCTCACTGTCAACTCACGAACAACGCCGACGACACCGCATTTTCTCGGCCACGGGGCCAGTGAGGAAATTTGCAGGCGCAAGTTGGAATCAACTAGTTCAAGACATGGGTAATTGAAGGTTGTTGGAGAGGCTTTCGTCCTACACTGGACATTAACAAAAAATACTCTGATGATTATGCTATATGCTTATCCATGCTGTCTGTGCAAGTTATCTTGCTACACTATTCAATCCCTTAAGTTGCTGATGTCAGGTATTGCGTTCTTGATTAAATTATTCCTCAGAATTTTGAGAATAGCAGCCTACAAACAAATATCATGAGAAATAACATTCACAGCGCATGCATTTTATCTTAAATCTTCTACAACTATTAAATAATAAATGTTCAAAACAATATAAGTGCCTTATAAGAGAAAAGCTCAGGGGTGGGGCTTCAAAGAAGGCTGTACAAATCTGGAAACTACCTGCCGTGGTTGCTTAGAGGCTATGTTGTTGGGCTGCTAAGCACGAGGTCGCGAGATCGAATGCCGGTCCCGGCGCCGGCATTTCGATGGAGGCGAAATGCGAAAACTCCCGTGTACTTTGGTTTAGGTTCGCGTTAAAGAAACCGAGGTGGTACAAATTTTTGGAGACCCCAACTACGGCGTGCCTCGTATCAGATGGTGGCTTTGGCACGTAAAACTCGATAATCTATTTTTTTTTTATCTGCAAGCCTGCCATGTTTAGGTGATCGAGGCGTAGCTGCCGGACGTTGATTTGGGGAGTTAGCTAACCCGAATTATCGAACAGGGTGCCATTGGAATCTGAACTTGGCAACGTTTAACACTAGAACGTTATCTAGTGAGGCGAGTCTAGCAGTGCTATTGGAGGAATTAGAGGGCAATAAATGGGATATAATAGGGCTCAGTGAAGTTAGGAGGACAAAAGAAGCATATACAGTGCTAAAAGCGGGTACGTCCTGTGCTACCGGGGCTTAGCGGAGAGACGAGAACTAGGAGTTGGATTCCTGATTAATAAGGATATAGCTGGTAACATACAGAAATTCTATAGCATTAACGAGAGGGTGGCGGGTATTGTTGTGAAACTTAATGAGAGGTACAACTTGAAGGTCGTACAGGTCTACGCCCTTACATCCAGACATGATGACCAGGAAGTCGACAGCTTCTACGAAGACGTGAAATTGGCGATGGGTGAAGTCAAAAGAAAATACACTATACTGATGGGCGACATCAATGCCAGGTGTTACGTTTCGCCTACGACGCGCGGTTTAGCCGGCGCGGATGCAACGGACGCCGAGGCTTCGTTCAAAGCGGCAGACATTTTGGCCCGTTCGGCGCCGCCGCTACGCCTCCCTGCCAAGCGCGTCCAGGCATGTTCCAATGCCACGTGTCTTCATGTGCGTGTATGAGTGTATGTGCATATTGGTGCCCACGCTTGTCGAAGCGCGGCAGCCGGGGAGAGGAGCTCCCAACAACTGTGAAGCAAGGGGGTCCGAGCGGCGCCGACACGACGGCTGCTCCTCCTTCTCTTCCCATTGTGCCCACGCTTGTCGAAGCGCGGCAGCCGGGGAGAGGAGCTCCCAACAACTGTGAAGCAAGGGGGGTCCGAGTGGCGCCGACACGACGCTGCGCCACCTTATCCCATTGTGCCCGAGCGGCACCGTCACGTGCTCGTCTATAGAGGGGTTCCTTCTTGCCCTCAACTGCGAGAGTATAAAAGCAGCTGCCCCCGGACGCCAAAGGAGGGCTCCGATTTCTTCTGTTGAGTAAAGTGCACTCCCGTCTCTCTACTTCGGTCAACCTGACCGCCAACTCTTTGCGATGTTAGAATAAACAAGTTGTTTTGTTATTACCAGTCGACTCATGCTTTGCCGGGACCTTCGGACGCTTCCAGTTGCACCCCAGGCCGCCAGGCCAACGCTACCCTTGGGGCTTGCGACCCAGGTGCAACAACGGGCGTCAGCGCCGAGTTCCCAACAACTCGTACCAGCGGTGCGAATTACAACACAGGGTAGGCAAGAAGCAGGCTGGAGACAAATCAGTGGGGCAATATGGCATAGGGTCTAAGAATAGCAGGGGAGAGTTCTTAGTAGTGTCTCCAGAACAGAATGATATGCGGATAATGAATACCTTCTTCCGCAAGCGGCATAGCTGAAAGTGGACGTGGAGGAGCCCGAATAGTGAGACTAGGAATGAAATAGACTTTATACTCTGCGCTAACCCTGGCATCATATACAAGATGTGGACGTGCTGGGCAAGGTGCGCTGCAGTGACCCTAGGATGGTAAGAATTCGAATCAGAAACTGGCGCATAAGAAGCCGATCAAGCAGTTATCGGTAAGAGGGAAAATAGAGGAATTCCGGATCAAGCTACAGAACAGGTATTCGGCTTTACTTCAAGAAGAGGACCTAAGTGTTGAAGCAATGAACGACAATCTTATGGGCATCATTAAGGAGTGTGCAATAGAAGTCGGCGGTAACTCCGTTAGACAAGATACCGGTAAGCTATCGCAGGAGACTAAAGATCTGATCAAGAAACGTCAATGTATGAAAGCATCTAACCTTACAGCTAGAATAGAACTGGCAGACCTTTCAAAGTTACTCAACAAGCGTAAGACAGCTGACACAAGGAAGTATAATATGGATAGAATTGAACATGCTCTCATGAACGGAGGAAGCCTAAAAGCAGTGAAGAAGAAACTAGGAATAGGCAAGAATCAGATGTATGCGTTAAGAGACAAAGCCGGCAATATCATTACTAATATGGACGAGATCGTTCAAGTGGCTGATGTGTAATAGTACACATAAATACCCAAGAAAGTGGATGGGGAAACAGCGCCGCGGTAGCTCAATTAGTAGAGCCTAGCACGCGAAATGCGAAGGTTGTGGGTTCGGTTCCCACTTGCGGCAAGTTGTTTTTTCATCCACTTTAATTTCCATTAATTTATCGTTTCTTCATGTCATTTATTAAGCACAAGTAATTTCCCCTATGTTGTCCTTGGTTTCAGTGTTTGTTGGCTTCTCATGATATGACTATAATAAAAATCGGGCCCCTCGGTTAACCCCCTTTCTTGTCGTTCACATATATATATATATATATATATATATATATATATATATATATATATATATATATATATATATATATACATATATATATATATATATATATATATATATATATATATATATATATATATATATATATATATATATATATATATATATATATATATACGTAATGCACATACGTAATGTGCTGATGTTTGGTTGCAAACGCTATTCTAAAGTTCTCTAATAAAAGAAGACAAAGAACGCTAGAAGGTAAAGCGCATAAGAAGGCACGGAAGCCATTGTCGAGTTCCTCGAAATGGAGAGCAATTTCAAAACACTGGTTTATTAGGCGGTGGAGCTCGCGCTTTAGTGCTACTGAGAACCAGTGAAAGCTGAGCAAGTTGTAGGGATTCATTCTGCCGAAAGGCAGGCGTACAAAACACGGACACAAGAAGAACGAGAAGGAGAACACAAACGCTGACTACCAACTGAAAGATCGCAGAGAGTAGGAAAAAAAAGAAAAAAAAACTTGGCCACAGCTTTCACCGCTAGCTCTCTTAAGTATGCGATAATGTACTTAGAATTCGATAATTGTGCCATCTCGGCAGCTCCGCACGCGTGCGTCACGTGCGACCCCGCACGCTCTCATTTACAGTCAAACGCCTTTATAACGAAGCGCTCCGGACCTCCTTAATTCTTCGTTACACAGGTTACTTCGTTCTAAAGATCAGACGGCGCGCCGCGACACGCAGAGCAGGTTAATCACGTCCAACAAAATTAGACCTTTGTATCAAATGAATTCAAGAGATGCTTAGTGAAACAAGTCGCTAATTTTCTTCTACCCACTTCCTCTGACGGAGTGCGCGAGAGCGGCCGACCCTCTGTGATCGAGGTTCCCACACTCTCCTCGGCAAGATCCGGGTGCGATGCATGCATTGTACGGCTACACAGCGTCAAATGCCGCTGTTGCCACTATTGTAGTTTTTGATAAAGTGATTATTTTAGCTTAAAATAGAAGGATCTTCATCAATGTTGCCTTCCTAGATTTCGGCCTCTTTCCCGTTCATGTTGGCTCCGACGACATCGCCTGTCGTCAGTTCCGAGCGACTCGCGTCGTCGTAGACGTCAGGGTACTTGTAAGCCGTCACACTCGCTGCTGCGTCGCAACAAGCAATGTACGAGTTGAGCTGAGCGATTCCTGGAGCTGGTGCTGCAGGTCTAACTACTAGCTGTGATTGGCACGCTCGTCAAGCACGTCGCTAGTTCCAACGCTGATCGCAGCTCATTGGATTGGATTGGAGAAACTTTATTTATGTCTGCAGTTGGGCGCTCGCGCGCCCCGACGAGGGCCTACGTCATCCTCGAAGGTGCCGTTACTCGGCGCGGGTCTCCGCTCGCCGTTGCCGGCTCGCTGGGTCCGTGCCTTTCGAGCGCCTCGAGGACCTGCTGGACAGCCCAGAGCTGATCGTCTCGGTCGTAGCTCTTCGCAGCTGCCTCGAGCCGCGGTGGGAGTATTCTTGAGTTAGCGTCTTCTGGATATTTAATGCAGTCCCACAAGATGTGCGTGTAGTCTGCGGTCTCCCTCCGGCAGACTCTGCACATATCTGTCGGATATGTCTCGGGGTACATGTGATTCAACAGGTTCGGGCTCGGTAGCGATCCGGTCTGGAGCTGTCTCAGTACTACCGCCTCCGCTCGACTCAGTCTCGGGTGCGGGGGTGGAAGAGTCCTGCGAGCCAAGCGGTAGGCCTTCGTGATTTCATTGTAATCCGTCATGCGGTCCTTGGTTCCGAACCACGTCGGACGGTCTGTCGCCGGGGCGCGGTTGGTTAGCGCTCGCGCCGCGGCGTGTGCCGTCTCGTTATGGTTCTCATTGCGTTCCGACGCGTCGCCCGCGTGCGCCGGGAACCACTTGAGTCATACTTTTCGTTCGTCTAGTTTTACCGCTCGCAGTACGCGCTCGGCCTCCCTGCAGATTTGCCCTTTGGCGAAGTTTCGCACCGCCTGTCTTGAGTCACTCAGCACCGTGTGGCAGTCTGCGTCGGCGATGGCCAGGGCGATGGCTACCTCCTCCGCTTGCTCCGCTTCGGTGCTTCTCACGCTCGCTGCCGTCCTCGTGGCGCCGGTTGACGCCTCTATGACGACCGCTGCGAAGGCGTTCCGTTGGTATTCGGCCGCGTCCACGTACCGTACGTGTTCGTCGTTGGCATGCTGGTCGATGAGAGCCTTGGCCCTCGCCGCTCTTCTTCCCTTGTTGAACTCGGGATTCATGTTCCTCGGTATGGGGTCGATTCTGGTCTGGCGTCGGACCTCTTCGGGGACGGGGAGCTTCATCTCCACCTCGTTCGAGCGTCTTATTCCCAGATCGTCCAGTATCTTCCTCCCGGCTTTGGTCATGGACAGCCGCTCCAGTTGAGAGGTCCGTTGCGCTTCGGCTATTTCTTCGAGCGTATTGTGTAGCCCGAGTTGTAACAAGCGGGTCGTGTTTGTGGACTCGAACAGGCCCAGCGCTGTCTTGTACGCTCTTCTGATGAGCACGTTGATTTTGTTTCGTTCGTGTTGCAGCCATCTGTGGTAGGCTGCAACGTACGCGACGTGGCCGATGATGAAAGATTGGACGAGCCTAATTAGGCTCTCCTCTCTCATGCCAGCCTTTCGGGAAGTGACTGATCGCAGCTCAGCGGTGGCTGCACAAAGCAGTGGCGGCACAGCTATTTGCATTCGTTGGACAACAATAATGTATCCGCCGGGGATTTCTAAATTTCTTCGTTGTACAGATGGATTCGTTGTAGCAGTCCTCGCGGTACAGGTGTTCAGAATACACGCGAAAGATAGGAATTTGCTGGGAAATAAGGAATACTTCGTTTTACGGACTATTTCGTTGTAGAAGCGTTTTGCTTATCAAACTGACGCTTCTATACCTCGTATCTCTTAGAAACTTACAATTTCTTGCAAACTGTGACGAGCTCGCGCACGTTCCACACACCTCGCGTTTTATGTTTGATACCTCCGAAATGGGTGAAGTGCGCCTATAATGCTATAAATAAATGCGTGACCGATGGTGGGATCGAACCTCCGTCTGGCCAGCACAGCAAACTCTAACCATTGGGCTGCGATCGTAGGAATGTTTCTCACGTGGCAAAGTCGCTCTTTGAAAGTCATTGCGCGCAAGTCACGTGCCAGTTTCTTGCATTCTTTTCTCGTGACATATAGCGCTTTGGAACGCTGTGCTATAAACGGCCCTTCCATCGGGATCAACGCCTATGTTTCGTAAGACTAGCAGGTCTACAAAGTGGGCGAGGTCCTCCTGCAATCCTAATCACACTAAGAAGAGGTGAAAAGCAAAAAAATCGGTCGAGTCACTTAAGACTGCCTACGTCTGGGAATGCGAAAGCATTAGAGTCCGTTTGGTGAAACCTTTTCGATTGACCTTTTCGACATGCATTAAAGTTATTTCTGCTGATTCAGTGCGCGTGTTTGCCCATATGATGGCCACAGACTGGCTCATTTTATGCACTCATGACGCGGCGTGGACAGTCCATCGTAGTAGACACAGCGCCGATTAAATCCGAAGAGCAAGTGATGCGCGGCAATCAGCACGCTCATTTTATACGCTCAAGACATGGCACCACCTCCTCTCCCCGTTAGCTGCGCCGTCACGTGCCCGGTGACGCAGGCACTAGGTCACACCTTTCGTCAGCCAGAACCCTGGAGCCGCCGTAGCATTGGTGTAGCGTGCTTGTCTCGCACGCTGAAGGCTGGGATTCCATTCCCACCGAAATATAAAAAAAAAATTATTTTCGAAGCCATCGATTTACTTCGTTTACAGGAACCTCTCTGAGGAATTTAACGTCATTGCGAGCATTTGTTATGTGTTTTTACTCTTTGCGCCTTTTGGCCATTTTTGGTACCATCTTTCGTTCACGACGACGACGCCGACGGATTTTCGCGTAATGGGGCATATAATGCTCTCGCATTAAAATGTCGGGCACGTGTTCATGGGAATACAGCGCCAACGAGTCAATCGCGAACATGTGTGGCCGCTCGCGAAATATAACGGTCTAAAGGCTTGAAGACGTATCGTTGCGCAAAGACAGACGGTGACCTGTCTTAAGCACGTACTACCACGCTATTACTGATATACCACGTATCAACAATGCATGCATTCCCATAAGTACGCGCAAGCATTCTTATTATTGTTGCTGTTGATTAAAATCATGGGTGCTTACCCGCACGATGGGGACTGGCCACACTGGAAGAAAAACTATTACAAAAGATCAATAAGGCAACATTGCGTAGCTCCCCACGCTTCTGTATATATATATATATATATATATATATAAAACAATAACCTAAGATTTGACTTTTGAAAGGATACACTTTCAGCCGGCGTTTGTGTAGTCCTCGTTTTTTCTTGCGATCGTGTTTTGCACATTCTTCCTTTTCGAACCATAAAATCACTTCAGCTCATGCGACATCTATACCACGACTGTTGTAGTAAATTAGTTCAAAACGAGTGGAGACGCTGAAGCGTGCTCCTTTATTTTTCTTTCTTTTTTTTCTCTTTAGGACAAGGGGGAACGTTCGGTATTTTGATATGGCATTCGAGGTACCTTTCTGAAATATTTGCATTCAATTTTATCTGAAAATTTCGCTATCCCAACATTCCTAACAGAAAGGCGCAGTAAGTGTCAGCAGGTTTTTTGTTACTAGAATAGGTTTAGTGACAATGGCTCCGAATAGAGCGCAGATGTTATTCTGTGAAGCGCCTTATGGTTTAATTAACACGAAATGCAGCGCATGTGAATTCATTATGCAGTCTTTCGGTTGGCTTTAAAAAAATGAAAATAAAAGAAACGAGATGAGGATGAACTCTAGAAAGTAACACGAGAAGGTAAGGTTACCATTGTCACGTTTCTCGGAATAATAGCTAGTTCACAACACTGGTTTATGAAGTATGCGAACTCTTGTTTTACTTCAGCTGACGCAACATCTACACTAGTTTCTGTAAATGAATTACCTACACTTTGCTTTTTTTGCATATCTAAGACGCGTGACACGCTGAGGCCCATTATACGCCGTACTTGTCTGACGCAAGTATACCTAAAGGTATAGCGCGCCAGAAGCTGCACTAAAGCAGATTTGTTAGAAAAATGGTGCAATGCACTCTGTAACCCCAGCGATAGGTTACACGAATGAGCCAACAAACATAATAATACCAGAGTGTTGCGCCGGACCATAGAGGACGCGTAAGCTGATATAGCAACTTATCAGGCGACCTTCCATGGTAACGCGGGTAGCGTTGCTGTAGCCCACGCGACATAACGACAGGCTTCGCTATATCAGAGCTTGTGAGTAGATGATTTTAGATGCGGTCGTGCCAGGAGATATTTTGACGTACAATCGTGCTAGCTAGTGCGTCGTGTTGTCATAATTTTATTGAATAGAATCGCCTTCTAAATTGGCATGTTTTCAACTAATTATTTAGGAATCTTCTCGTGAAAGTTTGTTGATCATCAAATTCACACTTCCCATCTGTTGCACCAATTGTGTCTGCCTCTCCAAACTACCCTGGCGCAAAGGCACAATGGAACTATGTCACATAGGATTTTTGCCTTCAGTCTGCTAGGAATTAGGAGAAGAGAAATGGCTGACGGCCACTAAAAGCAGGGTTTAAAGAGACACGTCTGCTTCTCAACCCGTTAAGAAGGCACGTTTGCCACTACTAGCCCTGAATTAATTTTCTGTTCTAAAGAAGTCCAATTCAATGACCGCCTACACATGTACACATACGGTTTCACCAGTTGCAACAGTTCTACCGGAGAAGTGGTTGTCCCATCGGACGCAGTTTCTGTGCACTTCAAACTGTTTGACCAATTGCGATTCAAAGGCAGCCCTATAAGTGTTGCAGTTTGCCCTACGTCAGGTTTCACACGAGCAACCAGTGTACGAAAAAAGCAATAAGAAAAATCGTTTGAACACTTTGCTAATGCATGAGACGCTCAAAGAACCCACAAAAGCAAGCGCTATGAATCACGTAATTGCATTTCAGTGGATACCCGGGCACTGCAATATCACTGGTAATATTGCAGTGGACGCAGCCGCGAATCGGGCGCACAATAAGGCAGAAACTATACCAATCTTCCCCTTTTACGCAGTGAAGTCCGTCTGCTCCTGAGACAGATTTTCTGTCGTCTCAGCAAAACTACCTGGTTGGACCAGCAATCTAAGAACTCGCGCTTATACTTTACAGAAGCATGTATAAACCTATCAATTTTGGAAAATCTAAAAGAAAACAGAAAATTTGAAATATTGGTGCACCCCCAGCGGCTTGGTATTGCTTTTATGAGGCACTTCTTATACAGATGCGGCATCGAAGAAAATATCGACCACCTGCTGTGCCACTGTCCACGATATGCCCTACAAAGACAAGAACTTACCAAAGCTCTCCAAAAACTGAACGATCGGCCGCTTTCTGTGCAGGTGCTGCTGGAACACCGCCTCCATCGCTCGTCGGCCCATAAAGCGGTAAAGGCACTTTTGTGCTTCTCGAGGACGACGGGATTGTGCGACCATCTGGGACTATTAATGCAATTTCTATAAGACCACACATGTCAGCGAACTCACCACTAATTTCCTTCTTCCCTTCCCTCCTCTGTCTCCCTGTCATATTTGTTTTCCCCTTTCCCATTTTTCCGGTGTAGGGTAGCCAACCGGACGTTATTCTGGTTAACTTCCCTACTTCTGCTTTTCTCTGTTCCTCCTCCTCTTATACAAGATAAAACGTGGCTCTAGTCCGCACTGTTCTTGTGACGATCCAGACGAAGATGTGCATGATCTCTCCTCGAGCGCACTAAATGCGATCCACAACGAAGGGTATCGCAAGTAAATTTGTTGCTTTTAGACAGAAGCATGTTCACTCTAAAAAAGATACCTGGTCCATGGCCAACTGCGGGCCTTCAGAAAAAAGCACTGCTTGCTTTGAAGAAGTTTTTCGGGGACACCAACATTTGGGGGAAATACTAAGTTTCACTTGATCCTAATAAGCTAATTGAGTGAGATAAATGTTCTGGGTTCAAAATTGATCCATGTGGGGATCGTAATTTTTACGCAAAGTGTAATTACTTGTGTTCTGGGCTTGCAATATAGTTACATGTGTAGTGTGTTTTGGCTATTCAAAATGTCTGAGTTTATATATGCGTATGTGTACTGAACTCACGCACAAAACTGTGCGATTCATGTACTGTTGGACTGTATAGTTTTTATTCATCTGGTGTTCTACTGAGTGCCACATTTTGTGACATTATTCTCCCGTTTTGCGCATATTTGTTTCCTTTTCTAAGTGACAAGGAGTAGCTGGTGCCGGCATAAAGGACCCAACCTCTGCTAATATTCATTTCAATTAAAATAAAAGGAAAAATGCACGCTCCCTATCACATTCTGTTTCAGTGGTTGTCGAGCCACTGCGGAATCGCCGGCAACGACAACGAAGATGAAGCCGCGCGATCGGCTCATCAACAAGATCGGCGGGTGTCTGTACTGCTAACAGGAACGAATGTTGTACAGCAACTTCATTCACTTATCCACCACAACACTTCTACAATGTAATTCATCAAGTTTCACAAACTCGCGCTTGTATTCTCTCGAGTAGAGCGACTTCGCCTGCCAGCTGGACTCTCCCGTCGCGCAACAACTTTATAGAGTTGTAGATGGTTTGGCGTCGCATTTAGTAATTGTTGTTAATTCCTCCTCGAAGTATACAAGAGTGTCGCACGTCATTTTTTGTGAGCGTGACAAGACACTAGAGCACCTCCTGCGCCACTGCCAATCCTTCGAAGCTCACCAATATGCTCTGCGAGCTACTCTCAGCCGCTTGAAGGAGAGACTGCGCACGGAGGAAAAGATTCTGGGACATTGGCCTAAGAACTGTTAACTGCACGCACATGGCCACAAATGCCTTATTGCGCATCTTGAAGGCGACTGAATTGTCCGAACGCTTGTAAGTATCGGCGAACATTCCTCTAGGTGTCTGTTCACACGGACGGCCTCTTTATAGTTTTGATAGTTTTATTTTTCATTTTTATATATTTCTTCCTTTCCGCTTTCTTTAGTGTAGGGTAGTCAACCGGTCACGGCCTTGGTTAACCTCATTGCCTTTCTTTTTTCTTCTTCTTCGCCTCGGCGGATATATTGGTGGACATATATGCGAAGATTATTTGTGCGGCGGATGCAAGCATGCAAACTTCCCAAGCTCAACTCATGGCTCCTTTAGAATCCAATCTAGTTTTCCTTTATCGATAAAGGAATAACTAAGCGCGGGAAGACGCTATCAAAATCTCTGACGTCATGGCCAGCCAGTGCGGGAACTTCCATGTAGCCATCCATGACGTAGCCATCCGCCTTTTGTCCTTGCGTCTTTTCTGGTTTACCAAACCTCCCCGTGCGGTAAGGGTGGCTTCCTTTTTCTTATTATTCTTTTTTCATTGTATAGCCGTAATTTACTAATACAGCTTAAATCATCTTTCTACTTAGTGTCCCCCTAAGTGCCACTAAATGTGCCAATAGCTGACGTGAGGATGATCCCCAGACCACATGCGCAGTAGTTCCGTATGCGAATACCGTAATAAAGGAACTTGTACTACGTAACCTACAAATTGCAGTTCATGCTCCGGCGCAAGACACCAAATATAGGCGGTGAAGCTTTATTCTGTAGCGCGTTCTATACGTCGTGCCTTCAAGAGCGCATGCTTCTTCAACGTATAACAGAAAATTGAGAAGCCTCAATATAGCCTGTTTTGTTTGCCTTTATTTTTGTTCTGTACAGTATTAAAAAAAAAGCACCCCGTTCTCCTCCCCTACTTTTGCGAGATCCCCCTCTCTTTCTTTCTTTCTTTCTTTCTTTCTTTCTTTCTTTCTTTCTTTCTTTCTTTCCTTGTTTTTATTTTCTGTTTTCTTTTTTCTGAGCACTGAGTCGTAAGTCGCACTCATTTTCGAGGGGTATTTTTTCTTGACACATTGCAGCTATCCCGTTGCTCAACTTATTTTGTCAGCAACGAACAGCTGCAGAGTTACTAAGCTCTGTATCTTGACCATGTTAAGCAAAGGCGTGTAGTTTCTTTTTTTCTTTCTTTCTTTGCATTGGATAGGAATGCATGCTGCGACAATCATAACGCGTAACACTTCAGTGCGTGCTGAAAGGCAACTCGTAGCCAGGTGCTTTGCAGTTGGAGTAAACCGCTCTCTCTCTCTCTCTCTCTCTCTCTCTCTCTCTCTCTCTCTCTCTCTCAAGCTTCTCGCATCTTTAAGCTTTCCTCGAGCTTAGGCATTGTTCCATAAGTAGCCTTGCTTTCATCGCGACGATTGCAACGCTCGTGTCCGTAATCTAGCACACGTGGAGCGAGAACGTTTCGAGTTAATTGTGGCACTAGGGTCAGAGTCGTCGAGTACGTATCAGAGGCGCTGTCCTTCCTCCTTCTTCACTCCTCCAGACTGACGTAAGCTCGCTACGGCTAACCGGTGAAGGATGCGCAGCGGATGCGCTCTACGATCTGCGTGACAGATGAGTCGCTCTTATGCGCGAGCATAATAGCGTACAGTGGCGCGTGCGATTACGACTCGAGCAGGCGGCGGCAGCATCGCATACAAACTACGCTTTCGCGGCGCTAAAGCTGCACGCGGAGGGAGGTAACAGAGAGAGAGAGAGAGCGAAAGAGATTGAAATCTGCCGAGGGCCACAGGAGCTTCCTCGGAATACGAGTATAGGTATACGTGCACACCTACGACCCGGTATAGACAAACACGAGTACAGAGAAACAGACCGGCAATGGCGCATCGCAGGTGAGAGCGGCGAGGCCGGCGCGATGGCCGCGCCACCTGTGATTCGGAGCCGTTGGCGAGAAAGCGAACTGCGCTCATGTATACCATACCATATATATATACACACACGTGCATATGGGTGTGTCCGGCAGACGGAATGCCCAGAGGCCACGCCTCGCCGCCGGGACCAGCCTGCAATTACGCAGCCACCCGAACAGGATGCGCGTAGGCTTACTCACATACTAAGCACTGTGGACGCCGCGCGCTCTGTCACTCCCCCTTGCCCGCCGCTTGTTTCTCGTTCTCCTCCTCTTGTTCTTGCTTTGGACTCGCACCCTCTCCGAACAACAGCGCAGCGGTGCGTTTCCAACAGTGCGTTACCCGGGAGAACTTCGGTTGCCGTCCGTTTGTTGTACGCCACACACAACCTCGCCGCGACCGAGCGCTTTGTCGTTAGCGCGGTTTCGCTCCGCAGGTTTGCCCGTCTTTTTTGCTTCTTTTGTTGAATGGCTCTGTAAGTGTGTGCAAGGCGCGCTTGTCCGTAATGTAAAGCTTTTGGCTTCGTGAATGTATGAGTCTAATGAGCGCCCTTCAATTTAAAAAGCAGTAAGACGAGGCGTGATCGGCGTGATATTAATGACTGCCCCTTCTTCTAAACAGCTCGGAGAGTTCTGGAGAATGGACTCTGTGATCTGAGGGTTAACTCGAAGCCCCCACGTCAGACGAGTGGCTCTGTGGCGAGCAGTGTTAAATAGAGGGATGGGACATGCATATGTCGGCGTATGTTGACAGCCTTATTTATTTTTCATACGTCGCTGCAGAAATATTGCAGCGATTACGCAGTTTGCGAGGAAAAAAACGTTTAAAGTAAAAAAAAAAAGACGACCTACGATTTACCGTCAAAAAGAAAGCTATACGACAGTTTGACACCAATTGTGAAAGAACGAAAAGGTGAATGCAGAAGCCACTCAGTACTTCCAAAGTGTCTCAAGGTAAAACTAATATCCAGGTATGAGTTCGGCGATAAAAGGTGCCTTAAATTGTATTTAAATGCGAGTAAAGGTTTGCCGACGGCGATGAGATATTATAGATTCTGACAGAGTACCTGCAAAAGCTTTTGTAATAAGATAAGAATATTCGGCATAGAAGCGGACATGAAAAACAAATTTATGAAAACGCGAAGCCGTAGCATATACATGCATCGAAAACAACGTCAGGTCAGAGTGAAACCCTAAACGGCCGCAAGAAATTTTGCAAATGCAATCTTTATAGACACTGCAGTCCTCACAGAGATCGCTGGAATCTCCACAAGCTTGCATGGATACTGTGAAGTACTTTTTAAAGGCCCTCCACAGGCTTGTATATGTAGTGTTCGGACTTCATCTGTTCTTCAACTGATTGTTGTGTTTGTTCTGCGTCGTTGACCAGCTATTGAAAAAATAAAAGAAAAAAGAAGGTTATCCCTTTGGATTATTTACGTGCTACACGTAGACGAGTTACATCGTGATCCTGTAGAGTATTGTCATGCAAATGCGCAAAATGCACTGTTTGTCACCAGGAAGGTGAGCCTCCTCAGACATCGATCCTTTTAGCCTTGCCCCTGAGGTGGCGATGTATGCTGTACGACGTTGAATGCAAAGATGAAACTCAGTATAGAGGTAAATGCTACCGCGGCGCCTTTCCAGTCTTCAAAGATTCACGGAATCAAGGTGAGTATTACGAGCTTGAGAATTTCACCAGCCACTGTTTTCGGGTCGCGCTGATATGTACACGAGGTCTACTTGGTTCCCGCAACGCTTTACCTCAATAGTCTTTTAGTATATATGTCTGTTAAAAACTTGCGCCCGTTCGAAATTTACCCGCAGGATCACATATAGTGTATAAAGGTGAATAGCGCTGTTATGCAAAGCAGATGGTTCATACGTAGCCAACCCGCATATAAGAGGACAGGATATCCCTTAAAAGCTGACGCTTTAAGCGGTTGTAGGAAGAGGCAGCTGTTGCGAGGACAGTAGTAAACAGGCAAATGGTATAATGAAGAAGCAAGACATTGGTGAGATCTGTGTATTATCATTTGTTTATATGCTCATCACAGTCCACATCACGGCCGCTTGCGAGTGTTTGCGACTTTGCTTACAAGCTCACTGTGGTGCGATTTGCCTTTGCCTTTTATATTTATATGTTCATGCGTGTATAGGGCTGTGTGCTGTGGACTTCTGGCCCTATGACGTGATTTATGTTCATTTTCTTACTACATATATTTCTTTTATGTTGTTTCTACTATGCGAAAAGGAGTAGCCGTCCCCACTACACATATCTTTCTTTTATTTTCATTTCAGTAAAAATAAAAGAAAAAAAGTAAGATAGGCGCTTGTAACAGAGAAGTCTATGTACTCGACACCCGCCGTGGTGACGCTGTGGCCATGGCGTTATACTGTAGGTCACGAGGGCGCGGGTTAGATAAATCAATAATTAAAGAAATAATAAAAAATATTATGTAGATCCAACGCAACCTTAGGAATATATATGTGAGGCGAAGCATTAGTGATGCGGTTTGTAGAATTCTATGCAACTAAATACAATGCGCACGTAAAATTGTGTGTTTTTTTTAAATCTTATGCAACATGAGCATAAAAAGTATAGTCCTTGAGCAGATGGTTGTGCTCGCAGTGAAAGACCGCGGATGTGGCAGTGAATTAGTTCCCAGCTTAAGGGTTCGCTGAAGTGTGCTAGTTTTTCTTGTCCTGCCCTTACTCGCCCAGCTTCTAGTAACCAACAAAAACAATTTAGTAAGATAGTAACCGGAAATGAACAATCCCTTAATAACCCGCGACATGCTCGATGGGCTTTTGAGAGCAAACAACGCCCAAAAAAAAAAAGAAAGAGACAGAACGGGACACAAAACAGCGTCCCACTTGTGTCCTCTTGTTCTATTACATTGTGTTGTTGCTTGAGCGAGTCGTACACTGCGCCAGCCGAGTCGAGAGCAGAAGTTTAACTCTCTTTATTGATGATGAGCAAGACGAGAACAAAGTAAAAGTAGGAGCCAACGTTTCGACAAGTGGACTTCTCTTCTTCAAGACGACATATATCGTCTTGAATTTCCATCTCCCGCCTTCCCCGTGTTTTCTATTCATTAAGGATATATAGATTCAAAACCTGTCACTTAGGTGGCGCGTACTGTTGGTTAGTTTGAAAGACGTCGTATAGATGGAAGGAAAAGAGGAAGCAATGTGCATGTATAACAGTTCCGTGTCCCGTATTTAGCCCTGTTTGCTCCCAAAACACGTACTAAATCGCGTACTTAGGTGTGACAATAACTAAGGACCTAAGTTAGAATTCTCATGTCTCTAATGTATGTGCTCCATCATTTCGCGAACTCTAAATTTTGCGTCATAAACGAAAACAAGCAATCCTGGAAACTAAACTTCACGCATACAGATAACTCATTAGGCCGAAACTGGAATATGCATTCATCGTCTGAGGTACACATAATAAACACCGTTTTAATGCGCTAGAAATGATCCAGCGGAAAAAAGTTTGGTTTATTTTTCTAAGTACCGTATAACCGACTCGCCAACTATACTATCACGCACATTAATCATGGTATACGGACATTACAGCTACGGCGGAAAATAATCCTAAGGCTTAAAATTTCTTTTTCTCCTCAAAAATAACAAACTGCACATCCATCCTGCTCTATATGCGCGCCCATTAACTGCAAGACTAACCAGACATCACCAATCTGAATCCATAACTCCCTATCAAACAAGAACCAACGCCTTCAAATTTTCCTTTTTCACCCGTACTATTGAAAAATGGAATGCACTGCCATTATCATTGTTAAACAGCACAGACTTAATTGATCTGGTTACTTTTTGATCTGTTAATTTCGCAACAGAGATGTGACCGTTTTTTTTTTTTTTTCTGAACGCACGTATGATTATTTTTTGTAATTTTACCACTCCTGCTCGGGCCCGCATGGACCTGTAGTATTCTGTAAATAAATAAATAAATAAATAAATAAATAAATAAATAAATAAATAAATAAATAAATAAACCGGCGTTCTTGTTTGTATTATTGCGTTACGACGTATTATTATTCGCGAGGCTTCCGTTTCAATTGCGCATGCTATGCGTAACCGTGTGCGGCATGAATCATGCACATACTGGCGGGCTCCTTAATTACGTGGACTCTGTTCCCACTGTGTACGGTTTTCGCTGAAGAATATCGCCTGTGCCGCGATGTGTTATTATTATTTTCTCTCCTGGCAGCAAGTCGAAGCTAGAAATACAGCAGCATCCACGTTGACGCTCTACAAATGTTTTTAATTCGCACCAACGTGTACAGTAGCGAGCAACAGGATGTATTAAAACCACTGCATCAGCAAAAAAAAAAAAAAAAAGACAATTTCAGCACCTGAAAGTTTCCGGAGTTGAAAGCAACGAATACAGTTTCGCTTCAATACATTGTGTTGATCGAATACAACCACGTAGGCTGTGCCACTTTATTTCGTTCAGCATGACTCCATGGTGCTAAGAGGAAAAAAAAATGTCTTAGCCTTCAAATATTTGTTTGCTATGGTGTATTTTCGAATTCGTTCTTCTTCTTATTTTTATTATTATCATGACGTTAGTTCTCATCAAGTGCAAAATATCAGGGATTACGCCACCATATATTGAGCAAGACATCTATGTTGATATTTCTTGTTTAATAAGAAAGAAACCGAGGAAATATGACAGGAGCTAACCAATTGCAGCATTTGCTATAGCTGCACCGCCGTTTCAACAGCAAAGAAATTATCACTCGTCTGAAAAACAGCCTGCGCTAAATCCTCCTACTTTCCTTCTTACCGCGAATATGTGTGCCTGAGGTGACGTAAGTTCTATCGCATATTATTACAGTATTTGTCAGGATATTACGCGATAACCGGCACATAGACAGCGTTTGCGCTAAGCTTGAAGCAGATTGAATTTGATAAAGTGATATCATACTCTTTTAAAGGCAGTGTGTTGGCTATGCTTGCGTTGCTCTGTGCAATTTGGGCACGGCTAGAAAGATAATATGGAATCACGTTGGGCGCTCTCATTGTAAAATTAAAACAATTCTTCATGTATAACAAAACGGGTTATGAAATGAATTGTCTATCCCCGGTTGGATTGCAGAAACCCTTTAAACTACTTTGTAGTCATCCCCAAGATGTTCTCTTTTTCTTCTCAGAAAGCAAGCGTCGCTAAAGGGATGGTAAAATGACAGGAGATGAATGGCACGTTCTTGGATTATAGATCTAAACTCCTGTTAAATAGAAAGACGTCTGACTTAAAAGCAAGAAAAGTGTTTGTTAGCGGTTAGGAGCATATGCCACTTTAGCAGGTATTATTGTGAGCAACGGAACGCACCGGCGCGATTTGGCGAGGATTCCGCAAAATGAAGTGCGCTGATTCCATTTCGTTAAGCTCCTCACAATGAAGGATGTATGTGGGCCAGTCTCTTTTCCTGGAATAGCTGAGCACAAGGTCACGAGCTCGATTCCCGATCACGGCAACAACGCCCAGATAGAGACGGGCTGAAAAGCCATCTTTGCACCCATATTCTGGCGTTCTTTGAGAAATAACAAGGTTTGAGTTGCGGCCTCGTTGGTATACGACGGGGAGGACTGGTGCTTAGAACGAAAACCCCGAGGCTTGTATGCCAGTTTATTTTTTTTTTTTGTCGTTAACTGTGTCATGGTTTTTGCGATTAACACCTGTTCTCGTCTCATTTCATCTTTGCTAGGAATTTTTACCTGTAAGGGTCATGAAACTCGTCATTATGTTTTCATTAGGGAACCCGATAGACTTCCCCATAAACTTTTTTTTGTGTGTGCGTCTTTTCCGTTCCCGAAAAGTTAAATGGGGTATACTCAAGAGTCTTACCTGCAACATCCTCCTCGCAAACACTTCTACAACTTTGCGCTGGCTTCTTTTGTTTCACAATAACTTCGTCGATGATCTGGAGGGAAGGTTTATCGAAGTGATCATGAAATGAGACATTAAACGAAAACAAAAATGAACGAAGTACATGTTAACGTAGTGAAACTATATAGAGAAAACCCGTTACTATTTTTGAGCCATTTCGTAACCAACCAGCCGCGGTGGCTCCGTTCACAACTTCACACCAGCGACTCCTCGCCCCCTCCCCCCCCCCCCTTTACATACACACACCTTCCCTTTACCACCTGATGGCAGCACGCGAAAAAAGCAACACCGACAAAAGATTCCCGTTTCGGTATCGCTGCCTTAACGCAGGAGCAACCCTATCCACTTACGCCAGCGCCTGCGACCGCCTCTTCGGGCAGGACGCGTGGGCGAGCAGCGAATTGCCGGCTTCGATCGCCGGTAATGGCAAGCGCACATACGCGCACATATGCGAGATGACCGTTCCGGTCAGATAATACGCAGCTCGTGAACCCGTCTTGGGACCCGAGCGAGCGCATGTGTGTGTATGTGTGCATACGTATATCGCACGGGTCGGAGGGCGAGAAGACGCAGGCTGGCACTGCGCTGGCCCACCGACGAGTAGAGAGAGAGAGAGAGAGAGAGAGAGAGAGAGAGAGAGAGAGAGAGAGAGAGAGAGAGAGAGAGAGAGAGAGAGCCTCGGCTGGCGACGCGCGGCCAATGCGTTTAATGTCGCTTCAATTGGCTCTCATTTATCTCCGGGAAATGAAGGGCGCGCAGCGCCGCGGCTGGCTGCCCGCGCTGAAAACACTCGTCGTAAATACAAGGCGTGCAGGTTGCCCTGCGAATGTGTGCGTGCGTGTTGCTGCGAGGGAGAGCCTCGTTCGGTGCGAGTTGCCTTTTGCATTTTTTCTCCAAATTGGTTGGCGAGGAGGAGCAACCGAAGACCGCACCTTACCGCGAGCTTCGCTGCTGCAGCGGCAGCAGTAGTAATAGTAGTTGAAGAAGAAGTATTGGACAGACTGCAGCGGTCTCTCTCTTTCTTTCCGATGCCGCGAGCTGCGTATATGCGAGACGGATGCGCTCGCTCGGTAATGCGCCGACCGGGGAACTCGAAACGGAATGAAAATTGGCCCCACCCTGGAGCGCATTCGCGCAATTAGGCGCCTCGATCCCGACATTGGTCTCTCTTCTACCTGCGCGTTGCAGCCTGCTCGCCATACCTGCCCCCGACCTCGGCTTCTAAGTGCGCGTGTGTCTGTCTGTCGGTCGGTCGGTCGGTGCGAGTTTCTGGGCATGCTAGTTTATCGGCCATCGGTATTTTCTGTCGACTTACGGGCACATCGCTCTCTGCGAAACATTATTAGAGATTCCATTTATTGGCCTCGCATATGTATGCGAAATTCGCAGGCGGCATGCATGCGATGGTTGTTGGTTCTACGGCGAACGCTCGTTCACGGAACGGAGGAAGGGTGGAGATGCGCACCAAAGGCGGGAACCGAAGAAACTGCATGTGCACGCGAGACATTACGTTTAGCCGGTCTTGGAGCCAGTCACGCAAGTCCTGCGCTTCTGGGAACCACGCAAGGACGTTGAGGTCATGCAGGTTGCAGTACGGGGCTGTGAATTTAGGCGTTTTGTTTCCTTTTGTTCGTGAATTCCATACGCTTCGGGCTGCTAACAGTCGTTACTGCATGAAATCTTAATATGTACACGCTTACCAACCTGCCTGCATAAAAAATGTGCAGCGGAAGCGAACAGTAGCTACTGTAATACCTATTTGACCGTGCGTGCTCGTGGAAGAACACATTTTTCTTTCTTAGGATATTTATCTACATTCATGTCGCATTCTTTCTGACAGATCATCATCATCATCATCATCATCATCATCATCATTATTATTATTATTATTATTATTATTATTATTATTATTATTATTATTATTATTATTATTATTATTATTATTATTATTATTATTATTATTATTATTATTATTATTATTATTATTATTATTATTATTATTATTTGAAATCGTATATACACATGGTATGAAAGGGAAAAGCGAGGAGCAGGCTGGCAACTGCCACCGGAAGGGGCACGACGCCTGCCTAGTCTTCAGAATGGAGGAGACAGAAACTCTGAAATGAAAGATAGGAAGAAGGGGAGGAAAGAGGGAAGAAAGAGCCGATGACAAATCTCAAAGAATTAAGCAAAACGCACACAGTACACTTCACACACAGTAGGGCCAGTCACTGCAGGTTACGCAACTAAAGAATATCTAAACAGATGAAATAGTCTTGACACAAAGCTATAAGTCTTCATGCAGCAGAAAAAAAAAAAATAAATAAATAAGATACTCAACTGTCAGCCTCCGTGAACTTTATCGATAAGTCACAAACGCAATGCGCTGCACTGATGTGGGTTGTTTTCAATGTTCCTTTCCAATGCACGCTTTTGTGAACACGCAGTATATCCAGTTAACTATTCGCGCAGTATATCCAGTTAACTATTCGCTTCAAGCTGTGCGTATATGTGTGACCTAAATTCGGGCTTTGGGATGTAGAACAATTACAGCACAGGTGACAATGAGAGCGAATGTCAAGTAGTCAAAAATGTTAATATACTACATTGAGCATAACATGACAGTGAAATTACAGGAGCCTCGCTGGGATTCATATAAGCCACTCACTACCAAACAACCAGACTCTTCGCTTTATCGCGCCTACCTTACTGTATTCATGCAAACAGTTTCCGAAGCAATCCGAATTCCAATCCGCAATCGTCTACTTATCCAAAGTAAAACGGTGTATAGGACCAGTGCTAGATCAGAGTTGTCTGATTTAGAGCCTAGGTGGACCAGCACTGGGCCAATGTTTCCTGAACTAGGGAAAATGGGGATCAATCCTGGGCCAAAGTTGTCTGACTTCAAAGCAAGTGTTGCTCCACGCTGGGTGAAAGTTGTCTGATGTATACGGCCAATGTGGGCCCAGTAATGGACCAGTGCTCCCTTAGGCACTGACTATGGAAACCGATTCTGGGGACAGCGTAGGTACTCGGGGGGCCAAGCTTTCCAGGTATAAACACAATGGGAACCAGAGTTCAGCATTCAATCTTCATTTTTGCGCTGTGGCGGATGTGACGAAATAAACCACGACAGAATTTCTCGTAAGTTGAACCTATACTCTCTCTTTAAAAAAACGCGCAGCGTCGGGAAAGAAAAACGTGGTGACACAGAAGTGATGCAAGGTTGACATCAGCTGACACTAAGTCTACACGCTTCACGATGCTACACTGTTAAACAAAATTACATCCTTTGGGTCGTATCTTGCCACACTACAATAATCGTCATCTGTCTTGTCCGCATTTCCTTTCTTTAACGCTGCGAGCCCGTTACTTACACGTCACGAACGGCATGCGCGTTATCAGCATGAAAGAGCATTCTTGACAAGAAAGTAACAAGCGCAGTGTTTTCAAGAAAGGAAACGCAAGCAGCAAAACATATGACGCTTATTGTTAATAATTATGGGTTTTACGTGCCAAAACCTTATTGTTGTATGGCAAATATGCACCCCAAAGGGTGTACATTTGTTTACTAGTGTACTTGCACGTAAGTACAATTCGTGGTGGTCTGAGAACTTGAAGCCAGCGATACGGGGATCAGGGTGCCGCTAAATTGTGAACGAGAAACACAAGAAAGGATCCTTTTCTGTCTCGAAAAACTTATTTCGCCATTCTGCAGAAAGACGGCATACATTAATTGGGCAACGTTTATAACGTTTATGGCGCATCGTAGCCTCACTTGCTTTTGCGCCATACAAACCCTGCATAGCTATATCTCCCGTTTATAATGACCCGGACAAACGAATATAGGCACTCAGATACGATCCTAAGCTCCCATATTTTCATGACAGTCAGAGACACCTTAAGGCCCCTAAAGCCCTAAAAGTGCGTAGAGTCTATGAACCGACAATAGCAGGAGCCTACACAGATTCGCGAACTTATATCTAAAACGACTGTGCATTTAGTCCCTGCGGCTGCTCTAAATATATAAAACAATATTAAGTACTATTGCTTCTTCAACTTGTGCGTTAACTAGAACGTGAAGTATATAGAAAATAACGCTATACATGACTGAATAAAGGACAGCAAGGAGGCCAGTATCGAGCGATACTTTTCCTTGCATCCAAATCCGGCCGCCGTGGCCTCCGTGACTATGCTATGGAGGTTGCAAAACCTTCGAACGTCGTAATCTCTTCTAACAGGGACGGAGTGAAGCGTAATTGCGCCAGCACGGGCGGCCGGCTGCAACGCAGTCCTCCTCAGAACAACAGAGCTTCTTCCCATCAGCCGCGACGTCTCAAGGAAGTGAAATTACATGGAGCCAAGGCAGCGAGGGAGAAAGAAGGACAGAGAGAGGAAGAGACGAGTAAGACGTCGGCCGGGCGGCGCAGCCCCGTCGTTCAATACTGCGGGTCCTGCCGCGTCCGAATGGCGACGGAGGGAGGCGAGCGTGAGGCGCGTCTTGACAGCTGCTACGACGACGAACCGACGGCTCAAGATGGCCGCCGACGCGACTCGCACACATGCCAGAGCCCAGCCCCAGGTTGGACCCCCCTGCCGCCACCCCGGGGTTGCAGGCGCCAAGATGGCGTGCAAGCCTCCCTCCTTCCTGTGCCTCCCCCCCCCCCTCCCCCTTCCAGCCTTCCGCGCTTCTTTGCGAGCCCGGGTGCCATTGCTTCTCGGGAATGCCTCCTGGTCGAAAACAGGCCCGCCCCGGGCGTACGAATCCGTCTGCGGAGCCCGGACCGAAAGAGAAACGGAAACCCAAGTCCGCCCGCGAGGAGTGAGGCAGCCAATGGGGAGGCTCGGTCGGAGTCTCATTTCGATTGCAGCATTCGCAGTTCTCCCGCCCCCCACGGGCCCAATGGGAATGCAGTGCAATTGGACGGAGACATCCAGCTGGCCGAGAGAGCAAACGCAACTCGGCGGCGGCGCAACTCGGCGCCGAGAGACGCACTCTCTCGGCCGCTCTCTCCATCTTCTCCGAGGAGCGAGGAGAGAAGAAATCCCTCGCGAGGAGCTGCGCGAGACGATGGAGCGGCCGTTGCATTCGGTGCCTCCGGTCGATACGAGCGCTCTTTCCGAGGTTCTCGCGTTTCTTCTTTGCGCGAGAAAGCAAGCGCGTATAGGGTCCCGAACGTAAGCTTGCTCGAAACTCTGGTTCGAAAGTAACCAAGCTGAACGGGATGAGATAACGTGTCTTTTCACTGCTACGACGTCTAGTTGTGATAAAAGAAGATTAATTAATGAATTATTTGGAATTTGTAGAAAATGGCAAAATAATATATTAACGAAGTTTTGTTCACTGAACGAAGCCGGGCCCGTATTTGTAAGAACTATTTGTAAGAGCAGATGAGAGCCAGCGGGAAGTCGGACTACGAGCGAAAGCTGCCGGCTAATGGCAACCAGCACGTACGAACAATAACTATTTGAATTCAGCCACAGATTCTTAAACATATGCAACAAAGCGCATTCAAGAAAGAGCCGACGAACTTCTTCCGCTTGTTCTTTCTTCTTTCTTAGTAGCCCTCTTTCGCTTTTTTTTTCTTCTTCTGCATAGCTCTCGAAGGCTATGCGTGAACTGCGTCCCAAAGCGTAACTGGAGACGATACTGTGTAAGTTCCTGCTGTATTCCCAAACACTGGAATAGAAGACCTCTGGTAACGACGCCTATTGAAGGCTCATTAGTTATGATGGTTTTATCCTCTTTCACCACACTGGGACATAATCTTGCTATACAGCTTGTCTCTACAGGTGTACGTGGGCTGCGCGAGCTTGATATCAATATATTTCTATCTACTGCTATCAGGTCAGCTTGACTACGTACCACATGAACGCGAATAAGTTTTTACGCGCCCCGGGAAACAAGATGCGCATTTATCACTAAAATGGGAATGACGGAAGCATTAAAAGAGCGTGTAAACATGTTGACGGTACAAACTCAGTTTCAATGAAAAGCAACAATAAATGACTCGAGGAAACATCACATGGAGGTAGGCTAAAGTGTAATGGAAAGCCCTAACGTGGAGGGATGGGGGGGCGCTCTTTTAATTCCTTTCTTTCATACCTCACTTAACCCGTGCCAAGCCTGCACACTTAGATAACCTATCTAGTTACCATGAAACATTTTTTCTTCTCTTGCGGTACTTGTTCAAGTAACTGCAATACTGGTGACTATTAAATGGTGTATTAAACTGGCTGTGTATTGGTGGAAAAGGTCAAGCTAGTTTTAATTGGCAGCAGAAATTTTGGCTTCGCATGCTTATGCGGAATCCCCCTGGTAATCGAGCTCAAACGAGCGAATATGTGTGTGAATATGTGCGATTCAACGCGATACTTTTCTACATCACCAGCAAGTATTGTGAATGTAAACGATTGGAGGGAAAAAACGGTAATAAATACCACGACCTATCAGCAACAACATCCTACAGGGCGGAAGTCGGAAGTCAGAGGCAGCTATTCAGTTTCGCGCATGAGCCCGATATACGTAAAGTCAGGACCTTCCTTCGCTAGAGTAACAACTCAATATCAATAATGCAATAGAAAAATAGGTTTGATTCAGAGAAAAGCAGAGAGCTTGGCCTGTTACTGTAAACCGGCTGAAGGGGAAAGCGGCAAAGAAAGTGGTGGGTAGGGATGACGACAAAGAGCGGTAATATATGCTTGCATTCAACGCTGTGGCGTCCTTTAAAGACTTTGTGTTATAAGAAGAATTATAGAAGACCGGAAATCCAGTTTCGGTCACTAAGCCCCAATGAGCGACACAACACACAGGTTAAACAACTAAAACGCAGAGTGAATGCTTCGCCTGCTATTGAGAATTGGCCCAGTGCAGAGACCGTACCCCAATCCACGCAGTCAGTGTGGTCTCAACATCGTTAGGTATGTATTTCGCGCGTCCGCTTCTGTTGATCAAATTTCGTGTGCCTGCATTTGCGTGTGTTTCGCGCTGAGCTCCCACGCATAACGGTGCAGGGCGTTCACAGTGTCAAGATCCCGGTCTTCGCAAAGACGAGACGGAAGCCGCTCCACTTCGAGGCGAGCGCGCTGCTACCGGCGCCCCGCATTCGGTTCGCTCGGAAAGGGAAAGGACATCGCCTGGAGACCAGAAGGCGGAGGAACTGCAAAGCGACTCGGCTGCTGCTGCCGGTGGCGAAGAGGAAGACGAGAGAGAGCGTGCCCTCGCACTCGTCGGGCGAGGCGACGGCTGCTGCTAGCGCTGCCGCAGTCGTTCCGCCGTCGACGACGACGACGGTGAGCAATGAGAGAGAGCGAGTGAGTTCTCCAGAGCGAAGAGAACGCTCGCGTGCGGCACACACACAGACACGCTCGCTCGCTCGCGGAGCTCACTGGTTTTTTATTTCCGCTGTCTCTTTTCCTCCCACTGCGGCAAAGATTGCAGTCGAAAACCCCCGCGGAGTCGGGTCCCCATTGGCCCACTCCGATCACGTGATTGCCCCTGCCGAGTTTCGGCCGCCCCGTGCCCGCTGCTTTTGCTGCATGCGAGAAGAACCCTGGGCCCATTTCCATTCGCGTTGCGTTGGGCGTCGAAGGGGAAAGGGGGTCCGGGGCTGTTTGAGGGGGTGGTGGGGAGAGGGGCGAAGCACGTTCCCGACGCAGCTATTGTTTGAGCAGCGGCTGCGGCAGCCAGTGTATAGTTCCTTGGTCTCGTCTCAGCTGCCAGCGCTCGACACAGCGACACGTACAGGAGCCCTCATATGGCCATCGTTTGAATATCTCCCTTCGCCACTTGCTTGCCTCCTTTCTTTCTTACTTTCTTTCTCTACTTGCCTTTTTTTTCTTTTCTTTTCCGGCACCCCCGTCCTAATTATCCTCCACCGTTTTTGGGTACGTTGCGAATAGCAACCGCTAATACACACAGTGCCGAGGAAAGAGATGGAGCCAGTCGAAATATTCAGCGCGCTTTACTTATATTTTCGAGCGCGTATCTAAAGACGAAGAGAAAGGCTTGTTGGAAAGCGTTGTTGTTGACTCAGTCTCTATTCCTCTCTCTCTCTCTCTCTCTCTCTCTCTCTCTCTCTCTCTCTCTCTCTCTCTCTCTTTACTAGCCATTTTTAATCCCTTCAACTTTTGTTTGCTCTTTTTTCCGCTTCTTTATTATTCTGCTTGATACCCATCACTTTGGCGGGCACTCGTAGCTGTCGATAGCACTGCATTATCCCTTGTAAACAAACTACAGAGAGGACGCCGCCGCAACGAAACCACGCCCGTGATGTTGGTAAACCTTCGAAAAGTTCAGGTTACAAAATAAGACGCTTCACGTTCAGTCCTCAAAACTGAAAGCGGTAGATGTTAAACAAACAAAGAACGAGGGCACACACATTGCAGTAAATTAATTAAGCACTTAACATATACGCTCGCTTTATTTGCTTTAGTTATCACGCAGTGTTATTTTTTATTTATTTGAGATTTCTGACAGGTGCGTGCTCTCTTCTTCGTTTCCTACATAGGGGCACACCCACGAATACATAAAAATGCACTGCAACGTAATATCCCGCTGTCAACGACTGCCAGTTTTCGCCACTTTGGATCACTGAAAATAATTATTTTCTTTGTCTTTTCGTATGCCTCACGTCGCCCAGCATGCCGCATAGGAGCGGCGTTTAATGCAAAGCGCTGCTTTTCATCAATCCTTGCAAGCGCATAGCCTCGAGCAGCCGCCGTCAGATTAAAGCGCCATTAAAAAACCGTTTATCTCGGCCTGCGCTGCAGCCTCTGCCGCGGCGTTCATTTACGCGGGCATCTTCTTCGCTCGCTGAGCACCTGAGCAATACGCGGTATACCGCGGGACTAGGAAATATTTGGCGTCGAGGCGACAACGCGGGTTGGGAGGTGCGTCGCAATGCGGAATTGTGGCGCATTGTTGAGTAAGTGAAAGGTTATTGCTTGCCTCCCCCCCTTCTTTGCTTTTTCTTTCTCTTTCTTTCTTGCATTGTTGCAAATAATATGGTTTTGAAAAGATATAGCTAAGTAATTGAAAGCTGTAAAGCAAGAAAAGAAATGTGAGGAATGGAATAAGGGAAAGAAACTTCACGATGTCAATTGACAAAACGGAAAAATGGTAACCATGAGAATCTATCTATCTATCTATCTATCTATCTATCTATCTATCTATCTATCTATCTATCTATCTATCTATCTATCTATCTATCTATCTATCTATCTATCTATCTATCTATCTATCTATCTATCTATCTATCTATCTATCTATCTATCTATCTATAACGTACGAAGTGAATGAAAAGAAATCAACATTGTCATACGAGGCAGAAGTGGTTTAGTCACATACGGCTTTCACTACCCATCGGTTACGGCTCGGTGTTCCGTACGCAATTAAGCCGCGACACCTTCACAGATTGGACGTGTGCTGCCTGCTGCGTCCGCCGCACTCCAGAGACAACATCTCGCATAATGCGCGTGAGCCCTCAACATACAACCGAGTGAATTAAGGGCCCTCAATGATACGCAGTGCACCATTTGGACTACCGTTATGGAGACACGTTGAGCATGACCAACGGGAGCATAGAATCACCCAGACTGGCTTGGACGGTCGTCTTTAGAAGACACGTGACGTCAATCCGAATGTGCAGAATGAGTTTCCGCAGACACTATTTGTGTGGACGCTTTGGTTCCGCATGTCGCGCGTGTGCAGTGGACGTCATATTGCATCGTGACATGTCGTCATCATTTCCCTTTCCTCTGTCTCTCCCTTTTGACCTTACACTGGTTAGGAGCAGCAAGAAGGAATTAAGATGTTCTAATTCACCCGCAAGCATTTTTTTTCTTTTGCCGTTGGGGAGGCTGCTTTCGTCATCAAGTGTGCAGACGCGCGTGTTAACTTAGGCATGCTTAAGATAGGTTAGGTTAGATTAGTTTCGAAGCAAGCCTGAGGCAAGCTCTTCGACAAGCTATCCTCCTTCCTGCCAATTAACCCCTCTCTTTCTCTCTCTCAGACATGGCACTTTTTAAACTGCACGTATATGCACTTCGCGAGATTTTCTAATATGGACCTATCTAATATGCAGACTCATAATTAAAGTAAAAGTTTATTTTGTTTGCGTGAATTTTGCAAAGTCGTATTCACCGACAATTACTTTTCAGAGTGGCGTATAATATCTGAATAATGCGTTCTTTATGTGCCTTCATAGATGCGGCTTACTGGATTATACGATATCTGTTTCTCTTGCCGGTTTAACAGTTGTAAAATTGTTGCATAGTCTATTGTTCATTCCATTATTTCCAACCACTTACTGTATCGTTTTCTTATTTCTTTCTTTAACTGATAGCCGGAAATCAATATTCTGCAGTGGACATTTATTACAGAATTCGAGTTCTCCTTTAGATGCAAAGCATTTTAATCATAAGGTTCTATCACTGGCATAATAGGAGCATTATTAATTACACATTTTTTATTATAGGGAAAGAGAGAAATATTTCTTTTGAAGCGCAGAAATGCACACTTGGGTTAAACAATACTGAATGATTGTTTTTCTTTCTTTGATCTTTGAGTGGTCGCCGACGGTGCTGCAGAATACTGTGTGCGTGTGCGTGCGTGCGTGTCCATGTGTCCATGTCCGTGTGTGTCCGTGTCCGTGTGTGTCCGTGTCCGTGTGTGTCCGTGTGTGTGCCGGTGTGTGTCCGTGCGTGTCCGTGTGTGTCCGTATGTGTGTCCGTGTGTTTGTGTGTGCGCCTGCGTGCATGCGCGCGCGTGTGTGTGTGTGTGTGTGTGTGTGTGTGTGTGTGTGTGTGTGTGTGTGTGTGTGTGTGTGTGTGTGTGTGTGTGTGTGAGAGAGAGAGAGAGAGAGATCATCTAAGCTGCCTATATTTTGAGGACGAGCCATTCATTATCATGTAGGCTTTATTATACGCGGTGGAGCCGGCTGCGGTTTTGCCCCCCCTTACCACAGCACAAGTTTAGCCAACTGGCCTATGTACTGGCTAATCTCCCTATTTTACCCTCTTCCCCTCCTTCGCCTCGCAATAGAGCTTTAGTTTCGAAACGCTCCATAGACGATCTCTGCAGCGCTTCTGGAGCCCTCCGAAGCGACCAGTTTCAATCGCAATTAGTGTGGAACAGGCTGTTGTAGTTTTACAGCTTTAGACAAGCGACATTTTCGTCTATATGGCTTCTCATTAGGTCAAATACAGCGAGTTATCTATATTTTACTTGAAATCAACTATAGAAGTGCGACGCGAAGAAACATGTACGAGGAAGCACACATCAACATGGCCAGCGTTATTTCGCAATGCTTGTTTCTTGATCCACGTTTTTCTTCTTCTTCTTCTTCTTCTTCTTCTTCTTATTATTATTATTATTATTATTATCGTTGTTGTTGTTGTTGTTGTTGTTGTTGTTGTTGTTGTTGTTGTTGTTGTTGTTGTTGTTGTTGTTGTTGTTGTTGTTGTTGTTGTTGTTGTCGTCGTCGTCGTCGTCGTCGTCGTCGTCGTCGTCGTCATCGTCGTCGTCGTCGTCGTCGTCGTCCATACAATATTCGTTGTTTCAGCGTGTCTCAACAACTTTCTCAAGCGATAATTCTACTGTTTGCTTTACACTTCATAAGTTCTGCGGCCGCCGAACAGCCTGTATACGTTATACGTTGTATTGTAGCGTCCAACACGCCGCATGTGGACACAAAGGCGACAGCCATCGACGGAAAGGAACCCGTAATTTGTTCCCCTGCGTCGACTGCGCGAACAAACTCGCCCTATCGTGCATCGAATTAGCGGTTGCGCCCGTCGCGCCGAAACCACGCGCGCAAGCGCGTTCTCTCGATCCTTGGTAAGAAGCCCACGCGCAGGCGGCTGCCGCCAAGCGGCGGATAAATGATGGGAGGAAGCCGGAATAATCATAGACGCGCTCGTATAAGCAGCACTCGTTCGGCAAAAAGAAAAGAACGGGAGAAAGAAAGACAGAGAACAGCGCAGGGTGCAGCACCGAACGGTGCCTGGAAATGCTGCCTCGAATCCATCACCTGCTGGCTTTCCGAGATGCATGCACGCAGAGTACGTGTGCGCGCAATAGTGCACGTATGCAGTCTGCAGCCGCCGCCATTTCCGTTGGCGCTTTGTATATATATATATATATATATATATATAGGTGTGTGTGTGTGTGTGTGTGTGTGAAACTTGTGAAATCAGATGCTATGCAAATTCTTTTAAGCGGGCTTTCTCGCATATCTGATTTGCCCATAACCAAGATAGTCGCGTTCCCGCAAGTGTAGCACCGTTAAAACGAGGGCGCGTGTTTTGAAAACTTGGACGGAGCGGGGAACGTCGGGCGGCAGGAATTATGACACCAGCTCGCATGTTGACGCCTTAATTGCGATTTTCCTTACCTTTTATTTTTTTTCCAGATGTAGAAACATGGGAATGTGGGCAACGTTAGAGTCGGCTATCCGAAAATTCCAGATTGTTTACTTAAGTAAAGCTGCATAAGGGAAAGCAAGACACACACGCACACACACAAAAAAAAGAAAGTTTCTACAAAGCACCAGCCCCGAAAGCACAGTCCAGTACCTACAGGAGGGTCACCCTTTATCAAACAGGAAGGAAATAGTCCAGAGAAATCTTTACATGTACGCAAGAAGAAGAATGACAGAGCCGCGACAACAGTCCGGGAAGAAAGGCGCGCAATGTCTACATCGAAGACAAAACTAGTAAAGTCACGTATAGGGATTCCCTAAAGTTCTAAGAGCAGGTCCGCCATCTTGGTTAGGTGAAACAAGAAGTATGGAAGAGTGCACTTGCAGGTTTTGAATATAGTTCTCGTTTGAGACTGACTAGATAGGCATTTTGTCAAGAGAGGAAGGCAGGGAGAATGACTGGGTAAATATCCAGTTGACAAGCCTATACAGGGGAAGGGGAGGAAGATATATCTGAAAGAGAGAAAAAGATCGTTCTCTCGACGCACGTGTACACAAGGAAAACGTCATCTGATGAAATCCGATCACGCAGTTTCGCCGATATTAAAAAAAAGAAGAAGAAAAGAAATTAATAGCGCTTTTGAAAGGCTCCTGCATCGACGATGAACGGTATGGTCGGTGTTCCAATGTATACATAATCGCAAAGTTAGGTAAGCGAGGATTTATCATTAACTTGTGCGTTCACGGTAGCTTGGAGGAACGCGCCTGGCAGTGGAAATTTTAACTGGCACGTAGCTTGCTAAAATAATTGATTTTGCGTTCGCATCTCGTTCACGGTATCCATTATGTCATTCCTCAACCGACACCTGAATCGGCGTACCATGTGCTATCAGCCGGGTTAACACATTCCGCTTCTCCTTAACGCCATGCATCTCTCAGTGAAGCCGAACGTAGTTTCTTTACACCCATGTTGGCGCTAGTCGGCTCTGAAGCAATGCAATCTATAGGCGTACCGACACTTATAGTTGTCCCACTTTATTTCAATGAAACCAATCACGAGGCATTACATTTATTTGCAAAATATGGAACCGTTCTGATCTACGGTTACCCAAAACAAGAGATAGATGTTCACAGGGAGATGGATGCTTGAAGTGATTGGCAGTGGTATGACTATAGAAATGCCGCTGAAGACAAGGTTTCGGCTAGAGGACTTATGTACGTCAGAGATTTAAGACGAATCTTGATTAATAACGTTCGTATTCGCCACTGTTCGACTCCCAGACCTATATGTCGCGCGCCAGTGTGGACAAAAGCCGAAAACTCTCGAGTACCGTTCTTTGGTTGCGAGCTAAAAAGCATCCAAATGTTCTAAATCTGCCCTGAGCCTTCTACTGCTGCCTTTCATAGGCCACCATGTTACTTTGGAGCGTTAAAGGGCAACTCCGGCGTTTCTTTAAACCATTTTAGGATATTGTCATTTTCAAATCGCATTGACACTCATATATGACCAGTAGGGTGATTCAATTTGCTTAGAAATTCATCAATGATTTTAAATAATCAATAAACGAGATACCGAAACTGAAACGAGTAGCGGGTTCGTGTTACGTCACGATGAGTCGATAACGTCAGCTTTATACACTAGCATAATGTAAACACGCAGTACACGTAGCGCTAACGTCAAAGAAGCGAAGCTGATGATGTGTCCTGATGACACAGGGAGCTTTTACAGATCTTCCGAACCAGACAGCGGCGATTTCAGCGACTCTTTCAACGGTCAGTGGCGTTGCATGTAGTCTCTGACGTCACAAACACAGGGTGGCTAGTAAAAAGTCATTACTCCGGAATGCAACCAATCTTTAAAATTCATCTTCAGGAAAACTGAATGACTTGCAACCATATCGTTTGGCGCAGGTAATCAGAGTGCAAAAGAGATCGTATATTCAAACCTTTATTAAGATCAGTGGACATCGAAAAATCGCCGGAGTTGCCCTTTTACTTAATTTTCACGGATATTCCTTATCGAAAACAATGCATTAAACGATAACCGCAAGATTGCTCCGTCGTTCGACGAACCTCGCCAACGTACTCGCCATGCTGTATTCTATATATGGCACATCACCTACTATACATGTTCACGATGCTTATACGATATATAAGTGAGCGCGGCGCCTTTCTCACTCGATGTCACCGCGCAGGAACTGCGATCGGTCAGTATACGATTACATGCAAATTTAATATTTACGCTCCTCGCGCATTATAAAACGTTCGCGACGCTCCGCGGCTTCCATCTCGAGCAACGCGAAACGTCCTTGGTGGTCTCCGTAAATCGTTCATGACGTAGTATAATTGAACGCGATTATATCTCGCGGTGAGCGCGGCCCTGTGCGTATACGATAGCGCTCCGCGCAGCATGATCGAAAAGAAGCGCGCGGGCGTGCGTGACTGTTGCGCTGATGAGTATTGCAGTATGCGTTTAACGCGCATGGGAGAACGACGGACTCGGCTTCGTCAATTGCACCCTGTCGGAAGACGGATGCTCTGCTTTCGGCCGCTTGCACGTGTATTGTGCCACGCTGCGTGCGGAGAAAACGGTGCAGCGCTACCGAAGCGATCCAAAAGCCCACGGGCCTTCGCTGCGCGTACATAGGAAGCAGCAGAAAGGATAAAGCGCTTTCTTACAGCACTTATGGGGATGCTCGCGGATGAATATTACTCTTCTGTCACCTGTACGATCAATTAGTGCGTGACGCCGCAATTTCTTTTTTTTTTTTTATTAGCCTCTTCCAAATCACTGCGTCGCTTCTTACCCATATTGTCACAGTTGCCATAGGCAACGGCAACTGCCCCGGCAGAACCTTGCCGTTAAGCTCTATCTCGATGTGTACACAGCAACTGCGCTAAGCAAACATGCATCGGGAAAATAACAGCGCACCTTTACTACTCTGTGCAGCAATCATAGTAGAAGCTACAGAAAGGGTTCCTGTAAAAAGACGTAGACTTAAGGCGATCAAAATGAGAAAACAAGGCACTTGTATCGTTGCCAAGATGAAGATAATATGGCGATAAGTTTCCTCCTGCATACGTTGGCTCCAGGTGAAAGAAACCCTTATAGTTTTTTTTTTCTCGCCTAATTAAGGCACACGCTATAGTTCTTCAGGTACATAGCGGAGCTTAACCTTCCTGCCTTCTGCTTTTCTCTTTCCTGCCTTGTGGAACGCATTGATCAAGGCTTCCGTCAGTCCCCACTGTAGTATTCTCTTGTACGGTAAAGGAAAAGGTGCCACTGCGGCTACGTGAGCCGTCACATAGGAACACTACACATCGCGTTGATTTACACTTCCATGATTGACTGAATCCAGCACTATAGAGCTTCTGCGCTGCTGTACAGTACTAGCGGTGCGTAGGCTATATATCTAAGAGCTCGTTCATTCTACAGACTTCTTTCACATCTCTCTCTCTCTCTTTGCGCTCTTAGACGAGCACATTGGCGTAAGCTCAAGAGTAGAGAACTTCGAAGCTCGAAATTTCGTATCTGAACATCCGCTCTGGAGCACTGTACACAACGATTGCGGTTGCCTTGAAAATAGTGCGTACGCGTTGTACTCTGCCATGCGGTTTTTCGAGCTGACGTAGTAATTTTGATTAATCGAATCCTGTCCGGATGATTGGACTCGTTATTCGACGCGTGACCTTGCTCGGTAAACAAGCAGCGTACGTTCGGCCACCTTGCACCCCATCGCCAACTGATATATATATATATATATATATATATATATATATATATATATATATATATATATATATATATATATATATGTATGTGTGTGTGTGTGTGTGTGTGTGTGTGTGTGTGTGTGTGTGTGTGTGTGTGTGTGTGTGTGTGTGTGTGTGTGTGTGTGTGTTCTTCACTCGCTAAAGGCGAAATTTCGTTTGCGCGTATCTTCATGGAGGAGGTCAATGCGCAGCTACTTTTTTAACACAAAAATGTGCGCACCTTCAGTTACTTCGTTGGCACACGGAGGTACGCGCTTTGTGCACTGTTCTCACGGTCGCCTTCATCAGAAGCGAACATGCTTACAGTTTCGTACAATTTCAAATGAGGCGTTCCACACACATATTCTCTCAGGTGATATTGATCTTTCTAATGAACAAAAATGACCAAAGCAACGAGACCTGTGCTCTATAAGCTCTTAATATCAAGGTTAAAGTGGCCTTGCTTCAAAGTTGGTAAAAGTTGGTCCAATATTGTTACAGCCCCCAGAGGGTGGGACTTGAGGTTTATAATTTTTTAGGGCGCGTCCTTCAATCAAGAACTTCAATATTCGCAGAATCCCCATAAAGAAGGCTTTGTTAAAGAGTTAATTGGTAGGGAAAAGAAAAGACCACCTACTGCCTTGTATGGAACCTAGCTTAATTTCGCGAAAGACAAACTGGTTCGACCCTGCGTGTGTGGGCTTCACAGCAAAGCGCTGAGAGCAAAGGGAAAGACAATACTCTGTCCTTGCTCTAATTAAAACGGTGCAGCGTAATAGAAGCTTAGAGATAGCTCCAACTAATCAGGATGAAGAGCCAGCGCCGGAGTTCCGCGCCTGTCCTGTGTGTTTCCTTCTTTGTCCTTTGTTGTTTGCGCGGGTACATGATGCATTCCAATCCACTGCCTTCGTCAGCAGTCCTCGTATTCGCTGCCACTTCATCGGATGTCGACATGAGCCCCAACAGTATACGCCGAGAAATTCTCGCACTCTTTCTCAAGGTATACTGGTCTGTGCATTGTTTAAATACATCGACTGACAATTGATTGATTGACTGATTGATTGATTCGGTGACCAATCGATCGATCAACCAATTGACTGGCGAGCCGTGTTCCATGTTTACTTATTGCAGTTCTGTCTTCGATTACCTTTTCCATCTTGCTCTTATTCCCATCAGTAACGAATTATAATTGACTGTCGACAAATGTGTTAAATTTTAATAATTTTACGCCAAGGTCCTGCAGATTCCATGGAAAGAAAGTCAAGGTTTGTAGAATTACTCTGTGTAATTTATAGTGAGTCATCATAAAACAGAGTAATTAAGTATCTATTTAGTGCAGATTCAGTCATGCTACGTTTCTTCATAAAAATAATTGAATCACCGACTCGAATTAGATGCAAACGGTAATCTTTAGCTGCAAGCATTACTAAATTGGGGAAAAAAAAAGAACGCTTTCGCAGTTGCTACCGAAACGCCACACGTCTAATTTTTCGTTAACCATGGTAGTGCCATCACCAAAGTGGTTGTCTGTAGAGATATATTCAACTCGGAAGTAATACTCAGAAGAAGTAATGTTGCGTATAACTGGCTAAAGTAGGTTAGTGAAGGGGTTATCAGCTACTCAACCTTTCCTCAACCTTTAGGCGCAGATCTTCCTCGATAGTTTGCGTCCACCCCTAGATAGAAAAAAAAGAAGAAAAAAATGAACGTAGTTAACTGCTTCCACCTCATCTCCAACCTTCGCGACTTTGATCGTTCATAGAGTGTAGGCGTTCCATTGTTGTTGTTTTCTCGCCACTGCACGCATACTTCAGGAAGGCTGACGGTTGGGCTAGTAAGTCTTGCATTATAATTATGGTATATCAGCGCAAATCATGGCACAAATGAATACAAACGACACGTGCGTCTCGGCGAGTGCTTGGTTGACCGATTTTAATGCCACGCAGCTACACCGCATAGTCATGAGGCACGCCGAATAGGACACGAGTACAGATTAATTTCGGTCACCGTGGGTTCGATTCCCTGCTTCCAGAGCAACCTTTGTACGGATCCGAGACCCTGCGAGCGATTGGACACCATCGTGCAAAGACAGCCTACTGTACAACATTGGATCGCCGGTCGTGGACACATCGCTGCACACATCTATAGACCGAAGAAGGATGTAGCGTTCGAACGCGATTGCAGAAGCAGCCCACATAGCTGCTGCTGCTGCAGCAGCTGAAGCAGTGTTCGCTCAATGTGTGCCATTGTTCGCGTTCACGGGATTCGCACGATCGGCAGCGTTGATCTTTCTTATGTCCGCGCCGACGGGGCGGCCCTTTTCGTGGAGGCGAGCGGGGTTTTATTTCGCTCTGCTAATGCACACAAGCGCGTCGCGATCGCGTAATTAAGACACCGAAGGGCAATTAAGCCGAGCACACAGACTGGCCGGGGCCTGGTCCGACACTGGCCACGCAGTGAAGCAAGGAGGCAAAAGACAGAGAAAGAGAGAGCTTGTTTTCTTTTTTTTTCAGGGCGGTAAAAGAAAGAAAGCACAGCAGCAGAACATGGCGCTTATATAGAGCTTGCAACGAAAGGCAAGTTGGAGAGATAAAGCGGGAAAAAAGAAACGAAACAAAGGGGAAAAAACGGGATACAAAGAGTGAGAAGAGCTGCTGATCTTTCTTTTTTCTTTTTTTGCTGCTCGTTTTTTTGCCGGAGGTCGTCGATGTGTGTATATAGATATATGCGAACGGCGTCTGGCCTGGCGGGAGGCACTTCGAAAAAGCGATTCCTTTGTAGCGTCTTTCTTCTGCGGCTGGCGCGGACTCGCTCGCTCGCAGGCGCGCTTCTTCTTATTCTCAAGTCGCCAGCGAGCGGCGGCGAAGAAAAGCTCGAAGCGATGCGCGAGTCTGAGCCCCAGCGTACGCGCTGTGGCGCTGCATAAAGGCTTTGATCTCTCGCGGGAGAAGAATATTCTTCTCTCCTCTGCCCTTTCATCTCACAGTGTGTTCATGTGTGTGCGCGCGCGCGTGCGCGCGCTGGGGCAGCGCGGAATTGACGCCAGCCGCGAATATGGGGACAAAGGAAAGAACAGCTGAAAGAAAACAAAAACAAAACGAAACAAGGTGAAAGAAAAGGCGACCGAGAAAGAAACGAGGAAAAAAAAAACAATGATGATTCTCAGAAGAGCTGGGTGGAAGACGACGATGAAGGCGACGACGGCGACGACGACGCAGAAAGGGAAGAATAAGAAGGCTGCTTCCATTTCGCGCGCTCCTATAGTGCCTATAACCGCGCCGCCTTATACGGGGTTCAATTTCCGAACTTGGTGCGCACACACGGGAAAACGAAGTGCCGGCTCGAACGTGGGCCAGCGCTTGGCCTCACTCGCCTAACCTATACCCCGGAGATTCCAGCCGTTGCATTTCTTTTTCTTGCTATCTTTTCTTTCTTTCCTTCCTTTATTCTTTTCTGTCATCTTTTTTTCCTGCTGATTGCTTTCTTTCGACATCCCGAATTGGGGCTTCTCGGTGTATATATAGTGGCAAATGGCTGAGACTCTCCGCTGGTCGAGGCAAATATAGTTAAGGTTACAGATCGCACAGAAAATTATGCAGATCCCACGTACATTTTGGAAATCTGAAGTGAAGTTTTAATGAAGCGGTTATTTAAATACTATAAAACGGTTCGCGTTTAGCAACGCGCTTTCCGACATAGTGATTACGTACCTGCCCGGCAAATCAACAAGGCGAGGAAAAACACCACTGCCGTGTGACCCACGTGATCCACGTAAACCAGAGATTACACCGCGCGCCTCCGGAATCAGCTCAGTTTGCTATCGCGCTATCTCTAGGACCGGTCAACCTTATACTCGGCAAGAAACTGGCCGAGCAGGTGCTCTAAAATCCGGGAACGAGAGCATAGAAGTATTCGCTTTAATAAATAAATTATGCGCTTAAAAGCGTATAATTATTGCTGCGAGAATGTTAGGTATACGCTTTGTAGCTTAATTTCGTAAACAGCTAACAAAGGCGGCCGCCGGCAATTCTACAGTGGCAGTGCGCAGATGGGGCTACATGTAAACCAATTAGTCATATAAGCATTATATAAGTGCTGTCCAGTCTGAGCTGTCCCGTGGCTTCGGCGGCAGCAGAAGCAACAGCAACTGTTGACTCGCATCTAGGACAGCGAAGAGCCGTCGTCACACAGGTATACACGCTGAAACCCGCGTCGCCACGCGCCGTAACTCATTAAAAACACCCGAGCACCAGGGCTCGCAAACCAGGCGTGTCTTGCGTGCCTTAGTTGCCAACGAACATAGCTTTAGACGGCACACGTCTGCCGAAGCGATGCTGAATGCTGTTCTCATTGCGGAGGAGAGATAACTTATTTGAAGGAAGACAGCATAGTCGGCCCGAGTTGGCACGCTCTGGCCTGCTACTTTTCACAGGAGAACATGGAACATAACTTTTGTCTAGGAGCCGTTCAGGCGGCCATTCTGGAGTTCTCTAAACGTCTTCCTGGAGTACAAGGCGGTTCTACTCAGTATCACGTAAGGAGTCGCTGTAGAAGTATAGAAGCACTTACATAGAAACGTCGCGGGCTCGTGGCTCCGGTTCGGAGTATTAAGCTGAATGAATCAAGGAGTCACATGGAGTACTCAGCTTCTTGCTTTTTCTTGGTGTCCTTCCACGCAGCATGTCGCTTCGATGCCTTCCTGTAAATCCCTTTCTTTCTGAACAAAAGTTTCAGTCATTCTTTTTTCTTGTACGCTCTTCACATGTCCTGTTTCCGTTTTCCCCTTCACCTTTCGGCCACAAAATGCATTTACTTGCCTCTCTCGAGCGAAACTTCTTCCCGAAAGCAATGTGGCGGCGATAGGCGTAGTGACGGTGACATTGAATTGCATGAAAGCGACGTGAAGTAACCCTCAGAGGCTATCGCTGTGAAAATCATTGTCTATGTGTGCGAACCAATTCAGAGGTTGCAACGCGAACAAGCGTCTGCAGAACAATGACGAACGCAGCCAGCACACGTAGCTCGTACAACGTCAACTCGCATCATGCATTCCACGTGCATGTTACGTTTCCCCACGTTTGAACATCTGCTCATCTACAATCGTACTCCGTCTGTGCATCACTATACTATTCGAAATCATCCGCTGACATATGAGATCACCCCTCGTGTGGTAGCTTTTTATTAGGGGCATTTTAAGGCATTCGAATTAAATAAATTGATTGATTCATTGGGATTAATGAGGGGTCCTCGTATTTCGCGACCCCATTTTAATGCTTCCGCCATGGCCGGGAATGAAACCCGCGACCACGGGTGTAGCAGTGCCATGACGTAGTCACTGAGGCACCGGAGCGGGTACCTCAGGGTATAAAAACAAGAACAATATGCTGGAGATCGCTAGAATTATATCACGCCTAGCATTTCAGGCGTACAAGTAGTGAACAAAGAATAAATGAATAAAGATGACACAAGCAAGAAACGAAAGGCAATAGGCGAGCCTCGTGAGAAACGAGAGAACAGCGCCCAGAGCGAAACATTCATTACTTTTTCCGCCTTCGAAAACGAACATTTGCTTCTTGTTTCAATGTTCGCCGCACTTACGCGGTGTTTCTACTTTCTTTTTCTAGTATCATTTTATCCATGCTTACGTGAGACTCCAGGCGCTCTATCGCTCTAATATCTGGAGACTTCCGCGCGCTTTTTAGCGTAATGCGAGTGTCGTTCGCCGGCGTGGGCTCGAGAACCTTATTGGGCGCTGCCGCATACACGTATACGGAGAGGCGTGCTGCTGTTTGCCGTCGCCGAGCCATTTGTCTTCATAAGAGCGCTTCGGAATTTGCGAAGGAGTCTCGTGCTCGTTTGTTGCGATCGTCGTCTCCTTCTTCCTCGTTCTTTTTCCTTGGTTAAGCTAGCTCTTGTCAAGATCTGCGTACTATTTCTTTTTCTTTTTCTAGTTCGTTGCTTAATCGCATCCGGCGTTTTTACGTGTATCAGATACATTCTCCGCTCTGTTAAGTTCCGTTTTTATGAGTAAGTAATTCTTATCAAGATCGCTGCGTGTAATCACAACTTCTCTTTGCTAAGTTCTGTCGGCTGTATGCGTGGTGTCTAGAAGAATGGCAGCCATGACGTCACCGTTTCGTTATGCGCAGTACTCCAAAAGCAAGGGCTTCGAGATTTGCTTTCGAAACGCTGATGGAGCCACCGGGGAGGGAGTGCGATCTGTACACCAAAGATATTTTCTTTATGACTCAATAGAGTGCATGAAGAGCTGACACTCGAACACAAACTAATCAGAAAACAAACTTCCGTGAAACAAATGCGAGTCTTCGTTTCTTTTCTCTCTTTTTCCCCCTTTCTGATCGTTTTTTTTCCCTTCTTGTCGTGTCTGGAGGTCTTGCATAATATAAGCTGTTACAAGCTGTGAATAATACAGGTAAACGTCTATTTCAACAACATGGTAGCAAGGAAGAAGACAGCTAAATTTTGGTTCCATAAGTGTGGCTGTGATGGTTCAGGTGAGGCCGTACCGAGGCCATGATTTTGGTGAGCGAATCAAGGTTTGTTGGCTTGAAGGTATCGCGACTACGTACTAGTTTCTGGGGTAGAGAAGGTGTACTGCCAGTTGACACCCTCTTGCAAACCGTATGATCAGCATGGACGCAAAAAATTACGGCGTCACAATTCAATGTTCATTGAGGGAGGGCTAGTTTGCTGCACTAAGACAAAATTGGGAAGTAGGGCCGGCAAATATTGAAAACTATCGATGTTGTAGGCAGTGGGACGGAGATATAAAATACAAAGGTTGAAGATGAAGCAAGAAAAATATATTTTAAAAACAACATTTGACAGCAGCTGCATACTATTTACACACTTAGGGGAAACGCGTGATAAGAGTTACTGAAACAAGAGAAAGAAGCAGTAAGAGTTCCTTTTAAACCGTATAATGTAAATGTAAACAGAAACTGCCCTTGTCCATTCTTTCAAACAAACTTCCGCAGAAGCATAGCAGCTTAAATTGCACCGGCTTCGATCATTTCGTTAACCTTCGAAGTTTGCCCGTCGTATATACACCCGTGTCGATTTGCTGCAAAGAGCATCCGGCGTCGAAAGCCGCACGCCTTGTGCTTATATTAATTACGAAGACAGACACGAAGCTTCCAGCCAGCCAATGCTCAAGTGTGACTGGCTGGTATACGTTCGATCACGAGCGCATATACAATAATATGCACGCGCAAAAAAAGTGCCCCTCTGTTTGTCACGGTTTTGAATGCCTCGTCCGTGTCCGTTTTCCTTTATATTTATTTGTTTTCGCAGTCTTCGCCTCGAGGACGGAATGGATTCATTAGGAACGGGGGCCTTTATCTGGCCTTAACAACCTCCGCGCAACCGGCCCTCGGGTCCGGACTCGGTCATCCATCAGGGGCGAAAATCGCGCAGCCCGCCGGCCACTCCCAGCGCTGTCCCGTCACCGCCGGTCAGAACGTGTCCGGTGATATCGCTGCCACCAAGCGTGCACACCACTAACCGCCAGAATTCGCTTTTTTTTTTCTTTCTGTCTCGCTCTCTTCTTTTTCTTCATTTGCTGTAATCTTTCTCGCGTCAGGGGCTTTGTAATATCTCTTTCCCCCTTACCTGCTTTTCTACTGTTGTTTTTTCTCTCGTTTATTATGGCTTTTCTTGCTTCGGCGATGGTTTAAGTTGTGTAAGCGGCCTGGGCTGTTTTCCGATTACCGGCGACTCGTAATTTATTCGAAGGAATTGACTGCCCCCTCCGCATGTGCGAGCCGGAGCCAGATTAGCGCTAGCACTGCGGACGGGGCGCAGGTCTGTGCATAACACGTATGCCCAAACGGAAACAAAATAAGCTCGGGAAGGCCATTATTAAAGAACATGTTGTCATAATAGAGCTATTTACTGTGTAGGGTTAGGTGGGCTCTCCGCGGTGTTAATTGAACAGTGTGACGTAGCTATTATTTACCAAGCTGACATTAAAATGAAATCTTCTTCGTTTACGTAGCCACCTTCTGTGACGCCGTAAAGGCAGCTAAAACGTTAATTTTTTCCTTTGTTCGTTTTGCGAACTAATGCTGTCGTCAACTAATGTTAATGTAGTAATGTTAGAGCTAACGAAACCAAAGCAAACTACGCATTTCAAAATATGCAACTGTAGCGGATTTCCTTGGCACCTCAGGTGCGGAGAAATGGCCGACAGCGCTGCACGGGATGGGCACGTGTAGCGAGGAGGACCATCGAACATGTTTCGTGCGAATGTCCCGTTTCGTACCCCTTCGCTTAATTCTGCCTTTTTTTTTTTTTTACTATGTACTTTAGATTTCGCATCTCTCTGACGAAGCGACCAGAGGAGGAGTAGCAAGATCAACGAAAGTAACGAAGGTATACAATCATGACCATACGAAGCCGAGGGAAGCATCAAGTATACAATGTTGATTATAAGAAGAAGCTAGAAGAAGCATTCTAGGACAATAAAGATCTTTTAAGGGACGGGGATCTATCGATATCAGGTAATGTATTCCAGCACGTATTCCTGATGAAGAAAAATTCTGATTCATCTGGTGCAAGCAGAAAATATCGGTAAGTTTAGTAGATATCGTTGCTTCTGGTAACTGACTGTTTGGAAAGTGACACGTACAGCTATTTGAAGATACGTAGTAGTGTGACTTGAACAGAGAATGCAGAGCCTTAAGGGACTCAGCTTGACGCCAGTGGGAAAATAGAGTCAGGCCAAGAGTTTGGCAGGAAGTAATAAGGGCAGGCGTTCCTATCACGTGCACTTGTTGAATTGTTGTTGTTGTTTTTGTTGTTGTTTTACTAATTTTTTTTACAGAATTTGCATACATTGTTTCGTGTTTTGATTTGCTGTACATGTCCGAAGTGCAGCTCCAACTTTAGGCCAAGTCAGGAGACAGATAGCCTCGTTCTGCCTCTCTTCAGGGCATTTCTCATACTGTCCGAATAAAAATTAGAGAAATCTGAAACATTGAAATGATAACCACGATTAATGAAACGAATGGCTCTCTTATTATGAAAAGATGTCGTCTTTCTGCCGTCGAAAATTGATCATAGGTTCCAACGCCCAATCCGTAACGCCTATTCAAGAATCGGCCTTACCACTGGTCGCCTTAACGACATCCGCGCGAAGCTTTTTAACCACGGGTATAAAATCCCTTGTGCAAACAGCCTCTTGATTTCTGCAGGCGACTGCACAGAAGCATCTGAGAAAAAAGCAGTCAAGAGGTTAAGTGCCAAGGGAAAACACGGTGGATTTATGTAGCTGCCGTGCGAGCCTCCGCCAGCGCGCCCTCGCTTCGCAGTTCGCTTCGCCGTCTTCGCTTCGCCTACGCTTCGTAGGCGAAACAGCGCACGCTTCCGAGCCAGGCAGTACGGGAGGCACGGTGACCAGGGGGCACTCAACGCCGCCGCGCAGGCGCCGCAGGAAGCGCCAGCGAGCAACGGCATCGGCGGCACAGCGAGCCCCATAACAAACTGCCGAACTCGGCGCCAGCTCGTACGTCAGCCGCGCCAGCGAATAAACCACGAGGCCCAGCCTCCGTTCCGAGTCTACAGCTGCGAATCTCTTCTTTTGATTTACAACCGTCGTGCGGAGCGCAAACGTGCCTGCCTGCCTGCCGATGCGCGTCTCTTCTCTCAGCGGTGTGCTCTGTTCCTACCCTCGCCACCTGTCACACCCCTCTCTTTCTCCTATGTTCCTTTTCGATCCCTCTCTGTTTTTTTCTCCCTTCGTGATCCGATTCCTTTATCTATCATTCCGTTCACTTCCTCCCCCTCTACTATCTCTCTTGGCTAGTCACCTCCCCAGCCGTCTTTCATTCGGTTCGTAAATCGAGCTGAAGGCCTGGAGGACGTTATATGTCAGCCATCTGTTAAAACAATCCTTGCCCGAGCAAGCGACGCTGCGAGAATCGAGACTCCTTGCCATATTTGTCGTGCTCCCTCGCTGGCCCGACGTATCGCAGAATTTACGTAACGTTCTCAACGGCGCTGTCTGACAAATAACTCAAGGACTACTTAGGGGAACCAAGGGGCTGGATCTTTTTGTTAGTAACAAGCATAGAAAGCCAACATACGATTGAGAAGTTAAACTGCGTTCACCATAAGAAAAATTAAATGTTTATTTCTTTTTTTGGTTGCAGTGTAGAACTAATAAGGAAAAGTCAAATGATAGTGGAAGAAAAAACAGCATTCCGCCCGTGGGAGCCGAACCCATAACCTTCACATGACGCATGCCGATATGCTTTACCAACTGAGCTACAACGACGTCTGTGCCCTGTACACTATCTTGAGTAAGGATGCATACGTACCTAACCTAGTTCTGGGAGTGTTAGCCAGCGCCCTTTGCGACTTTCTAGATTTCCGTGAGCGCAGACACCTAATGCGTAGCAGTCTGCATGGACAGACGACGCACAAACGCGGTCGCCTAAACCAGAAAAACGAGGTTGCTTGAACATTAAAAAAGTGGAGCTAAGAGCGGTACCACCGCAGGACGCGTCACTAACGGTGCTTCCTTCAGCTTGCGACCTTCCGACGTAACCCGTTATGATCGTTCACGAGAACGACGCCAGCATTCAGGAAGGTACAATCTACTCCCGTTAAGCCAACGTCAGTTGATTTGACCTGACTTGTAAGTGGGCCATCTACAGAAATCCCAAAGATGAGTCTATACACCTTAATCTCTATACTTAAATTTGATTGTATAATAGGACGGTCGAATTACCAAGAGTCAAGTGCATATTGCGATTTAGTTTGACAGCATTATTTCAGTTTCAACTGGCGGGCTTGTTAAAGATATATAAAGCTGCAGAAAGCCCGGGAGATGTTCTCGAAACTTTCGTACTTCTATATTCGTCCCAGACTCGAACGGTGGAATATGTAGGAGCATAATTTTCTTGCGGACACGATGACCCAGAATAAACGAGAACATGACTGAAGTTTGCGCGCCATGTCACACTTTGCTGTGGTTCACGCCTGTACTACTAGAAAGCCAAAAGCGTAACGCGCAGAGCAGAATTGCAACATGCTGCAGTCTCTTGTATATTACTTTCCGACTTCACGCATGCCAAGTCCGCGCATGCACGCCTGTTCTGAATGCGTACGCTGCGCATGTGGCGCTTCTGTCTTGGCTTGCAGGCTCCATATACGTAGTATATCAAACGCGATTAAGAAAGAAAGCACAGAAAGTTTAAGACAAGGAACAGCGCCACATATCATTTCTGGCTGCCACGCGGCCGCATCGTCAGTCGATATACAAGCGGGTATGAGACAGTGGCGGGTGTCTGAAAATTTGTTCGGCGCAACGCGGGGCAGATGACTCGAGGGAAAAAAACACACACAGAGAAACGAAAGGAAGGGGGGGGGGGGATGTCTCGGCGACGGAGTTACGACGGCGCGAACAGCAGCTCCTCACACGCGCGCGCATGCAGTTCGTGCTCGCGTGGTTCCGCCACTGTGTTTTGGAAACGTTGTTTCCACCGGTTAGTCTGTGTTTCGTCTGTCGTCGCAACGCACGTCTGTGATACGCGTATCTGCTCGGACTTGGTTCCACGGAAATCTGCGAGTTTATTTCGGATTCATGCTACAGGGCACTTCGGCGGAGAGCGGGCGCCAGCGTTGAAGCTCCGTGAATCGGGACCCCTGACGCGGCAGAGGCCAGCTTGGTTTGTTTTGAGACGCTAGCACAGCTTCGATGGGTGTCGAGAAAGAAAGAAAGAAAGCCTGCGCTTGAATTTATATATATATATATATATATATATATATATATATATATATATATATATATATATATATATATATATATATATATATATATATATAAAACTGTTCTTAGTAGCCTCACAACACCGACTCCATTTTGTTTATCGCACTTTATTCTCTTTGCTCCCGGCCCCTGCCCTTTGTTTCAACTTCTTCTATTTGCAGGCCGTCATAGGATTGCTTCAGTATATATATATATATATATATATATATCACGTTATGTATGATATATATTATATGTATTACCGTTAGCCGCCAGTACACTGCGATTCCGCGAACATCGCGTAGCCATCTATAGTTACCTGCAACTAGCATAATTTGATACATAACGTAGAAAAATGGTATAGTCGAGGTACTCGTTACTCGGTACCCGTCACAGCAACCTGTAAAACAGAACAGCAACGGACTATATACCCGGTACCATCTTGCAGAGGAATTCAGACTAACTAATGAACCACGAACCGCAATAGATTTAAGCAGCTCGCCCCGTCTTCTAAAGTTCTGGCAACGCCTCGGCACCTTTTCCGTATAAGGGGAACTGTGGCTATATCATCATTTGAACTATACGTGCACTCTGTGAGGACGTTATGGCGAACATAAATATACTCGCACACCCTAATAATATACACGAGGTAGGCGCCTCCTTAACCCTTCAGTCCATACGTGCCTGTCAGCTATCCGATCTTTCTCGCGGTCTTTAAGGGACCTTCGTTTGCATACTGCAAAAGCTTGAGAACACTCGTCCCGTTACACAGCTGCTGGCTTTGTCATGCAGATGCACCCGAGCGTAAGCGCGGCTAATAGCTGCGCGAACAAGAAGCTCAGACGAAAGCCCGACAACCTCGAGAGAGCTATAGTCGCACCGGTCCCCGAGCACACACGACGATCGAGCGTTCGTCTCAAAAGACAGCGCATGTCCGAGAGCTTAACGACCCGTCGTCGTCCCGCCTTCTGTGGGCAGAGAAAATATTTGGCCGCGCGCTCACCCGTAAAGGTTTCGTCTGGGTCAGTCCCGGCTGCTTGCAGCCGGCAACGGTGCGCGCTTATTCGAAAAAAGAAAAAAAAAAAGAAAAACTGCGGACACTTCCCACCGCGTCGCGACCGCGTAACTCCATCGGCGCGCCTTTGTTATGCGCATGTCCTCAATGGACCGGCTTGCTGTGTCTCGTTCCGAGCCGATTCGCAGGTCCTTGTGCCGTAGGCAAACACTCGTCGATTTCTTTGTACATACGCTCGGGAAATGAAACAAAAGATGAATAATTGCGCCGAGCTTCCGAAGCGAGGGCCGCGTCAGCAACAACCGCTCCTCGCTTGCCGCCTTCCCGTGCTCGTTATACTGCGCGCTGTCGCGGGGCGAAGTATTCCGACAGGCTGTCGTCCTTGCGGAGCCGCCTATAGTTCACTCTGACAACGCCACGGGCTGCCTTGATTTGCGTTTTCTTGGAACCTTGGTAGCGGCACGCTGAACGTGAATGCCGAGTGACCTGTGCGTAAGCTATACATAGACGAGGAAACAGGATTTAGCGACGGCAGTGAAATTGCAGGGTGTTCGAGGAAATAAATAGGCTCCACTGTTCACATGACAATGTTAACGAACAATTAAACTCTGGGGTTTTACTTACCAAAACCAGGATCTCATGATGAGGCTCGGACAATGTTCAGAGGTCTCCATATAAGAAAACATTAGGAGCTACACCTACAAACAGAACAGATCCACCTGTTTTTTCATCCCATCAGCAGTCTTCCGAATGAAAAAAGAAAATATAATTAAATAACAGTTTCGTTCACAGTGCGAGTTAGATTCTGACCTAAACAGTGCTTTAACTCAACGAAAAGAGTTACTGCTAAGTGCCGTAAATATGTATTTAGTAAATGGGCACGCCCTCTCGGCGTTGCTAACTCGAGGTTGTTGAACTTCGGGTGGCCTTCCGAAATATCACTTTTATTTTTTAAATGCTGCCCATTGAGATAAGCTGCTTCCTTCCGGGGAAGTTCGACAGCAATCCGAATGGGCAGTGTAAAAACCTTCTGGACGTTTCAGCGGTAGGAATGGGAAAAGCGAGAACAACCCGCACTTTTCTGAAAAGGTATCAGGTATCACGGTAGAGCTTTGCTTAGAAAAGGTGCACCTAGACGGTTCACTTATGAGTTCAACAGTATGTCTTTAGAACTAGGAACAAACGCAGGTGCGTATATCCCGGCAGGGATAAAGTGGGGGAGAGGTAGTGAGCTTAGCAAAAGCCATTTGAGGAAATTGTTAGCGCAGTTTAGTATCTATTTAGGTACGTCACTGAAAAAGTGACTGAGAAAGTCGCTAGGACGGCAAGAAGGCTTGCGTTAGGGTGTCTAAACAGTCGTGAAAATTAGCGATAGAAATTATGGGGTTTTACATGCCAAAACCACGATCTGATTATGAGGCACGCCGTAGAGGGGGACTCCGGATGAATTCTGACCACCTGGGGTTCTTTAATGTGCACCTAAATCTAAATACGCGGGTGTTTTTGCATTTCACCCACATCGAAATGTGGCCGCCGTGGCCGGGATTTGATCCCACGACCTCATCCTTAGCAGCGCAACACCAAAGCCGCTAAGCAACCACGACGGGTAAACGACGGGTAAAAAAGTGAGCGGCCGCGGCTCTAGGTATCGTCTCCACACAGGGTCAGCATCTTTGGCGGTGGCACACGGAAAGGAAGCGAGCGCGGTTGTCCCTGATAAGCGATAGGCTCGATGGACGCACGCAGCTTCCCGGCGAGACATACATGAATACAGATGAAGGAAAGGAAGGGTCAAGATAATGCTCACAGTATCTATATATATATATATATATATATATATATATATATATATATATATATATATATATATATATATATATATATATATGTGTGTGTGTGTGTGTGTGTGTGTGCGTGTGTGTGTGTGTGTGTGTGTGTGTGTGTGTGTGTGTGTGTGTGTGTGTGTTTCGCCGGGAACTTCAACGTGCATCACCAGCTATGAACCACCAAGTTTCATGGCAGCCTAACGTATCGACGGAGCACTTGCTTTGACTTAACTGATTTCCAATCACTTTGCTGCGTGCAGAGATAGTGGTCCCTCTATCCCGCTTTCCTTTCTGTTCCCCCTTTCCCTTCCCCCATTGTAGGGTAGCAAACCGGATGCTCGTCTGGCTGACCTCCCTGCCTTTTCTCTCTTTGCTATCTCTTTCTCTCTCTCACCGGGAAGCTGCGTGCGTCCATCAACCCTTTTCTCGGTGACTTCACAGCGGTCATTCGGTGTGCCAAAAATCTGCCGAAGCTGGTGTCTGAACGCCACCCAGGCCGGCAAGGCGCTCTCGTGGTTAAGAAACCAAGTCTTAGAAATGTTAGTGAGGTAGAATGCGACCTTTCGAAGCTTGGGATAATCGCCCTACCTATTAAACTCACTCCCTCGGTCATAATTGTCCAGACAATCTGCAGCATCGTCATCACAGAGGCCAGCGATCATGACAGGGTCACGCTGCCGCGTGCTGACGATCCATGAGAGAGTGGCCGGTTGGGCAGAGATGGTGACGGCGGAGGAAACCGCCGTGTGACAACCGTTTTGTTGGTCTGATTCATCGCAATTTCATTGCAATCGGAGTATCAAGATGTAAGCTTGGCACTTCATTTTCTTCCCGGTCTTTGGCAAGTTGTGCAAAAGGCAGTTGACGGCATGAATAAATATCCTGCGAACATTACGTATAAGGCTAGACATTTTCGTATAGATAAGCTCAACAAAGCTCGCAAGGTCAATTCTGTGGGCGTCGAATAACACGACCTCTTGATTTCCATACATATATATAAGAACCTCCGAGATAAAAATATTTCTCTGAAAAAGGCGGCATTATACCGTTCTCTGCCCTTCGCTTGTGTGGTCTCAACTCGTGCAGCGGTCTGTGGAGCATGTAGGGCAATTTCTCGCCGCTTTTATCAGCGCTACAAACCAGGCTTTTCGCGTCCGTGTTGCGTTTCATTTTCCGAAGCACTGCATTCGCCAGCTCATCCTCAATTAGGCCGTAAATATTACTCTGCTCTCTCGCACATTTACAACTTTACTTTCTCGTTCGTTCATCTTTCTTTTTATTCTTCCCATTTACCAGGTTTTCTTCTTTCGCCCCCCCCCCCTCCTTTTCCTATACTCCTCCTCCATTTATTATAGATATTTCGCGCCAGGAAATGTTAAATGGTGCTTTGCTTCCGGACATTACGCCGTAAATCGTGCCAGTCGTCCATTCTCACAGGTATGTGTGCCTCATCAAAGCACGCTCCCAAGCAAGACGCTCTTCGTGCGGCGCTCGTCGCAACGACCCCGACGGAGCGAGGCGGGCAAAGCTGCCCGAGCATTACCGTCGTGGCAACTGGACGTGTTGCGCCATCTGTCGGGTTCCATCAAAAGCTATAAAGCCCTAGTTTCTTTTTTTTATTTTTGGATATTTTTCTTTCGGGAAGTAGGAAAAAAAAATTAAAAGCGTCGACTTTTTTTTTTTTTTCCGACGTTACTGGTGCAGTGTGACGAGGGCATTGTGCTAACCAGTTTCTATACCGTCGCTGAAATTAGGCTGCCCGATAGAAGCCGGAACTTTTATTCTGAGATGATTTGTCTCATTTTCCATTCTGTTTGCTCTTCCTGTTCGCCTTGACCAAGCTGTACTCCCGCTTTTGCTACGGGTCGGTCAGCCCACGAGTGGTGCTGGTGCTGATGGTGTTTCAGGCGGGGTTAGCCCGGCAGACCTATTGAATTCTATTCTCAGCATTCTCAAGTTTCTCTATATCGTCTAATTCGCCATCTTCTCAATCCTGATTGGCTCGCAGGGCTGTTATGACCTTTCTGATTGGATCGAGACGCCAACATGGCGACATTTCATAGCGTCCAAAATAGCGCACCTGGCAGGTTCGAAATTGCTCAACCCGGGCTTGTTTTCCATGCCACCGGTATCTGTCACCAAAAGACGATTAATTCAATTTCACGTAGAAATGTGAGCAGAATGCGCAACATTTTCTTGCAAGCAATCCATGGTCTTTAAGTGATAACTCTTTTGCACATTCGCGGGGAGACTTTTTATTATATAATTTTCAGAAGCCTGTTCCTTTCTACCTATGATAAGAAATTAATATATTCGAACGAAAAGAATCCTTGCAAAATATGGCCCCTGACATCGGTTCTCCACACCTAGAGAAAAAAATTGCGGCAGAACTCATCTCACAAAGACTGCCGATCTTAAGTCGATGATCATTCGAGCATTTTGGTGGCCCTCCGTTTTCCTGAAGTCGCCTTATTTTCATCTGTAGCGGTCATTGTGACACTTCAGTTGCGTCTGCTATATGCGACATACACCGGCGTCGTGCAACTTTGCTATTGCATTCACTTGTTAAGGTTGCCGATGAGCGTGGCGGCATGACTACGACTGTAAGACGCCGACGCAGTGACTACGATGGAGTGAGGAAGGAATGATATCGATGGAATGACAAAGGCGGTATGACGAAACTATGAGGACAGTGAGATAAAGGTCCTTAAACAATGACACTGGCGTAGCAACGACAGCGTGACTGTGATACGAGAAAAATGGGATAAAGACAAGTACACGGCGTCGACGACGTGACGAGTATACGACAACAACCGGACGACAAAGCTGGAATGAGGGCGGTGGTATGAAAACGCACGCATGATAGCGACTGTTTGACGACGACGCAATGACGACGATGGCATGACAACGGTGCATAATCCCGATTGAATGACGGCAGAACAATTAAGATAGAATGAAGAAGGGGCAATGACGCCCATGGATCGATGAAGGCGGTCTGACGACGATGGCATAAGAGGACGTTACTGAAGCAATGGCGATTGCAGGACAGTATGACGACGACTGCATGGCGATAATGGTCTGACGACGACGGCAGGACGAGAGTCGGGTGACTGACTTAGAATCAAGATGACGGAGCGGCCGCGATGGCATCACGATGGCGGTATGACAATGAATGCGTGGCGATGACTGTATGATGACGACTGTATGACGACGACTGTATGATGATAATGACATGACAACGGTATAAGGACAACGGGAGAAAAGCGGGTGTGTGGCGACAATGGCGTGATCACAACTTTATCCCGAAGCCTGTATGACAGCGATGGCGTGACGACGACGGCATGACGACAGTTGGATGATGAAGCTAGAGTGACGACCATGGAACGACTGCGATTGCATCACGACGGCCATGTGAGTGAGTGAGTGAGCGAAATAACTTTATTGGAGGCCCGGCGAGAATACGAACTCGTCCCCACGTCGGGACCGGAAGGCCTAGCCCACCGGCCCGGTCGCGGGCACCCTCGACCGACCCTACGTGAGCGCAAAACTAGTGAATCGAAGGATGCGTGAGAGCATATGGACTCGAGACGCAAAGAAGACGAACTGGTTGCTCGGTGATGCAACCCTTCTGAAAAGCCGTAACTGCCGTTTTGGAATCGCTATACATCTCGGACCCACGATCCTCTAGCAGGGTGATGACGATGGCGGCTGACTCGGCGACTTCGGGGTCTGAAGTGCGAATGGGGGCGCTATTGGAAATCTTGTCTCTGTAGTCAACCACGACGACGGAAAAGGTCTTCCCATCGCTGTACTCCGCGGCGTCGACGAAGCCTGCTCAGATGTTTTGTTGCTTGATCTGGTTGAGGATCAAAAGTCCATGTGACAACAAATGCATGACGACTTTATGACAGCGATGGCGTGACGACAACGGCATGAGGAGAGTCGGATGAGAAAGCTGGAATGACAACAATGCAACGACTCTTACGGCATCCTGACCCCGAGCACGTACCTATTGGCCTAATTAAAGGGACACTAAAGCGAAACAATAAGGCAGTTTGGACTAATGAAGCATTGTTTGAGAACCCTGCAGGCAGTCATTTCAAAGTAATAGTTTGCTTATTAGGTGAGAAAATGAAGGTCCAAGTATAAGTATTGGTATTTCACGCCGAAACCCCAGCGCCGGTGCGTCAGCGTGACTTTAGGGATTCCAAAGTGTGTTTTCGCATTTGGGCCGCATTGGCTGAGCAAAGGTTCCCGAAATTTGCCATGTGTAATGTTTGATTCCTTTAAAACACGATGTAGTCCATCTGTACCGCTATGTAATTAAGTACGCCCTGAAAGATGCCATCAAAATACAAGACCTACGTCACAGCCACCAGGTGCGGGAACTTCAAGGAGGCGTCGCCACCCGTCTTTCGTTCTTACGCTTTTTCTGGCTTACCAAGCGTCTTATCGTTGTAAGAGTCGTGTTTTTTGGTGTTGTAGAAAGGTAATTTACTGATGCAGAAGAAATCATTTTTCACTTTAGAGTCCCTTTAAGCTATAAGAGAACCGGACCTCCAATAGAGTTATTTCACTGACTCGTTCGCTCACTAAGTCGGCATAGGATGGTGATAGATAGATAGATAGATAGATAGATAGATAGATAGATAGATAGATAGATAGATAGATAGATAGATAGATAGATAGATAGATAGATAGATAGATAGATAGATAGATAGATAGATAGATAGATAGATAGATAGATAGATAGATAGATAGATAGATAGATAGATCCAGAATGCCTGAAGTTCGTTATTATTATTATTATTACCCGCCGTGGTTGCTCAGTGGCTATGGTGTTAGGCTGCTGAGCACGAGGTCGCGGGATCGAATCCCGGCCACGGCGGCCGCATTTCGATGGGGGCGAAATGCGAAAACACCCGTGTGCTTAGATTTATGTGCACGTTAAAGAACCCTAGGTGGTCAAAATTTCCGGAGTCCTCCACTACGGCGTGCCTCATAATCAGAAAGTGGTTTTGGCACGTAAAACCCCAAATATAATATATATTATTATTATTATTATTATTATTATTATTATTATTATTATTATTATTATTATTATTATTATTATTATTATTATTTCAACAATATTCTGAACTCTTGTGGCAATGTACTAGACCTATGCCTTAGTAACACAGAAGCTGTGAATGTATCCTTTGGCGACTTTCCTCTTGTTAAGCCAGATAAATATCATCCCCCGCTTCACAATTCATTACAGTTTGCGATACCTATAGTAGCAGGAGACTAAATGACACAGCAACACCTCGGTCTTTTAATTTCTCAAGCGGAGATTACGTGGATCTACTACTATCTTAATAAGGTGGACTGGTCTGAATTCAGTAGTAAAACTAACAGATTTTAATGACCAAGTCACGGCATTCACGAATATTATTCACGATGGAATGAAGAACCTTATACCATTAAGGGGTGCCAGACGCTCTAAATTTCCCCACTGGTTTTCTGTTGAACTCAAAACAACTTCGAAGCTAAAAGACCGTGCTCACAGGAAGCCACAGCGTACAAATCAGGAACACTGGCATATAGATTTTAAAATGTACAGGGCACTCTCTAAACGTCGTTACAATCGTGATAGTTTCATCTACATAGCACATGTGGAAGCTAGTACTTCTAAAAATTCAAAGTCTTCTTGGAGGCACGTTCGTGAAAAGTCAACCAACAATAATAAACAAGATATTTCACTACTTAGTGGCGATAGCCAACCTGTCTCAGATGTCGCGGGCGCTTTCGCCCTATACGCTTCGGTTCTGTGTGCGGTGAAGGGTACAATGACGGAGTTAGTGAGCTTTCCGATCCCCCTTCCCTGGATTCAAGTCTGTCGGTCTCAGATGAACTTGTGCTTAAGAACATCAAACGCTTAAAGCCGCCTTTTTAGTGTGGTCCTTATGACATTCTACCTGCTTTGATTAAGACATGCGGGTCCTTGCTTGTTCCAGTGCTTACCTGTATTTTTAATTCTGCTTTAAAGACGAACACATTTCCAAAGGCTTGGAAAACAGCGCGGGTCGTTCCCGTCTTTAAGTAAGGGGCAAAAAACTGCTGCGACTAACTACGGGCCTATTTCTCTCCTATGCGCAGCATCTAAATTATTCGAGTCAACTCTGCACTCAATAATTTGATCCTCTATTAAAGATACTATCATTCCTCAGCAGCATGGATTCATATCTGGACGCTCCACAACTACAAACCTCGTTAGCTTCATGATGCATGCCTCTCAGGCAGTGCATAAAATAGGAGAGCTGGATGTTATATATTTTAACCTCAGTAAGGCGTTTGATGTCGTATGCCACAAATCACAGCGCTGGTAAGAAGCTACCTACACGACCGGTACTGCTACGTTAGCGTATATATATATATATATATATATATATATATATATATATATATATATATATATATATATATATATATATATATATATATATATATATATATATATATATCGGTTTGAACCAATGATAACTAGCATTACTCGTTCTCGAAGCAACTTTCTTGCAGTGCTTTTTACAAATTACCCTTACTCTCTATAATTATAAACGCAAGACGTGTTATGCATGTAAACAGCCGACTTCCTTCCATGCAGTGGGTGGCACAAGGTAAAGAGCCGTCGCGGGGACCTCCTATATAGAAGCCTACGTGACTGTCCAGCGCTTGAGTTTACTTCATTCTGTTTTTTTTTCCTTTCAGAATTTATGTTCGGGAAACGCTTATTGCATTAAAAAGGCATCCGCGTCGACACAAAGTTGCATGCAGTGACTGTACACGTACCTTGTGCTTTCCGTTTTCTTTTTTTGCTTTTGTGTCGGTTCATCACTGTGATGTCAGGAAATTAATTCTCATGCTCGTATTAAAGGATGGCTGAATGATACCACACGCGGGGCGCCACACTTTAACCTGGCGCCCATAAAACATGCGACGTGAAACTCGCGGTCACGCTCGTGAAGTCGAGATTTTGCTTGAAATTTTTGTTTCCCGCCCGCCGGCGCTACGGCCTATAGGCCAGAGTCGACGTCCATTAAAGGTGAGTTGTTTATTGCAGCTATGGGTTTAATGCTCGGCTGAGCACTGCATTAGCACGCTAAGAAGTCACGACTTCGGGTAGCCTCGCATGTTGAAAGCATAATTTTTGAAACAGGTTGTGAGTGATGAACTGCGAAAAGCGCTTGTGCGGGCCGGATATTATGCGAAAAGCCACCGAGTCGAGTATTGGGGCCTCACTATATAACAACGCTCAATGTAGAACAAATTCAATAGAGAAAGAAAGAAGTGCACCAAGAAAGAATGGGGGATCGACTGGCGACCTTATGGGTACGACTTCATTGCAATCTAACACCCAGTCGAACAGCAGTCAGAAGCCTGAAGACCGAACACCGCATATGTCCTATCTTGTGTATTAACCATTGTATCAAACACCATCTTAAATTGTATCTTGAATTTTTTTTCTTTTTATCATTTCTTTCTATCAACAGGTTGGCTTACGTCGGCTAGGACATACGGCACATTGCCCAGGTTACCTTTCTATAATAGCAACCTTACAGACACAGCTGTGTAAACGAAAATCAAAGTATTACGTCTTGATAGTCGTTATTTTCTTTTAAAAGCGATCCTCGCCGGGTTTTCGTGACCGTCGGTGCTGCGTGGCTGTTATCTTGACGAATGGGCCAACCAATCACAGCGGAGGGCGCGCTCGACGTCACCGCCGCTGTGTTTCTTGCACCAGATGGCGCTCGGCTTCGCGCATCCGCGGCAGCGGTGGCCGCTTTTTATATTGTAGTTCACACACCTACATTGTTCAATTTATACTGTCCAATTTAGCTTGACCAAATTCTATAGAGTGCTAACTTTTTCTATAGTCGCCAAGAAATGGCACTCGAGCAGAACTGTATGTGGGCCCACATTGGTCCTGTAAGTCAGGTCCTGTGTGCCAATGTATGGCCAATATAGGCCCTCCGTTGGACTATAGTCCAACGGAGGGCCTATATTGGCCCCACTTTCTGTTCTGCTCAGCCACTTCAGCAGCGCATACGAAGCGTCGTCCTACAAAACTCCTTCTCCTAGAACGAAGTTCTATGAGTTTTAATCGTTATCTATAAATAACTTTATTAATCAACTTTACTAAAACCACATTTCACTATTAAAGGACTTCTTAAACAAAAATATTTCAATCAAACTAGCGTTAATCTGGTGCTTTCTTGCAGCACATTATTGTCAGTTTTTGTGGAAGGTGCTTGAAGCAGCGCTTTTCGTGACCAACAATATTACCTATAGCACATGGAAGAGGTGTCTTATCCCAGACATGCGGAGTTTTGTTGTTAACTTTGTTTAGCGGTCGTTCTCTGCGCATATGAATAACACCTAAAGCACTAGTTACTACTGCTCACGCTGTTGTCGTTCGCTTATCGTGTGCGTGTCATGTTGCACTCGTCACACTTCAAATAACGAAACTAGATCTGCTATATACAAGCGATTCAGTTACGAGGGCTTCGCCGTGGAGGTCAGAAGCAGTTACCATTCAGACGGTGACCTTAGCACTTTCTTTTTCTCTTTCAAGCTGGCAAGCTGAGTGTTACAATAAAAACTTAGAGCTCTAAAAACACTAAAGACATAGCAGAAAGAACACACACCACACGCACGTGTGGAGTGTGTTTCTTCTTCTACGCCCTTTGTGTTTTTAGCACTCTTAAGTTCTTATTACAATGCATTACCAACTAGCCAACCTACCCTTCCTTAAGCTGAGTGTCTTCTAACATTCTTCACCGACGTCAATACACACGCATACATGCATTTCTTAAATAAGCAAAGGTATAAATAACTGAAAGCATGCGATGGTATTGTTTAAGAGTGTAAACAACAACAACAACAACAACGACGACGACGACGACAACAACAGAACCTTTTATTTCGGTTCACAGTGCACACTGCAAACCGAGGAAGATTGGGCTAAAGGCGTTTGGCAACACCTGACAAAGGGCCAGCCTCCCCTCGGTAACTTAAGCATTTAAGCACATGCTGTCGCTGCATAACTTTTACAAAATGTTACATAAAACGTTTGCATGGTCACTAAGTGCAATTAAAGCATGTTCCATGTCACATGTAGTAATAACAAAGAGTGCAAAAAGAACATGTACGAAGCTAAAATACATTTCACCAATGCAAATCATTGTGTAGCGTACAAAACAATACTTTTAAAAAATCAGTCATTGGTAGTAGCAAAGCATTTATTGTCGGATGAAAAAATATAACAAGGTCACTGAAGAAGAAAACAAGACAAATGATACGATACTGGTATTACTGGTATACATCTCTCCTAATAGTAATATGTTTAAACGATTTGGAGGGAGGTTTGATTTCTGGAGTAATCAAAATTTCATAAGATCACGAAGAAATAGGAAGATTAGATATAAATCGAATATTCGAGAGTCCATTAACATTCACATCCCCCGAAGAGGGCATACATCTTATAGGGAAAATTCCAAGAGGAAGGAGAAGCGAATTCGGGATGAATAAATAAAATAAAATAGCAAATCATATCCGCGCGCTGGTAGTAAAAGCAAAGCTGTGAACTAGACACACTGTTGCGCAGCGCTAAACACTGCGAATGTTTAATTTGAAAGAAGGCGCTGTTACTATACTGTACTATGCGCGCCGTTTATAAGTATGCGTCGTTGCGTAAAGTACACAAAAAGGGTGAGCAGTGTGTCGAGTGCGTAATGGCAGTGGCGTAGCAATAGGGGGGGCCGGGGGGCCGTGGGCCCCGGGTGCAAGGGGCCTGTGGATGGGGGGGGGGGGGGGTGTCATATACGGCTGAAGACACCCCTCTTTCCGCCGGCTACACCCGGGGGGGGGGGGGGGTGACAGAAGAGCTATGGGCCCCGGGTGCCAGACGACCTAGCTACGCCACTGCGTAATGGACCTAACTTGGCGGGGCTTGAAGGGAACGTCACGGACACAAGTTAGTTCTCTCGAAATTAATTGGCTTAAAAACAATGAGTTGACCCCCGACAGGGTTCAATGTGTCCTCAAGAATTCATGACGAACTACGAATGCAATTACGTTGCCAAGATGGTAGCACCGAACCACGTATCTTAGAGCACTGCCAGATGGATACTAAGCTGTGCCCTCAGGAGAGGAGACTTGTAATATAGGCAAGGGACAGCAAGTCCCTTTTCGTGCCCGTTGCCTTCCTCGCACCACCCATACTACCCGTCATCTCTTGCCGATCTAAGGACTAGAAACGCCATCTGTCGCAGGTCGAGCGAGAAACGCCTGTGTTGACCGTGCCCGTAGCGAAGTGCTTCACTGTCGAATTTCTGAGCAGCAGAAGGCAGAGGGCGCGATGGCAAGAGAAAGCATCGCAGGAAAAACGCTCTTCGCTGACGCCCGCTGGAGAGTCCGCCCTCGGAGGTCAATTTTCTCTCTTATGCATCATCACGGTCTGTGAAGCAAAAAATGCACAACAGCCTTTGTCGAATTGCTTTCCACTCTCGTAGAAGGAACGAACGACGGAGGGAGGGGGGGGGGGGTTACAAGTGCAGCAGCAGGCACAAAACTTGCACTCGACGCCACCACCGTCCTACCGGTTGGGGGCACTGGCTCCCAAAACCTGCGTTCTCTGTTGTACTTCGGCTGCAGCATCGACCAATGGAGGCCGTCTCGCTGCGGTCCTTTCGTTCTCTCTCCGAGCACGTTTGTTACATAAAACTCTGTGATTATCTCTTCCCTCTTTCGCCCCCCTCTTCTGCTCACCGGCCTCTTGTTCTCCTTCATCACTGCCCTCCCCCTCTCTTCCGACCGCTCCTCTTCCCCTACCTCGTCGGCGCATTCGGCGATATCACGCGCGCGCGGGCGCCTGTTTCGGCCATTTCGTGTGTCTCGCAGGCGGACGTAGAAGAGAGAGCCCTCGCTTCGGAGCTATGCGTGTGCATTCGTCGCTGATGGGGGTGGAATGGGAGGGCGGCGGAGGAGCAGAGGGGGGGGGGGAGGGGGGGGCTCGGCTCCTTTTTTCGGGCCTCACTGCTGCTTCTCCCTTCGTCTCTTCTCCTTCTTCTCTCTCTCCTCTGTCGTTCCTCTCTTCTTTCCCGCGTCAGAGCTCATTTGGAAAGCTCGAAACAGTGATAGAAGAGGGCCGAGGGAGTGTCTCGTGACGTCAGCGACGATGTCTTTCCCTGCGCGCAGCTGCCATTGGAGGACGGAGTCGAATGGAACCAATGGCGCCGCCGCGCAAACGAAACGAAGAAGAGTGCGCTGAATTATATATACATCCCAAAACGCGCCGTAGGAAAGAGGTCGGAAAAGGGGGGAGAAGGGGGGGGGCGAGTTTCGCTGGCGCTAGCGCTCTGAAAGGTGGCCTCTGAATGCGGCGCTGCCGGCTCGCTAGCCTCTCTCTGAGGAGCTGCATTATATCTCGGAAAAGATATTTGCGCGAGGAATGCAGAGAGGCCCGCGGCTGCCGCCGCTGCCTAAAAAGGCTCTTCTTGCCTGTATGTATGCTCGGGGTGGACGAGGAGGAGGAAACCTGGAAGGAAGCGTGGAAAGGGACGAATAAAGGGCAAGAAACGAAGCGAGGAATTCTCGTTCATCGTACTCCGCGAAGCCTAGGGGAAATGCAGATGGGGAAAGGGAAAAGAGGATGAGGATGCGAAAGAGGCGGACGAATCTTCCTACGGAACCAGCTTCGCCGCCGACGATTGATCGCAACCTCTCCGCTTGCTCGTGCGCTCTAGGCTGCCGCAAATGCGAGATAAAACGAAGATAAGCTCTAGTAACGTTTTCTTCTCTCTAACCTTTTCTCCGTGCTCGAGAATCTTCGCAAGTGCGCCCTTGTTTCCACGTCTTGACCTTTGTAGCATCTCGTTCTTTTCAGACTGACGAACAAAGAATCACTGCAATTCCTCTTCTGCTTTTGTTTTTGAAAGTCATTTTTATCTCTGCGCGCAGGCTGTGCAGTCTCAGGTTACAAATAACGATGACTGCACTATATCCACCTTTCCTCCAGCAAGGGTGCCTCTCGCACGTCTTGGTGATCGTGAGCTGACTTCCCCGTTTCGAACATTGCGTGAAGTTACGATATTTCTTGCTGCCTTTAATGTACGCACAGCATAGTGGATCAATATATCTTGGTTTTAACGTGTATCTAAGCATTCTTTTAAATTAAACTTTGAGGACCTAAAGAGTATGTTATTGGCAGAGCAAAAGTGAGAGGAGAGACTCCTGCGCTTATGTATGAGCGAATGCCCCAGAACTGCTGCAGTACTCAGCATTTCCGGAAGTGCTGTCGAGCCATTCAGGCAACCTTCGCCTGTTACGTGGCGATCAGCATGAAGCATTCATCAACAGTAACCGAACAAAGCGAACTGCCTCTTGTTGCGCAAAATGCATACTGGCGGATGGGCAGATCCGTGGGGTAAGCTTGAGGGAAACAATAGAACGTGCGAAGAGGTGGCTCTCCGAGGTCTCGCCGATCACACGCGCGAGACACGCAGACACACACAGACCGCAAGGCAAGCGGGAACGGCGAGGGCGGCGCACCGAAAGCCGTAAGCGTGCGGTGATGAACGCCAAAAGCGCTTTTGTTTTCAAACCGCTCCAAGCGAGAGCGGAAGAGAAAGAAGGGGAATAAAAAAAGACAGCCAGTGGGGAATCATTAGAAGTGGACTCCGAGAGGCAAAGGTATGGAGTTACGCAGTGGTGTGAGGGCTTGAGATGGCCAGCGCCGATAAAAGGTGAGCGAGCTTCGAGAAGGTGAGGGGGGGGGGGGGGCGAGGCATTGCAGCCGCTGCCTCCGAAGGCGGCATGCATCGTCCGGGGAGCGCAAGCAAGTGCGCGCGCACGCACGCACAAACACTGAAGGCTTCTGCCGGCCGCGAATGCAGGCGACCGGCGAAAGCTTGGCGGCGGCAGCAAACAGCAGCAGCAGCAAGAACGTGTGCTGCTGGAAGAGAACCGATGAGGACTGCCGCGTGGGCCCGAGAAGCAAGAGAAAGGAAAGCTCGCGCTCCACTGCTGCGCGGCAAACTTCCACCTTTTGTAATGGGAAACCTGCGGAGGAGGGCTGGATCATTTTTCAGGGGCGGCCTCCGCCTTCGCCGAAGGAACCTCCTGTTCTGTCCGAGAGAGCCACGGAACCTCTTTGTTGTCCGCGCTCGCTCGCGCGCGCGCACGGGCGTTGCGGCAACGCCAAGGCTGTTTTGTTTTCGCCCGGTTGTGTGCGTGCGTGCGCTCGCGTTCTGGCGGCCAGGGCCCTCCTCGCCCTCTCTGCCCACACGCGCCGCGCCCGCCGAGTTCAGCCATCGCCGGCTGTGGTGGCAATGAAGGCGCGCGCTTTCTTCTGCACGTGCCTCGCTGCCCGCTTTGCTCCCGGTATTTAGCTGTGTTCGCGCCGGTGGCCGTCTCCGAGGCTGACTTCTGTCGGCTGCGTGAAACTTCTTTGCTCCCATTTTCGAGGATGCGTGGCCAGTTTAGCTAAGTACGTTACTCCCAGTGCAGAGAAAGGGGTGAGAGAGATACGGGTGCAAAGGCTGGTTTTGCGAGCGGAGGGGCGTTGAATAAGGAGAACACGTATGCAGACATGTTCCTCTTAATAACCTTCTGTGTTGCGCAGCGGCTCTTGCTTTTCCGGACGCGTTCTGCGGCTGCTACAGTAGGCGCCGCGCTGACTGCCGGAATACGTGAGCTGAGCGCGCAAAAGAAAATCGGCCTTTCCCTTTTTTCCCTTCTTTCTTTTTCCTTCTTTTTTGTCAATTTTGCGAGTCACGCCTGTCCAGCGATGCTTCCGTCGTATAACGACCGTCTGCATGGGTGCTTACGCAAATCTCTTCATCACGGTCCTCTGGGCCGTCATATTTTCTCTTTGAAGGACGATAATTGAACCAAATCAGCCGGCGTTTCGGAAACCTTTAGTCAATTACATTTCACTTGAAATTTGGTTCTGTAGTGCGCAAGGCATCAACGCTGCGCAATATGCAGCGGTTTCTGCATCTCGTGCTCACAGTTTCACACAGCAGGACACCAGGAGAGGCGCATATGCCAACCCCAGCTCCCGGTACATTTCAACCAGAAACAAAACATCTACTAGTCAGCTGACCGGAGAAAAAAAAAAAGAGAAAGGCGTTGAAGAGGGGGCAATGTTGAATGAACATTGCGGCTCTGGCGGCTGTTCCCGGAGGCTGTACTGCCATCGGGTCGATCAAAGCGGGCGAGCCTGCGGTGAACTACCGCCATCTGTCGGTCTCGCGTCGAGGCCCGTTGGCCATGTTTTTCAGGGCGCGCTGCAGAAACGGAGCAGCTTAGCGCGTCCCTGATAGTAAAATGCTTTAGCTGGCCCGGTGTTTCAAGTCGGAGGAGACAAAATACTAAATTGAGCTCAATTAAGTTGTACCCATTTACGAATATACGTTCCGAGATTCCTAATATTTAGCGAATTTAATTGATTGCGAAATTCGTTGTCTGAAAAAAAAAAAAAAAGATTCTGACCTTCAGAGAATTTATGAAAATTACTGCGTCATATAAATTTACTATAGCGGTTAGTACTATGAATTGAAGCTCTCACAACGTTTCTCCATCGCAACTCCTTTGCATCCAAACTTCTGCCACCATATATCAGAAGGTTAGTAGGGAGTTTTAGAATAGGGGCCCCAATAGTTTGGGGCCCCAAAGAGCTTTGCGGGTGTTAGAGTTGGGGCACGTAGGAGTGAAGAGCTTTAGAATAGGATTTGACGTTTGCGGATAGCGTCTTGCACTGACAGCGCCACTACGGCGTCAAAGAAAAACTATTAGAAATAATTAAATAAAATATACCATTTTATGATAGGAATAATAATTTTTACTTGCGTGTATTCGCGTTTAAGTACAATTTAGAGGTTATTCTCTGTAAGCAGTAAACGATTAGTTGCGCTTAGTTTTGAGCAAACCAACTTTACTAGCCTTCACCAGCCAAGCTTAGCCGTGTTAGGCCTACGAGCCATAAAATCCCCAATCGAATTCAAAATCAGCGGCGTCTAATGAGTCAATCTTCATAACACACGCTAGTTGAGAGAAAGCGATAACCGCACTCACTTCTCCTAGCTTGGGAACTTCAGGCGTTACCGCGAATCGAACCCAGTTTTGTGCTAGGTTAGAGCCGTCGCTTCGATGGGTGCCGCCATGTTTGCCGACGCAAAGCTTTTGGGGCCGCTATTTGGGCTCCCGCTAAATCGGTGAAATAGCGTTCCCAACGCAAAACCCAAACGGAGTTTGCGTCTTACGCATGCGCAGTGGCTTCGACGCTATTTCTTTGGGGCCCCAAAACGTTTGGGGCACCTATTCTAAAACTCTCTAGTATCACAGTCCAATAAGTCAATTTGCTTCGATTCACTTCATCGGTCAGGCCATTATGCTCACCATAGTATTTCACCCATTTTCCTACACCTGTGATCTGACTGTGTTATAGCGCCCCAGGTGGCTGTTCTCCTCAATTTTCTTTTTAATTCGAATTTCAACAAACAGTTCAAGCGCACCACAGACAGGATGACCAGGCTGAACCTTACAGTTCTGTCCAGGAAAACCAGGAAATATGTGGCGTTGAATCTGCCACATAACCTCAATTCATTAAAAAGGAAAGCAAGCTTTCGCTCTTGCGAACACTTTAGCGTAATAAATTTCTGTGAGCGACAGGAATACAGTGCTCGCACACTTGTCTGCTAAATATCGTATATATTTTTCCGTCGGTGATCCCAAGTGTTGGTTAGTCTCTGGCTTTATCTAAAGCCCCTCCATACACGCTTCCGCCGACCAAGCGGCGGTGGCGCGTGGATGGAGTGGCTTTAGCTTTACCTACGACGCTGCACTGATAGAACATTGGCGCGTACGCGCATTCGTTCCCATGAATGGCAAGCCAATCACAGGAAGATATTCTTACAACAAGAAGTTGGCGCCATGCGTTGTCGTATGCTTCGTCTGTCCTTGCCCTTTAAGCGCTCGTCATGGCCAAAATTAACAAAGATTTTTCGTTCGTAAGGGCTCTTTACTATCGGTTGGCCACTTTTACTAATTCCGACATCAGGTTTGGCTGTATATTTTTTTAACAAAGAATTCTAGCTTCACAGCTTTTTTTTTTTTTTTTAAGGGGCCTAGTCTGAATATTTTGACGTGCCTAATGTGTTGCGTATATCCGTGGAGCTACAATGTAAAGCTATTTTATTCTGATTTTATCCCTATCTCGTGGCGTCCGATTTGCGTAACCCCCAACACAAGCGCATTGCTTATCGTGGCAGTTTTTTTTTTATCTAGTTTGATGACGGGAGGCGAGGAGCGCGTAAAAGTGGAGAGAGGTCCGGCGGGGCTAAGCTAGTACAGTGTAAATAAATAACAGCGTCATGCAGCTTCACCAATTGGTCCGCTTCCCCTTGCTTCGCTTCCGGTGGCTCGTCGACGATCGCGGCGGTGTGCAAAGGGACGATGAAAATAATGCGAAAACGGACCCTCAGTGAAGAAGACTTGACAGAGCTAAGTCGCATACGTGCCGAGAGGGCTCGAAAACCTTATGTAATGCCAGGTAATTTTTTTCGTTATACACTAAAAAAAAATTCAATCTCGCCGATTTCTCCTAGTAGCTAGTGCAAAAGCCATCGGCGGGCAGCCGTCTTTCTTTTTCTCCCTTCCGGCGCGGCACAGTTTCTGGCTATTAAAAAAAAGAAACATTCTTGTTCGGCATAATAATGCATTTTTAGTGTGTACACGTCAGTTTGACGTGGTCAGTTTAGGGGTTTTGTGAAGTGGGCGCGACATAATTTAGCCCAATGGCGGAGTGCAAACAGCAACAACGGTATACAGTCGAAAATATTTTTTTTCTTTTGTTCGGCCTCATCGTGCATAATCAGTGTGGATACATTATTTTGAGAAGGACGGTTTATCACGGCTTTCGTGGCGTAGCGTGACAAACAGACAAGTGGCCCTGGCTCGAAAATTTTCGACCAATCACGGAGGGCTAATGAAAGAAATGGAATATAAACAGTTTGGCATAGCTTTATGGTATAGCGTCCCTGCTGAATGGTTTGCAATGGTCGCGGCGATACATGTGATAATACGTATATGAGACCCGCCATGGTTTAAGCGTGATCGCCAGTCCGGCGCCGACTGCTGGAGCACGGCTTGCCCACACGGGGAGTGCTTATGGCTAGTCATGCCACCACTACGGATGCAGCCAGCCAGTCCTGTTCGAAGGGAATCCGCCGCGTGCTTCTGCGACGACTGCCTGGCAAAATATTACTCATAGGAAATTTGAGTCACAATGATAATTTTACTAACCAACCTTCATATAGCTGCGGTGGACATAAGCATTTGCGCAACAGCCACCAATGTAACTATTAACAACCAAATATAAGGATTAACGTTCTAATAAATTACCCTAGTGGGCATGTGATTGGAGAGTTTCATTGTGTCAGCGAGTGCTCGATGCATAACTTTTTGTTAGGAACTTCGTACCTAGCCCAAATTTCGGGAAACATGGACTCAAAATTTGTCGCGATATGCATCGCGTTCCAGTTGCCAGTTTTTCATACTGCATCTTTCCGCAATACGGTAACATATTATTTGGAAGAGCGATGCGTTTGCTGCAAATTTTGAGCAGTTATTTCTCGAAACAGAGTACTTATAATAAAGGGCTATGCTTTAAGCACTGCCTTATATAAGTTCTGCATGTACACCATATCCCCTGAAGTCAATAATTAGATTTTAATTGTGAAATTTTGTTAATAAATAAATATTAAGATGTGGCGTTCCAGAACTGCTTAGAATGTTATGAGGTGTATTAATATACAATCGTAATGACAATTATCGCCGAAATACTGACATCCACCGCTTCTATGCAGCTCGGTCGCTAAAAATTATTTTGTCACGAGTCTATTGTCATCCCACTGTTGCAATCTCAGCATGTAGAATTGAGATGCGCGACCATACTTGCTCTCGGTGAAGCTCTGAGATCCCGCCCAGACCTAACTCTCTTTATTGCGTGCACAAGCCTCGCGCTAGCGGGGCGCCACCAAACGGCTACATATATGTGTAACACTAGCATAATATTTTCAATAATCTGAGACAGTTGTCGCAGTAGCACGTGGTATAACTCTGCTCTCACGACTGAGTAAGTATACTTTAAGATAAACTTTACTTTGCAGGAACTGTATGCGATGTTGTTACGTTATGTGCCTTAATTACAACGTGTACTTAATACTGTTTTAGCACAGAATTTACAAAAATCACAGTGGGACACGAACGGGACAGGCCCTAACTTCCAACGAACGTTTATTGCGAGATGTGGTGAATATATAAGCAGAAGAATAGACAAAAAGAAAGAGAAACAGACAATAGAGAACATAACTAATCATTTGATAGTACCGTCTCACATGTGTGCGTCATTAAGCGCTTGTCACCAACTGCCCTCAAAAAAATTTATTTCTTTGGCAGATGACAAAAGAGACGGTGAGCTGACGCACTCATAAACATCGCTACTCATTACTGCAGCCCCCACGATCTCGCGCGTGCACCGATCTTTGTTTCTAAACAAGACTGCAGTGTTGTCAAGATATGGCGTACACTCAGTGTAACACCAGGTGTCCCTGTCCTCCTCTGTCACGTTCCTGTCGTGCTCTCCTAAACGCTCGCTTAGGCAGCGTTCCGCTATCTCTACGTACGTGTTTCCACACGATAGAGGTATCCGATAGACACCATCTTCGGCACATGTGTCGAATTCTTCCTTGTGCTTACTTTGCCCCCCTTCTTTTGGCTTCTCACCGGCGGTGTCATTTTGCACAGCTTGGTCAATTTGTGCGGGGATGACATGACGACTTTCCCGCCTGCATTTTCCCCAATCATCTTGAGGCGATGAGGCGTCATGTGCACATAAAGGATCACGGCCACCTTCTTTCAATCAGATTTTTTATTTCCGTGCACCTGATCAGTCATGCGTACTTGCTTCGTCTTGCGCAGTAGAGCCTCAGCCGCCGCAACTGTGAAGTGTTTAGGATAAACTGTCGAAGCTAGGAACTGTATTTGTATTTCGAAGCTATCGTTTACACAATGCACGCACGACTTATTAAGTGCATTATGCACGCACATCTGAGCGATTCCCCCTTTTACCAGCTTTGTGTGAGCCGACAGAAACGGCAACAGGAGTTTCTCGCTCTGCGGTTCGTATGTCCAGCAGACATGGCTTAGGAAAAGAAAACTAGCTTTAGATCAAGAAACCTGAGCATGTGGTTTTCAGGCTCCTCGAGTGTGATTTGCAGAGGCTGAGGCACCTTTCAAATGTGAGGACAACGTTCGCCACGTCGTTGTCGAAGTTCTCTTCGTCACCTCTAATCAACACAAGGAAATCATTCACAAACCTGAAAATTCTTATGACCTTGGAACAGGACAACTCTACGTTTAGCTTTCTGTCAAGAGAAGCGAAATAAGGTCGCTGAGCACTGGCGCTATGCATATGCGCAATCCCGTTTTCTGCAGGAACAACTGACCATCCCATTGCACATAGGTACAAGTCATGTACAAGAACAGTAAATCAAAAAACCGCTTTGGGGCCATCTTGCATTTGTCTTGAAAAGCCATTGACCAGTGTTCAAAGATTTTGTCGTCGACACATTTCAAAAGCTGGTCGTGAGGTAGGGAGTAGCATAAATCCTTAACCTCCACGGAAAGGCGTACAAGCATGCAGTGGCGCGATCATTCAGGAAATCGATCACTTGCTCCGAGTGTTCTGTGGCAAAGGTGTCATCGACCTCCAGCAGGTTAAGGCCATGCTGTAGGAATTGTGCTACACTTTCTTGCCAGGCGTGTCTCTCAGAAATAATTACTCTAAACGGTGTGTCGACCTTGCGGGTTCTGGCGCTGAAAAACATTTCAAGGCCTAGCTTACTGCTACTCCCAATCTTGTTGAGCAGATTGGAGAGATTCAGCTGCTCACACAGCTCCTTTGCTCTAGCCTTGACATGATTCAGGTTAACTTTGGCACACTTGTTGAACACCGATTCTATAGCCTCACACGCTTTGTTGCGGAATAGTTCATGAGAAAAAAACACGAAATCCGCCTTCTTTATCAGCAGGTACAACACACAGCTTGTTTGCCTTTTGGTAGAAGGCTACTCTCCTGATTGGTAACCGAGCATTAGTTGTCTTATGCCGCCACAGAGCATCTATATCTTGTGAAGCACATCTAGCCTTCTCGAAATCAGGAGCAATACTGGAAATCCGCCCTACCATGGGCAGCAGGATTGGCTTCCGCGGCTTGGGCTCCGTTGCACATATTGGACCGTGACTTAGAGTGTGCCGAACAAATCCTGGGAGAACAATGTCTTCTGCTGTATGAAAAAGTCTGATCAAAAGAAGGTGGCCGTCATTTCATATCTGCGCACGACGCCACATCGTCTCAAGAAGATTGGGGAAAATGCAGGCGTGAAAGTCGTCATGCCAGCCCCGGACAAATTGACCAAGTTGTGCAGAATGATATCGTCGGTGAAAAGCCAAAAGAAGGGGTGCAAAGTAAAGCTCAAGGGAATTTTTTTTTTTTTGCATTGACGAAACTGTAACTGCATGCAATATCTTGACAACACCGCAGTCTTGTTTCGAGACAAAAATCGGTGCACGCGCGAGATCGTGGAAGCTGCAGCAATGAGTAGTGATGTTTATGAGGGCGTCAGCTCACCGTCTCTTTTATTATCTGCCAAGTAGCAGTAGTAGTAGTAAACTTTACTTTGTCCGAGATGGGGTTTAGGGAGGAGGGTAGTGTGAGGACCCTTACACTTCTTCCTCAGGCGGCGGCCAAGCCTTGCGCTTTGGCGCCGTCTTCGGCCATCTGGACGACACGGAGTTAGAGATCCCGGCCTGAGCTGAGCAGTGCAGTATCCCACTGCTCCAGGGTGGCGATGGGAGGGCTGGTAATGAGCTGGTGCCTTATCAGGGAGCACGTCCGCATGCTTTGGTGAAGATCGGCTCTGAGAAATAATTTTTTTAGGGCAGTTGGTGACAAGCGCTTTAATAATAATATTTGCGGTTTTACGTGCCAAAACCACTTTCTGATTATGAGGCACGCCGTAGTGGAGGACTCCGAAAATTTTGACCACCTGGGGTTCTTTAACGTGCACCTACATCTAAGCACACGGGTGTTTTCGCATTTCGCCCCCATCGAAATGCGGCCGCCGTGGCCGGGATTCGATCCCGCGACCTCGCGCTCAGCAGCCCAACACCATAGCCAGACAAGCGCTTTGTAACACACACATGTTAGACGGTACGATAAAATCATCAGTTCTCTCTCTCTCTCTCTCTGTTGTTTTTTTTTTGTCTGTTTTTCTGTGTAGATGCACGACATCTGTCATTAAACGATAGGTGGAAGTTAGCGCCTGTCCCGTTCGTGTCCGTCTGGGGTTTTTGTAAATTCTGCGCTAAAACAGTATTAAGTATGGATTGCCAACTAGCCCGAACCAACGCTTTGCTCTGTTACAAATGTAACCTGACACTTTCATGCAGGTTAGAAATTACAGGTCTTCAACCTCAGTACCTAAGGTATGTTGCTGTCGTTGTTCTCTTCGTCTTCTTAATGCTTACGCTTGATGCTGCTATGAAGCTATATTGTTGTTGAAATAGGGAACCGAACGTTTTGAGTACTACAATTTTTCGAAATGGATAGTGAAGCAAATATCTAAAATATAGATTTTTCAAACATAAGCCGCTTCTAGTTTAAAATGTCTTTCCACGTGGAACAGCCTTGTTTCAAATGATACTAGTCGTCGTTTCCTGTACTATAATTTATGGCACATTATTTGCTTTTTGAAGATTCGACTAAAATTTGTTCAGATGATTACTGGCTACGTATCTATAACAGATAGGCTCATTCGTGCAAGTCGTCTGCAAATCATCCGTGATAAATCAAAGAAACATGACCTTGCAATATGGCGGTCGTTATCTTCAACTACTTCCCTCCCTGCATGCTTTTCGCTATCCGCCTTGACTGCTAAGGTCAACGGCTGTCACCAGATGACAGCACTACAGGTATATCAATCACCTGTACTTTCTGGCGTGATGTATGCATTGTCAGTGTTGAAAGTGCCGCCTAGTTTGATGTCTCAATTGGAACGGGACCATCTTGTTGCCCTCCGAATTATTCTTGGCTTACCTCGTGAGGCGCAGTCTGTTCCATTACTCCCTGAAGCACACAAGCTGCCCCTGAGGCTGCAAGCAGACCAGAGAGCGTCATATCATGCTGAGCGTCTGCGTCGAGCATCAGATGGACAAGCACTTATTAACCGGCTGATTCAGCGACGGTTCTTACGCATGGGGCAAATGGCGGCGTTGTTCGTTGCCATTGTTGGCAGTTCCGGAGATGCTACTTCACTGACGACTCCGAAGCAACACAACAAATGCCTCTTCCCTATTAATTTTGCGATTCCCGAGATACACAAAAAATCTGACCAGCCTGTTTCGGCACTATTCCAGTTGGCCCAGTTTCACTTATTAGAAAAACATGGAGACCATTTTAAAGTATTTACGGACGCATCGGTGAGTAGCGACGCTCAAGGCGCTGCAGCAGCTTTCTTCTGCCCTTCGACTCACATAAGAAGGGTGTTTTGAATACCTCATCCATCCTCATCAAGAACTGCGGAGCTGGCAGCGATTGATGTTGCTCTGAGGTACGTACAGGAAGAAGTAAGCACATCGAAGGTCGTCATCCTTACAGACTCCCGTGCTGCCCTTAGCAGGCTGTTGTGAAAGGATGTCAATAGTCCAATTCTACGCAGTATATTAGAGTCTGCCGACAAAATTACTTCTCGGGAGGTGTCCCTCATTAACCAGTGGACACCTTCGCACATGGATCACCTCGCTTCAATTTGTGCTCATAACGGGAGTGACTACCTAGAAATTTTTTGTGTGATTGACAACGCCCGTGTGTTAATCCGCCGATACCTCCTAAAGCAGCATCCAGACCACCGTGTTGCAAACGGCTTGTTCCCTCCCCGTGTTCGTGGTCGTGGCTTGCCTCGTATAGTGCTATATGGCACTGTTAGTGAAATTAGGATTTGGCTCTGTGTTGGTGCGCGAACGCTTGTATCGTCAAGGACGTGTGGATAGTCCGTAGTGTACGTCCTGCGGCTCCTGTGAGACACTTGAAGACCTTATATTGGAGTGTCCCGCTTTCGTCGCACAACGCGCACTGATAATTAAGGAATATGGACGGATTGCACTCAAGTGTACGAACCTTGACGATTGCCCGTTTCCGAGAAGAAGTGCTGCTCAACGCGGCCAGGCCCATAGAGCCTTGCCAACTTTCATGCAGAAAATTTATTTGGCCTCCAGTTTATAGACATTGTTTCCGTGTTCCTAGTTTCCATATCAAATAATAATAATAATAATAATAATAATAATAATAATAATAATAATAATAATAATAATAATAATAATAATAATAATAATAATAATAATAATAATAATAATAATTTGCGTATAGCCTTCCTCGAATGATTTCTTTTGGTATGCGGCCCGTTCAACTGCCACCGGCTGATCCTTCCGTAATCCTTCTATATTATTACTGGTGTCATTCGTGCGCAGGAGGATTAGCGGTGGAAGTTCGTCAAGCCCTTTTGTTTATCGTTCCTTGTTGGCTGACACGACCGTAGCTTTCGCCACACTGCACGGAGTTCCTCAGACAGAGCACATCAACAAAAGTGATCCATGGGGTTGGATGGCGAAACGCGTCAATCAGTGAGCGCACTGTATCTGTGTGTACGAGTCACTTCAGGGCGCTTCAGCTACCTTTCACAAGCACCTCCACCCCTCCACCCCCCTCTCGCCCTCCCTAAATACAACAACACACTCCTGGAGATTGAACCGTCAGGTCAGGCTATACCTTTCGGACACAGAACAACCTCATTTCTCTGAGTGCTGAACAACGCAGCGGTATACGGACTTTGAGCACGTGGCGGGACTTTGTGATTACGCCTGCTCTACAGGAGCGACAAAAGTTGGCAGAGTTTGAATGCCCGAAGCTACAGCAGACTCGCCTATAGGGCTCACTGACGGCTCGCTCTAGGCACGCCCACTCTTCATGTGAGGCCGTAATCTTTCATCTGCTCTGAAAGCTGGCCGAAAGAGACACACGCCGGTCCGTGCACGATGCATATTTTTGCTCTTGGGCCCACTGCATGCACGGAGCTCGTGAGCACGTGAAGTGGGTTGCCGACGGCAACGACAGGTTTGCCGAGCAGGCCTCGCCCGGTGAACTTCGTAAACGAAAATGGGACGCGAGAAACTATTGATAGATCGATTCGTAGGATTTAAAGAGCAACACTACAGCTATGAGAGACGCCGTAGTGAATTGCCCCTGAAAGTTTTTTACAACCTGCTGTTGTTTTAACGTGCGCCCAAATGTAAGTACACGAATGTTGCGTTTCACGCCAATCGAGATGCGGCCGCAGCGGTCGATAATCGAACCCACGACATCTGTTTAGCGGTGTAGGACTCCATAGCACTTGCGTTACCGCGGTGAGTCATGAGAACCTGTGAACGTGAGCTGTATTAATCGCACAAGACTGCATTCTCATATCAAATGCTGCACGCAGAACAACGTGTATATTGGTGGGGTCTCGGGGTTGGATTAGGCGAAAGAATAAACCGTAAAGACGATAGCAATAATATAGCACTCTCTCGTTCATTGGATTGTATTTATTTATTTATATTTTAGATGAACAATTATTCTTGATTTCCAGCATTATCAAGAACGCTCACACGAAGAAAGAACGCTATGGACTTCTTCGTTTACAATGGCTATCGATACGATAACTATCGACATACAAATTAGATGTTTGCCTTTGGAAGCAAGAATGCAACCAGTTGGCTATTACAAATTCTCTGCTGCCATGCAGACCTGCAAAAGCACCGGGATTCTTCTTTATGTGTCACACCTAAATGAAATGAGTGCAGTGGTTCATTAAAGCTCAATATATCAGGCACGGGAGAAGTCGGGGGACTTAGACGTACTTTTTCTAAGCGCCGTGCGTCAGCCTGGCGAACTATAGCCTCCTTAAGACCAAGGCTTCCATTAAATCTTAAGCAAGAAGTCCTCATACCACTCTATTATGTTTTTATGACGATGCACACATCATAACTATAGGAAGAAATCGTTCAACTGGAATAGTATCGTTATTTAGGAAATCTATTGCCACCCACGCAGATGCACCAATACGCGGTGGAATCATCTTTACGTATCAAAAGATGGTTTTTAAAGGCGTTTACGTTAATACGAAACTCCGAACAACTCTTTCTCTTTTTTTGTCGTGGCTTCTGTCTTCTTCTATTGAGTGTGGGGTAGCAAATCGGTAGAATGGACCACGAGCGTCTTATACCGGCTATACGGCGGTCCTCGTCAGATCCTTCACCAAAAAATTACTTAGACATTTTATATACGTTTGCTTGTGAAGCCTATGTGTTTCCTGCGGACATCATTTGGACTTCCAGCCATAGTTTTTTATCGACAGCTCTGCGCAGCCGATCACAATATATAAGCGAAAAGACTTTTGCCTATGTATATATATAGTTGTATGTTTTTTTATGGTCAAAAGGACAAGCATATACGAAGGCAAAGTAAAACAATAACACCCTCTCGTCCTTGTCTGTTTTTGGCGCAGGGTCTTTCTTCTGCATCCGACTTTTATTGGCGCAGTAGCCGTTACGGCTATAATGCGCTATGAACATGTTTATTGTGCTCTTGAATAGAAATGCTGGTAATCAAGTGTGACAAGTGTAAGGTTTCTCCGTTTGTCAACGGAGGTAAGAACGCCTAAAAATGATTTAATATTCTCATGGCTTGCAGAAATTTGAAAGTGTTTTCTACTGGAACTAAAGTTTCATCCACCTATAGTAATCTGTAGATAATATAGGCCACCTAAGGAAAAATAAGTTTTGTAGCGGATGCAGCCCAGTTGATCTCCCCTCTCGGTAGGAAGACCACTTGGGAACCCTGAGTGTTGATGGCTCCCCCTGTACCGCAAAATTTCAATTGAATATAATTCGGTTCGTGTTCGAAAATCTCGATAGTTTCCTGGCTAAAAGCCGTTTGTGCAGCTTGACAGCAAGTTTTGGTGTTAGCTTTAACGACACGGTTGCGGTGCTCGAGGCAGGAGGTGCCCCACAATCCCCCCCCCCTCCCCCCGCCTCCTAACTTTTCCTTCTCGTCATAATCGCCATCAAACCTCCCCGCTCCTCATTAAGCACGATATATTTTTTTCATCTTTATAACGTCTCAACCTTTCTATCTTTTTCTTTCTCTCCTTACCGCTCTTCTATTTTCCCTGCAACATAGTATATAGAATAGCCACTGAGGCACGGCGGTAGGTCTGTGTCGACATCGTTTATGTCAGTTCGTCGGCATTTTTAAATTATAACCTAACAGCCAGTATAGAGTGCGCGTGAGTTAGGCTTCCAACCTCCCTCTTTCTCTCTCTCCCTCGTTGGCGGGCTTCAACCCATCCAGTCTAGTCGTATAGGCCTTGGCTACTGCGGCAAGCCACACGATAGACGCGGTTTTGCTAACGTTAAAGAAATAATAAAGAAGTTCCTGCGCCCTTGAAGATGCAGACGAAAGAGCGGTCTTGTTTGAACGGGCAACTCCTTACACCAGACTATTTGGCGCCGCATGCTGCTATGTTACGATGCCGGTGTGCTTGTTGGATGGAGAGTAGACATGTATAATGCAGCGAACTCGATCTAAATGAAAATTTGGTACAAACTCCAGCACTCTGGCGACGAGCGTGTTCTTCAGTTTCGTATTCGATTCAACGCAATTTCCCTCATGCAAGGACAGTAGCTGATAAAATTCATTTAAATATGTAACAGAAAGCGTGCATATAAACAAGGGCATCCTATGCTATGTTTATGGTAAGCAAAAAAAGAATTGTTGATATTCAAATCAATTTCCTTAGTTTAACATCGCATGGGTATGTGTAGACGTTCGTAAAGTAAAAAAAAAAACAATAAATAAATGACCAATCTGAGCATGCCATCAGAAATATTGAGTCAGTTCGTAAAAATTTGTCTGCTAACAATTCGAGAAGTTCAAGTGGCACGAGCGCATCAAATTATGGCGCACAAATTTAAAAGGACGCAGAACGTCGACATTATATGTCTGACAATCACGGATTAAAAGAAACAAAAATCTCGTGTGAAGTAACAATGACGTCAAAGGGTGCTCTTCTCGCCAAGTCATGTCAAAGGTTCATTAAGGGTGCACATCGAAGCAAAAGAAAAAAAATATACATAATGCCATGCGTGCACGAACGACGAAGAGGATTCCGGATTGGGGGTCCATATTCTTTTCGTCCTACCTGCAGACAACACACTGATTATGATTCGCAATATCACCGGCGTCGGTTCTTTAATTCATCTTTAATCCGGCCCGCGGTACGTATACACACGTCTGCCAGTGGCAGGGTGGAGCTTTGTGCGGAGGGCGTCAACCCTCGGTGCCTGACACCAACGCGGTTTGCGGGCGAACGAAACATTTTCCCGAGCAAAAGTCATTAGCACTAATGATCGAATCGCTCGCTTCAGAACAGCCCAGCTATAGTGGCTGCGGGTGGGGGGGAGGGGGGTAGAGCACTCTGCAGGACGCATGCGCGACTCATTAACATTCTCACGTGATTCGGTTGCCGCAGCGCGCGCGCGTCACTCGTTGCTGATGGCGTGCCACGCGCTGTGGCACCGCGCCATGCGATGCCTCTCCTCGTTCATTGTTCATGCATGCAGGCAAGCAGGCAAGCAAGCGCGAGCACGGACGGCGCGAGCCGGGCACCGCGTGCACCAGCACGACGCCTGCATGCGAGTCACTTCTCCTCAACTTTCTCCTTCAACGGTGCCTCGACTTTCAAATACCGTGAGATTCGCGCTGGTTTGCACTGGCTAAGGAAAAATAACATAAAATAAAAAAAAACACCGGCATTCGTTTGTCCTGAAAGGGTTGAATTCAAAACTCTCAAACTCTGGTGGCGCAGCAACCACCGACGTTTTTGTGTCGCTCACTTCCGTAAGTCCGAAGACTATTTTGCTCGAGTATTGCTGCTTGAGTAACTGTGTCAACACGTTTGACTTCATTTTCGAAAGCGCACGTTCTCCACAGCGAAGTACGTTCACTCTTATTCTGCTCGAACGGAGTAGAGAGAGAAAGAAAAAAAGTAAGAGATCAAAGGCAGAGAGGTTAAGCAGGGTAACTGGCCGGTCGGCTATATACTCTGCATGGGGTAAATAAAAGAAAAGCCGAAAATATAAGAAGAAAAGAAGAGAAGAAAAGAAGAGAAGATATAAAAGAACATGTTCGCACAAGAACGAGGAAGGCGCCTGACAACGAGTACAGTCTTTCATGCAGTCCCGATGCTTTAATAAACACGAACACGCGCGCGCGCGTTCTTTTAGAATGAGTCGACCTGATCGACGTAGGCTGGGACAAACGAATTCTGTTTCCCGTAAGGGGACGGTTGTGATTTTCTGCTTTTTTTCCACGGGAACGATGACAGAAAGTGGGTAATTGCCACTTTGCATCCACGAGCTTTCCGTTCGGCCCTTCTCGCTATTCCGACGAGGAAGGAATAGGCACTTGTGAATGCTACTCCAAGTCATATAGACGACAAATGAGAGTTACGTCGCGACGCATGCTAAGCCATGGGGAAAGTGGGGCTTTAGCCGGGGATCTAGGGAGCAAAAGGAGTTGGTCTGTAAAATCCGCCAAATTTATTTCGGCCAATGTAAGCTCTCGCGCAAACGCTCGGAGCTCTCCCACAAATAAACGTGCGCCCAACACACGGGATTACCAGAACTTGGGAAAACAACATTAAGCGCGGGACAATCATTTACTCCCGCATAAAGGAGCCCCCAGCACTACACTGTATATTAGAGTGCATAAATAATGAGATTCAAAGGAGTGCCGGGAAATCCATTTGCGTAAGTGCTCGCCTCGCATTTAACTACATATTCGAGAGCGCTCTCCTATAGTCCCTACAGAAGCAAGTGGCTCTTGTGATGGACTACGTTCCGCTGCTTGTGCCAATATACAATGAAGATAATCTATCCGGATGTATTATGATAAAGACAGTTTACTCCCTCAAATACACGCATAGTGTCTATTTATTTAATGCCTCCCTCCTAATGCTCTAATTCGAAACCTCTTTATGACTATAGTTGCAGATGTATGTCTACTGAGAGCAGAGGTAATCTTATAACTGTTCGCGGCCAGTGATTAATACGAGAGAGATGCGAAGATCAATTGTAAGGGTAACACTGTTTCATTTCCAGTATGCCTTGAAAAAGAAACAGTCCGACAATGACATCATAGCGCTTAGCATGCTTCAGCTTGCCATTTAGATTTGCTCATCGATAGAGCAGCGAGCTGGCTGATAAAATTAGGGCGAAAATAAATTATTAAAACGCTTGTTTCTTAATGCTGACATCGTATTGCTGAGTGGGCTGAAATTTATGCGATAAGTAATAGAAAAGAGTGTTTGCTTGTTTTGCTTTCTAAGTACACCCGTATTTTCGCCAGCTACTTCCCACAAAAAACAGCTATGGAAAATCTTGGCACGCATATCAGCGAAATCATGAGACAATCTACCGATAACAAGGGCTTAATTCTGCAGACCACCTGCGGACTTAGGGCCTTGCGCCATTTTTTGCCTATTGACAATCGAATTGTAGGAAACGACCCATTAGGAAGTCTTCGCACCGTAGTAGACCGAATAAAACCAACTTTTATCGGTATGACAGTATGTGTACTTTATGAAGAAAAATACAACTCGACAAAAAAGAAAATTCATCTACTTTAATCTATCGAAATTAATTTTAGTAATTTGTATAGCATATATAGTTTTGATGAAGCATCATTTATAGGCAGAGCAGAGAAAACGGTTCTACTCGTTTTACCTATAACACTTACATAAACGAAACGTTCGCACAGAATATGAATAGGGATTCTGGGCCCTATTGAGTTCCCTCAATTAGTATTCTTGTTCAGGACTGTCGCCGGCAGTCCTGAATAGGTCATCGAGTTGCTTTGAAATTATTGTGTGTATGTCACAGATAGCGGACGAGCAACGGACTACGAGCAACTACGATCGCCTGTTTCTGTTCACATATTTTTTATTAATTGAATGCGCGCAAACCGAGATGAAGGCGTCTTTGAGATGACGTCGGCTAGTCCATGTAACGTAAACGAAATGTCGGAATATAATCACAGTTCACTTAGGCTGTTCATAAAGAACTCATATTTCGGTACATGTAACACACACTGCTGGCTCGATTGAGAGGGTTGAAGTTCAACTTGGGCAGGCACATAATAGGTATCTCAAGAAATATATAGGTTCAAGCATGGTGAGGAGAATAGTAATCAGCAGAGAAGGGTCCCACATTTATATCCGGTGTTGCCTGACCACCATTTCTCGTGGAGCAAATACTTAAAAGGCGATTTCATTCTACAGCTCCGACATTGCAGGGCGATAAAAAGGCGAGGTAGCAGATGCTATTCTCGAGAAATGACACTCAGGTTCATGTCATGGAAGATGTCAATGCCCACCCAAATTTGATAGAACGACATTTTTAGCAAAATATGGGGTATGGCTGGAACAAGAAATCTCGGAGCGTACTTCAGAAAAAGGAAGTTGGCAGCTTGTGCATCGGTGTATAGTGGCCACCTTCCTTTCCAATAAAAAATAAAGGTGTCAATTTTCACAGGTGGGGCACACTTAAGTGACATCGTAGACGTAACGTGAGTGCACAGAGTACGTCGCTTTGAAAACGAACACCTAATCGGTACTCGAATTACGATTAATATTTGTATGGCGACCGTACACATATATACTTGAGCAAGTAATAGATATGCATATAGGCAACTAATGCTTGTTTCCTGTGAAATAACAGGCCCCTTTGTGTACGTTATTTCAGGGCAAAAACAAGGACAGTTTATGATCCTGAGCGCCAATAATGTGCTCTCATTTATATTGTTCCACACTTTATATGCGTATATTCGACGTTTTTTGCAGACATGAATTACACTTGTAAGCAGCGGATTCGATTAGTTCAACGCCGACAACTTTCGCCTGCCCTATTTGCGTGCCTGTAACGTTCGTGCCACATGAATTCGCTGTTACTGAACTTTCCTTTTCTATCTGATCTTTATTTACTTGATATCACAGTCAAATGAGCTATGTGCGTTCCGAATGAAGACGAGTTATTCCTTAACTGCGAAGCATTGTTTCTTAGGGAGGCGTATTAAGCACCACTTTGTTTTATGTGACCCTCAATGGCCTAGCTGAAGTTATGCCGAAGGCTCAGAGTTTACCATAGCCTTTACATATATGTAGATGCATGAAATTTGCCTCTGCACTACTGTGGCTACTTGCGTTCAGGTGCGTGCGCGATCGCAGAGGGGAGCAACCTTGACATGTCAACCTACATTCGAACTTAAGGCTTGACTGTATCCACCGAGAAATACGCGTTGATCGCCTTCATACGCAAACGCATGACGCCATACCTGCAGAGAGACACCATACCCATATCCATGTCTGTCTGAGTTTCTTTAACGCGAATAAGACGGGACACAAGAAGGCACGCAGGACACACACGACGCCGTGTGTGTCCTGTTTGTCTTCTTGTGTCCAATCTTATTCGCGTTAAAAGACTCAGATCAAGATGCATGCCACACCCAGTCCCAATAATGGTCACGTTATCACTTATGAAGAAAAAAAAACTTCGATTCTTGGGTGTAATAATCGACAAAGGCGTTTCGTGGAGCCTCCATTCCGCCTTCTGAAAAGAGAACGTCGCTGATTGCTCATGTATACTGAGATTCATATGTGGGAAAACACGGGAAACACCTGCATACTTTCCATGCTTCGGTTATACAAAGCTCTATTTCTAGGGTTTCTACGCTAAAGCCCTCCAATACTGTCCAACGCATGCAAGTCGAATGTTCGCTCATCGGTGAGCCTTCAGCGCCAAGCAGTGCGCACGTATTTAAGACTTCATCATTGTGCTTCAACGTCTGTAACAATCGGGCTCGCCAAATAACATCCTATCCAAACATACGTCACTGTGGATTGTGTCAGGGCGCACATTCGTAATCTTTTTCCGCGTACTCGATCATCACATGGCCCTCCTGTCCTCGCAGAGACCTTGGGCCACATTTTCGGAAGTTATAGCCACCCGTCAAGGCCTTCTTCCATTGGGATGCACACAAACAGCAAGGCATTCATTTTCATTGTGGTGCTTCCAACAGCCTCAGGTGCCGCAAATCAATCCGGGTGTAACGAAGAAGGTCAATCACCCAAAAATAGCATTGAAACAAATGACGCTGCTTTGTTGAATGAGACATACGAGGACCGAATGTACATCTATACCGATGGGTTTGTCTCATATACCAGCTCTACAGGAATCGTTGTCATTCTGGCTACTCTATGTACAATCCCATTCAAACTATCACATATGGCAACATCAAAAGCGGCAGAGATTGCCACCCTGCGTGCTGCTGTGAAATACTTCCTGCAAGAGAAACCTCGTATTAAATGGGTCATATTTTGCGATTCTAAGGCAGCACTTCAGAGTTTGTCATTTGCCATATATCACAGCACTAACGGCTGGTATATGAGATAATGGAGGAGTACCATCAAGCGCTTGATAAAGTGCATGAAATCATTTCTCAGTGGCTGCCTAGACACAACGGCATTGCTTTTCTGTAACAATACTTCGTGCAGTACATTGTAGAAAATTTATTCGTAGTCAATGTAGTGGCAATAACACTGTGGCTGATAAGAATAATGTATGTATGTATGTATGTATGTATGTATGTATGTATGTATGTATGTATGTATGTATGTATGTATGTATGTATGTATGTATGTATGTATGTATGTATGTATGTATGTATGTATGTATGTATGTATGTATGTATGTATGTATGTATGTATGTATGTATCAATGACGTGCGTGTTCTTGCAAATGAGACGGTACTGCGACACATGTTGACAAACTTGCGCTATATAGTAAAGCGCAGATACACTACATGACTTGGTGAAGCTCCGCGTTTCCTGCAGTGCATATTCTATATTGCGGCGACATATAACATGCCTTTGGCAAATGATGGTTTTCATCTCCGATATTTGGCACACACTTCTGAGTGTCTTCCTTCATTCGTTTTTATTTATTTTGCCGCTAAGCTATTTAAGGATAGGGCTCCGTGAATTTTTCGTGTCCGTCAACAAACCTGTGTGATCAAAAACTACCATCATCAGCAATGGCTCGTGCCAGTTTCTCGCGTGTTCTGTCATCGCCTTCTATAGACCACAGCTGGCTCATTGGCGCCCCTCGGCGTAACCGCACGAACGCGCTCGTGCCACTGCTAGCGCGTTCGTCGCCACAGCGTCCTTTACAGCTGGCTCCGTTGGCGCTCATCGTGCCAGCGTTCCCATATTGCCCCTCACTCTGCGAAGGCGCTGGCGGCACTGGCCCACTGCCAGTCGTTGGGGTTGTGAAGGAATACTCGCGCCGATGGAATTACTGCCCCTCTTGAACGACTGTTTTTCTGCGCGTTAACTAAGCTGCACGGAGTCGGCTGCGGACGCAGGAGCCACAAAGGAAAGAACTTCACTCGCTGGGATCCGTTTCGAGGACGGTTTATTTTACGAAAGAAGGGAAGAAGGGATGGAAGGGAAGAGAAAAGGAAGAGAAAAGAAAACACAAAATCCAAGTTCTCCGTTGGCCGCACGAACACCTTCGTCCCTCTCGGAGGCGCCGGCGATTCGCACTCAGCAGGAGGTCCGCCAAAAACCCGGTGGCACGGATCAGGTTGCGGGTCGAGGCGCCGGCCGGGACGCTAGCCCAGCGGGGTGGCCCGCATCAGTTCGCCGGCTCCCTCTCTCTTGCATCGTCGGGTCTCCAACCACGGGTGCAGCAAACGTGTGCCGATCGCTTGCGATGCTCAACAGTGGTGATTTTCGGTCTAAAATTGTTGTTGTTGTTGTTGTTGTTGTTGTTGTTGTTGTTGTTGTTGTTGTTGTTGTTGTTGTTGTTGTTGTTGTTGTTGTTGTTGTTGTTGTTGTTGTTGTTGTTGTTGTTGTCGTCGTCGTCGTCGTCTCAACAACAAGGACAATTCCTTGCCTCACTCTGTTGCTCCCGCCTTCGTCGCCGTCATCTTCCACAGCTGGCTCCGATGACACTCATCATGTTAGCGTTCCCATACTACCCTCCCTCCGCTCCCCTCTGCAAGAGTGCTGATGGCACTGGCCTTCTGCTATGTATATAACGAATGTATAACACGAATGAACGCGGATGTATATAAATAAATGTGTGTCCGTGCATTTCATCACGATGACCACAAATCAATACAATACATGTGTCTGTACCTCTGTTCAAAATTCCGTGTCCCTGCTTTGTCATGTGCTACACAGCTTCGCTGGTCATGCACCTTCCCAGAGTGGAATTTATTTTTTTGCTTTTTGTGAGACGAGGCGTGTGATACACAGTCATGTGTAGTCTACAGACTACATGAGGCGAATCAGTTCAAGCACCAACTAAAACCAGCTATCGCCAGTCAAATTTCGCGTGATCATACACCTCGGAGACACATATGACACAAGAAGTTTCGGACAAGAAGCCCAATGAAGCGGCGCAAACACTGAGTACAGCAGACTATAACGCAAGCAAAAAAACGCCGAACGAAGGTTAAAGTATGGGGGTGGGCGCACGAGAAGACATTTGAGGAAGAGTTCATGTGTTACCCCGCTACGGTGGTCCAGGGGAAATGGCGTTGCCCTGCTGAACACGAGGTCGCGGGCTCAATTCCCCACTGTGGCGGCCACATATTTATGAAGGCTGAATGCAAAAACACTCCTGTTCCAAGCTTAGGTGGAAAATTAAATAACCCCGGGTGGTCAAATAATCCGGAGCGCTGAATTTCATTCGATTGCACGTTGTTATATCTCCACTTACATCATTACACGTAAAGCTGCTAAAGCATAATGAGAGCGCGTTAGATAGAGAAGACAAAAATAATAAAGCCCGGCAACCACCATTAATACTTCCCTTCTCTCCACAATTATAGCTATCCACCTAACGATCCCCAAGCAGATACAAAGAAGACAAAGCGAATGACGAGAGAGAAAAGACGGAGAGAAACATGGGTAATTACGCTGGCCCCTTGCAGTTAACCACACATTCGTTCGCAGGGAAATCCGGCCATTTTTGTCGACAGAGAATAACATCATAGAGTTAACATCGCGTTTTGCTACGGCCCAAGCGTAATTGAGAAAGAGACAAAGTGCGAAACATGTTCTCTGGCGTTTATTTTTCGCGTGGCAACGCACTTTAAGCGCACGTCTAGAAGAGCCAGCCTCCCCGTCATTACTCGCGAACTTCAGCCACTACCTCCAAGCCACTGCCTCGGCTGCGAGGAGGATAGAGCGATATGGTAAGTAAGCGCCTTGCATTAAAGCGACGCCCACTGAGTAAAGCAAACAGTAACAAAAACAAGAAAGAAAACCTTACACTTGTACGCTTTGGCGCACGCATCATTGTTCGCGCGCATTCCATGAAGACGACCGTGTCCCGAACCAATGTCTCCTCCTCGCGAACCGGAGAGACAGCCGTGGTCATCGCACCATAGACGACTCCACCGGCCGCTCAGGCCCTGTCGGAGAAGACCACTCGCTTAATTTATTTCTTTTTCCTTCCCTGCGCATAGAGAGTCGCTTATTTCAGAGTCGTTCGCTCCGGCCGGTGCATGCAGACACAAGTGGCCCGCTCGCACTGCCTTCGGCTCGTCCATCGGTGCCCGGGAAAAAGCATCCTACGGTCCAGTCCCACCTTTAATTACCAGCTTATCTCGCAGAGGAACGTCGGGCGCATAAAGAGCGCTGCGATGGTTGCCACTTAATGCTCTCTCTTTCTCTCTCGCTGCTTCTTCCTTTCTTTCTTTTGGCCAGCCTGCTCACAGAGCGTTCCGTGGCTCAAGCAGGACCGGTAATTAACAGGTCCGCAGAAGAAGAAGCAGCAACAGCAGCAGCCGAGAAACGACGACATTCCTATAGGAGCGTGGCCGCGCGAGCAGAGGCGGCAGCATTGGCGCTGTGTATAGTTCTCTGTACGCGTCCGCCGTCGTCCGGCCGGCCGCGCACACACGTGTCGGTCTGCGAGTTAAGACAACACTCGGCAACCGGAGAGAGAACGCGCGTTGCTGCTCGCGTGTTTCTTTTGTTTGGCGGCGATGCCCCGCCCCTTTTCTCGAGAAAGATTAATTGTCCAGCGCCGCTCGAGCGAAGGCGGCGCGGGAACTGCGAAACACAAGAGCGCCGTGCACCGTGTGTATATGTACACTGGCGCGCACTATACTGCCTCCACCGCCGCCGCCGCCGAGTGTCCGTCCGTGCTGTTCAACTGTATCTCGTTTCCTCCAGTTTCCGACGCCACCGTATATTATAGACGTGCGTATCACAATGCCACATGGCGTAGCAGTCTTCCACGTCTTCAAATTTTGGTCGCCGCGGAAGGACCTTGGCACTATATATAGCGGGTTCAGTAGTGGGCAGTGGGCTGGTTCTGTACTTTCCATACCTCCCGTTGCGGTCGTTGTCGTCCCAGGAAGGAGCCCAAAACTTGGGGTCCGTACCTAAATTCGGCTGGCACGGTGTATGTACTCTGATGTAAGCTCCTGTGCGGGGCTGACGTTCCTGCTTCTTGGAGGGGTATGTTGTAGATATAGGTCATTGTCGCGTATTCAAGTTCAAGGCAATGTTGAATCTTCAAACGTTATAAAGCACTGCACAGAGCCTATGCGTCACCGCATGGTGTGAAGATTATTCGTCTCTATCTTAGCCAGACAAAGCTCTGCCACACCATGTGGCTATGTGGCTACACCATGTGGCTTGACCGAACACGCGGCTTGCAGCCACGTGTTCGGTCAAGCAGTCCCTGACGTCCATTCCAATCTAAACATACGTATAGTGTTGTGCTGCCCATTTACGAACGAACTGCTGTTTCTTCTCGGTGATAGTTTCAGAATGCAGTGACAATAAGCACACCTTCTATGTTTTAACTGTAGCATGCATGAAAGGTGAATTACACATAAAGAAGGAAGATGCAAGCGCTGACTTAATAGTATTTGGGGTTTTACGTGCCAAAACCACTTTCTGATTATGAGGCACGCCGTAGTGGAGGACTCCGGAAATTTTGACCACCTGGGGTTCTTTCACGTGCACCTAAATCTAAGTACACGGGTGTTTTCGCATTTCGCCCCCATCGAAATGCGGCCGCCGTGGCCGGGATTCGATCCCGCGACCTCGTGCTCAGCAGCCCAACACCATAGCCACTGAGCAACCACGGCGGGTCAAGCGCTGACTTACCACTCAGTTTATTTTGGAAGAATATCACGCATAAATACAACAGTTGGTTATAATGTGCATGGGCAGGTCAGCGCTTAATCACTGAACGTGTCTCTCATCTTTGGTGTCCGTTGCAGTTCAAGAATGATTGAATACCAAATAGCTTTCAGTTCTAAGGCGAGTGCAGCGCTGTCCAACTCGAAAAGAATTTGTACAGCTGAGCAGCCAGTCACGTTCGCTCGTTTCGGTAACATGAGGAGGCGCACACCTTTCAATATTGGCGTCTCTGGAAACTACAAGCGCTTTCAAACGCCGAGACGCAAGGGGCAGGTGCAGTACCGTATTGCGAGCGGAGCTTGTATTGAACTTGGGTCGGTCATCGAGTTTAGTGATAGCTTTCACCAACTTATGCCGGCTGCTGTTCACGAAAACTAGACCAGTTCTTCTTAGCATGAAAGAACAAATATAGCCAAACGGCAATATGTTACGCTGAAATCAGGAACTTCCACGCTTTGGCGCTGCTCGTGAAGCAACACGGTGAGATCTTTAGTGCACTTTTAATATGTCTGTCAGACCGTCCCTGATATAGACTAACTACGGTTCATACGTAACGTGAGACCCGCTGTCTGACGTACGCCAGGTTAGCCACCGATGACTGCTGTGCACTTCAAACCGACTCGAACTATATGTGCCGTAATCAACAAAACCGTAAGGTAAACTCGTCTCGTCGATTTCATTGCTTTCTCTTTAACTGTTGAGGCAGTTTAAATCAACATCGTGCAGCTTGACCAGCCTGTTCAACGGGCTAATCAATCAATAAAGAAAGAGAGAAATAAATAAAGAGTAAACGGATTCCAGTGCAAGAAAACCCAGAGGCTTACAGCGTGGTGCCACGCTATTTGCCGCACAGGCTTCAAAACAGAGGCTGTATTTCGCAACAAGTCATTCCATTGTCTATTATGCAATTGGCTCGCAATGAAGGTACACGATATATCAGCCCCGCAATCGCCAAGATGGGCCACTCGTATGGATGGATGATAAGGAATGAGTAGAGCTCGACCAAAATAATGCTTACGAAGCATACGGTCGATTCACATCATTTACGATTCATTTCTTATCACCGATCGCGTTGACTGGCCAATCCCGGTGATCACGGTAACATGGCGGTGTCTGATCCTATGGCGAATGGGGAAAAAATATTCAGAAACTAGAACGCTGGAACAGTGAAGAACGGAGCAAGAAGACACACATTCAAACGCTCTCTCACCATTGAATCTTTGCTGAGCACAAGAAAAAAAATATGTACGCATATAGATTGCTCAAACATTCCCCCTTCGGCCATCTGTAGAACTCCACCGCAATGCAGATGTGTAGCTCATAGGGCAGTAGTTTAAAGAAATATATGTATTTCAAAAGATCGACCAAATTTCAACAACTTTCAGTTGGCAACGTCCAGAAAGTACTCCCTTCTAATAACATGCGAATTTCGCAACTTAGCCGTACCTTTCCTGCTACGTTATAGCAGTATTTTACACCTGACCAACACGCTGCTTTAAAGGAGCGGGGAAGTCACGACCAAGTGCCGTATGTGCTTTTGACATTTTGCTAACTGAAAGTTTTCTAAATTCGGCAAATCTACTGAAATGTTATTTTTCCTAAGAATGCTGCCCATTGAGTTACACTGATGCATTGCAGTGAGGTTCAACACATGGCCGAAGGGGTAACGTCCAAAATTCCTGGACATGACATGAGAGCTAAAACAAACAACAAAGACACGTGTCCAACAATGATGATCCGTGTAGTTGAACCCTTTATCCTGAAGTGGACAAGACTGGCTGGCTCACGCGTATAGAACGGCGTTTGATATGTCTGCGAGATTTCTCGCGTTGTCATGGTCAGGGTGCTGCAGGTAAAAAATGGTTGTACGTTCCAATATTGAACGGCACTGGCATGATTTGCTACGGAACGCAAGATTAGATAATGGCCGGCTGTTTTGTGAGTTTCGGTGTTTCCTTAGACGTACATTGGCAAAACGGGGTGTTTCTTTAATGCACATATGTCCGCAGGAAAGATGAATTTTGTACACGACTCCCGAACTGCACGCGCCAAAATGCTTTGAACGCTTCCGGCGGGACATACCGCTGCCCACTGAGGTGCGCTCTGCCCTTCTGTGCAAAGTGGAGCAAATGCGGCTGAATTTGTGGAGCGCAGAAAACATACCTTGAACATGAGTAACACTTGTCCCTACCTTTAAGACCACGGGACATCCTTTACGTGAATATAGTGGACAACTACCGAATTTCTGTTTCCCACAGTTTGCACTGAAGGACGATGCCCGCCTTTTTTTTCTTTACAATCTCTAGGAGCCTGTCACAAACTGATGCAATGAAGTGATCGGGATATCCAGTAGCTTTTGAATGATCAACCTAGCTCTTACTCACAGCCTCGTTTCTTGTGTGCATCTGAATGTTCGGGTGAAACATGCAAAATGTGACATTGTGCATGGTTAAAACAAAACTCAGCGCTAAGACAAGAGACAAAGGAAGAAGCGCACGACCTGATCGTTGACACGGCACAGCGCTTGTATCGTGCACTTATTTATTCGTCCCTTGTCTTAGCGCTGAGTTTTGTTAGTAAGTATGAATCCTATCCAAGTAGCCCAATTTGCACCTAAGTTACATTGTGCGTGTTGCTAATGTGCACGCCACAAGGAGTATGAGTGCAAAGCATGCGGTAACCTTTATTAGACAGTGTTTTGCGTACGTGTCTGTGTGTGTGCGCGCGTGTGTGTGCGCGTCAATGAGGAACCACAGCATAAGAAAAGCACGCGTGTGCGCACACACACGCGAATGCCGAAATTCCCTTTCCAGAAATTTCACACGCCAAGCGGCCTTGAAATACAGCTGGAAACAATGGGGTACACGTATCCATCGTGACAGCACCAGGCACCTCTGTGGGACGCTTTGGCGCACACAGACGTCCCACGTTCACCTAGCTAGATGAGTGCCCGTCATAATTAGACACCATAAAGTCGTCGACGCAGGCATTAAACAACGAATCTAAGTGAAACAACGCGTGAAACAATGAACGCTCTGGGGCTAAGCTATGGGTGAGAATAAGGGAACATACTTTTGGGGTAAGTGCGATAATACGCAGGCAAGTATGCGTTCCCCTCTCACTCTTTATTTCTTTATTATTATTATTTCATCTTAATTTTAATTTTTTTTAATTTTTGCAGTGAAAAGTGCAAGCCCGCCTTACGCGCGACGATTGCAAGGCGTGCGGAATGTGGAGGTTGTTGGTTCGCATCCCACCGGTGGGACATTATTTTTTCATCCGCTTTCATTTCCCTTTACCTTATCATTTCACCATTTCCATTAAAAATACAAATAAATTCCCGTATGTTTTTCTTGACTTCGTTATTTAGTGGCTTCGTATGGTTGTGATTAACGAAAATCGGTCCCCTGCCTTTTCCCCCGCACATCTGTAATTGCAACGACCCTATGTTCTGCACATCTGCAGGTGCAAAGCCGCTGGCAGCAACAATCCAAACCTTCCGTATACCAAGAATTTTCGTCATGCCACGGCACCCGTTGAGGACTTCGCATAGACGGGGGCGTCAAAGTTCAGTCTATAGATGTAGTAAACCGGGAAAGCCTACGTCCATCCACAGAAGCTTTCAGAAACAATATTTCGAAACCGTCCAAACGGCATGCGCGTACAGGTTTTATAGAACACATATCGTATCGAGGCAAAACAGAAAAGAAAGTGACTTGCGTGCGCGACATCATCGCGAAGTGGAACAAAAACCTAGTAGACCTGAATCGTCCCTGAGAAAGCGCCGCATCGGCTGACGTGACACGGAAACAAGGACATCGAAATGACCTGCCGAATAATTTTTTGTTGGGCTGCTTGGTGAAACGTAGCTATTATAGGGGTGCACATGTGGAGAGAGAGAGAGAGAGAAGGGAAGACGGAAAGGCAGGGAGGTTAACCAGACAGTGCACATGTGCATGCTGTTACGACTTTGAGGTGGTCCCGTAGCGCTCGTCACCCGTTTCGTGACAGAGCGTTGGTAGCGAAGACTCCGAGTCAGGCGTCGGTGAGAATAACGAAAGGGACTTTATACACTATATACAGGTCATTATACAGGACAAGATCGGATCGGCACGGGGGCCGAGAGCTCACAGCAAACGCGACTGTTCCCGCTCGGCGACGTCCGGTGAGACTGCAACGCGTGACACATCTCACTCCACTCGAGAGCGGCACTCGGCTCCCGGTGAGTCGGTGGATCCGGTTTTCCAGGCGGCGGCGTCGGGACTTATAAAGCCCCGAGAAACGATTGTTTCTCAAACGGCCCAATACAAAGCCAGCACTCGACGGTCGTCCGAGAGGTCAAACCAGCGACCGCGCTGGCCACCCGCTTCCAAGTTGCCGTGCGCGGTGACCTCCAGAGAAAAGGAAATACGGCGCCGGGCTGTCTAGCACTTTGTTGCACGTTTGGACATGTCGCTTGCCGATGCTTCTCCGGGGACGCCGCTGCCTGACGGCTCAGCATCTTGACTTGTCAAGGGAGAATTAGGGCGCTGTACCTTTCGGCGCAGCCCCGGGTTTGTCCAAAGGGCGTTCGCAGGATAAATTCTGCATCTTGTAGATTCGGAATCCGGGCTGGTGGTAATGGCACAACAATGCTCACACAGAGAAGAGTAGACAAGACGGGAGCCAACAGGGGGCACCCGCCTTGACTGTCTTTCTATGCGCATGTGTGTCAATTTGCTCCCTTCTTCTAAAAGCTAACCGAAAAGAAAATAAGAAAGCTCAGCTTTTGTCTCTGCAAGTGTCGTCCGCTGAATTAAGAAAGCGCGGATAAGAACAGACCTCCTTTTTTATAGTTTATTTGTTATTTATTTATTGCCTTAATTTTATTTTTTGCCCTGCGTCTACTGGTGAGAACATCTCAGTCTAAGACAACTTATTTCTTCCTTTCCTGTCTTTTTCCCCGAGCGTCCAAGAAAAAAAAGAAATGAACTCACGCGGCCAGCAATATGTCGAGGCATGCGAGAGGGGCTTGTACGTATAAGTGACAGGCCTCGCGGAGATTTGCCGTCAAGGCATGTCGCAGGGCCACGTTCAGGAGACGAGAAAAAGAATGCGAGAGGCGAGCGATGGAGCGCGCAACAGCAGAGGCGAATTAGGATCGAGTCTTAAACGCGAGCATGAAGCAGCAGCGGCAGCAGCAGCACACTGCGCGTCTTCTTGTCCCGAGCCCTAATTAAAAGGCAAGTTCTGACGAGGCATGCTCTTTGCTGCATACCCTCCGCGCGCCCCCTGGTGGCCTCCCCTGGCACCACTTTCTCTCTCTTTCGACCGAATCCCTTCGTCCGCACGTCTCTGTCCGGCCCGATGATGAAGTGGCCGGAGGGCAACGCTCTGCGCGCCTCGAGCGTGCTCACAGCTTCGGAGCACGTATAAGCGCGGCGTTTGTTTGAAAGCCTATAAAAGAAATCGCGCCGCGCACGTGTAGCATTAACGAAGGCCCAGAAGGAACGGCTCAACATCCTCCTCGCTCTTCGACGACGAGTTCTTCTTGCCCACCTGCATAGAGCGAAGAAGCGCGAGCATAGAAGTGAGACGGGCAGCTCGCCCGCTGTATCGGCCAAGCTAGACGCACAAAAACAAAAACGCATGTAATTCGGCTGCTGTTGCCGAGTCTTGAAACTTGTCAGAACTTGAGCGAGAGGATGGGCGGCAGCGGACATGTGACGTTCTTGAGAAACGTAACACGGGGAGCTCTTATATAGACCGCCTACGGCGGTAACGGTGGATGCGTTGGGAGAGGGGTGGGTTTCTCTTCTCGGATTTCGTTTGAAACAAAATAAACTGACATAAAAAATAACGTTTGCGATCGGCAATAAGTGTATCGCGGTGCTGAGGCCCTCGCTGTAAATAAACACTGAAAATATTCAACCTCGACGTTCACGACGAGTGCAAGGCTGGTTGTGTATAAGCTGAACTGGAGATCACCAACGCACACATCTGCCTACTGCCATAAGTATTTCAGCTGATGGCGTGCATTCGTGCTACCTCTTATTTATTTTTTTTTGCCTATACAAGAAGCTCAAGCCTACAGGGGCCACATTAGCAAAGTTTTTTCTCTCTTAAGTGCTGTATTTCATTGGCCAGGCGCTTTGGCTAATGATGTATATCCAACATAACAGTTGGCTGGCACTCCTCTTGCGAACAATTTTAGCATACAGGAATTATTTTTCTGAGTATAAGTCCTGGTTTCCGTTCAGTTTATCGCAGTATTATCATAATCATCAGACTATGCTTATGTCCACTGCAGGGTGATCGTTATACTGTACTATGACACAAAATGCAGGAATCAAATAGTGGAGAAAGTATAGATATTACCCTATAGCATCTTCAAATGAGGAGAAACACTATATATAACCACGAGATAAACAGGATCAAATTCTAAGCTCTAATCTCCCCGTCAGAGCGAAATGCGAAGTATAGCATGCTGCCTTCAATTTACAGTGCTACTTTATTTCGAGAGATTTGCATACGAGCTGACTATAACGGCACAAAAGCGATTGTGTATAATGGGCAAAATCTAGCGCGCACGCCAAAACAAAAATGGCTTACTGGGCGGCACGCTGAAAGCTAAAGAAACGCCAGGGATTTTTTTTTTCTTTCTCGATTGTAGTGGGGCATCTTCGAAAAGCGAGCGCCAAAGAAAAGTATGCGCAAGAAAGAAAGGAAGGAAAGGCCGAAGAAAAAAAAGGCCGATTCAATAAGGGTCCGCCTCGGAGGGTATCGGGAGAAGGGGCGAGGCGATATCCGTACGCAGACGAGCCTAGCCGTGCCCGATAGAATTCATCAGCGCGAGCGACTTTAATTACACACTGCTTGGCTTGCGCTGAAAACGCAATCAGTCGCCTCTTTCTAATTACCGTCCTGTTTTCAGGTGCGTTCTCAGCTTCGCAACCCAAAATCACTGGCACAGGCATTGTACTTGCACTGAGGACGACCGCCCCTTCTATCACCCCACCCCCCCTCTATAGCTCCCTTCTACGTCGTTACGTTCTTCTTTGCGGCGTGCGGGCTCAGCAAGCTGAGCTGCGAGCGCGTCTTCTGGTAACATCGCTCACCGCGCGAATTCCGCGAAAGCCTCGCAATTTAGAGCGCCGCTGCGCGAGCACAGCTTTCGGCCGCGAGGGAACGTGAATGTGTGTGTGCACTCGCACTCGGGAATAAATGAAAAAGAGAGACTCGAAACGAACCCACGAACCCTCGCACTCGTTTTCAATCTCTCTCTCGCGGCAGCAGCAGCGCATTTTGTTATTATTATTATTATTTATTTCACCTTCGCACGTTTCTTTATTTCCTTGTCTTGTTGGTTTTGCAGCGGCGGGTGTGCGTGCGCCGGATATTTGAGCTTTTGGCTTCCTTCGCTCGCACTCGCTGGTACAACGTGGCCGGGTTTCTCGTGCTGGCTTGGCAATGTTCCGGCCCGCGAACTGCTGCTGCGTTCGCGCTTCGTCTCCGAGAAGGGTGTTTGCGAAGCACAGCGACGTTCGCAACACCTCTCCGAGCCCCCGACCCCCTCTTCCAACGCTCCCGATACCCCTCGCTTTCCCGCCATCGACGTCGTTTTAGTTGATGCTTTCTTCGGTATGCGTGGTCAGCGGATGGAGATCAGATGGCTGTGTCGGCTCTGTTTCGACGCGTTCGGACTGAGCGAACAACAAAACCTCGCGGGTACACGGCTTAACCCTGACGCCCTTTCTCACTTCTCGGCATCCCTCTCTCCTCGCTCTTCGACCCTGTGCTTTCTCCGTCGCAGCATCTCTTTCGAACGCAGGCTTCTGGAGCTCCCTCCTTTCGTCTGTCTCAGTGCCCTTGGACGCGAAGCAGCCGCGCGCCGACCTCAAACAAAAAGAGAGAAAGACGATGGTTTAAAAAAAACAAAATACAACTCGATGGGGGGTTGGGCGGAAGAAAGAATAGTAGACGCGGTCCCGAGAAAAAAACGGTCAGTGTGAAGACGAAATAACACGGTGTTTAGGGAGCGCGGTAATAGCAAAGCGAGCTAAACGAGAGGCGTCGCTCGTTGAGACGTTTTGCCGGCGGTGGGAGGAGTCCGCGGGTTTCTTTTCTTTCCTCCCCACAGACCTCTCTTGCGCGCGTTTTCGAAGGGGAGGTTGGGGGGCCTCCTCGGATGTGCACGAGCGACGGCCGATGCCCGAGAGAAGCTCGCCTCACGATTCCCGGCTCGGATTTCTCGCGCACTGCCCCGCTCAGATGGATGATGGAAGTTAACACTCCTCGCGTAAGCGTGGCGCGGATCGCCGCATTTCCTTTGTTTCCAGGCGGCACAGGTGCGCGCCTGCGTGTAGCATTTCGGGACTCCTCAGTAGGGTCGGTTTCTCAGGGCACTGCATCCATTGTTGCTTCTCTTAGGTCTTATGACCCTGTGTTTCTTTTAAACCTCTTTTTTTATTATTACTCTTTCCTTTTCTTTCCTTTCCCTATCTCTCCTTTTCTTTTTCTTCCGCTGCGCTTCGTACTTCACGAACGGGTCCCCACGAGTTACACGGAATGCGCTCGCATTCTTGAGTTCATTAAGGAGAGAAGGGGGGGTTTCCGGCGGTGCTGCCGTGGCGGAATTGTCTTTATAATTGCAGGTTTGGGCGAGGTGGCTACTGCATTCGCACGATGATCGCGTACCCAGAACTGTACCCTGAAAGCGTACCGAGACAGCTGCGTGGTGATCTCCAGCACAGTCCCTGTCACTGCGTCACATCCGGAACAGCGTTGCAAATAGGGTCAATCCTGGCAAATTAGTCAATCCTAATGTAAACCATTACATGACAGGGGTGTGCGAATATTTGAACATTTAGAATAACGGATCGAATAGTGTCCTATTAGATTCGGTCCTCGAATCAATAGTCAACATTTGTAAATGTGAATGTTTTTCGAATATTTAAGAACGTCACCTTCGCCCAAAAGACTTTTAGCAAGAGGACTATGCATATGTATGGGAGTTTCACGAGCGACTTCCAGATGTTTTGTAACAGCTGAGGCTCGCCAATCAATGCTTTCAGTTTTGAGAACTACAGAAACATGCCTACATTATTTCCGTCTTCAAACACAGCATAAAAGCCACCCATTGGCTCTATACGCAATGAAGCGAGATAAAAGTTATGTTGATAAAGAAATTCGAGAAAATCTTCATGTATTGCCAAGAAATGAATTTTAGAGCTCAGACGTTGAGTATCTTCCATGGCTGCTTACAATTCCAAAAATCGAATTGTGCAGTAGACGGCATATTCAGAAAAGGAGACATGTTCATTCAAGCTGCTCAACTACTAGCACTTTACCAGATATATATGCGGTATTCAGGATACAGACGCGTCTATACATATGGCTCCAGTACAGCAACCTCTTCAACTTCAGCATTCATCATATCGCACCTCAACAAACAAAAATCATTTAAGTTATCTCGTGTGACTTCGTCCACGACATCTGAACTGTTCGCAATCCTATGTGCGATAAAATTTATATTCTCAGTAAGAGACGCGCAAGAATGGGTAATTTTCTGCAATTCACAGGCGGCTCTAACATCACTCTGCAGATCAAAAGGGGAAACATTCAGTGATAGTATAATATACGAAACACTTAAAGACCTCACAAAGGCAAGCCAAGCGAAACATGAAATAGCATTCCAGTGGATACCAGGGCATTGTAAAAATCCTGGTAACACAGCAGCCGATATAGCAGCATGACAAGCACACCTCAAAGATAATGTGGTTCCGCTCCCAATATCAAAGAATGAATTATGCTGCATTATGCAGACAACGTCTTTCAAAATGTGCAGAAATACGTGGTTTGATCAGAATTCTAACAGACTGGATTTGTATCATATTGATCCGATTATTGAATTCAAATTTCCATTGTCATTAGACAGAAATATGGAAACCCTTATTCATCGATTAAGGCTAGGCTCTGCCTACACAAAACATTTCTTACAAAGAATTGGCCATGCGGAAATCCCCGAATGTGATTGTGGATTTGTAGACGAAGATATACATTAACTCCTTCTAGACTGTCCACATCACGACACACCAAGACGCCGACTTAAACCAACCCTAACTACACTAGACCGCAGACCTTTCAGTTTAAAGAAACTTTTGGGTCCTTGGCCAACAATGTCCTTGTAGAAGGGCGCTTTAAAAGCACTAGATACTTTTCTCGAAGACAGCGGCATTGTTGGCAGTTATTATTGTTGCTTTCATTCCAGTGTCGCTGTATATATGCATGTGTTTGTGGATTATGTTATGTTGACTGTTCTGTTGTGACTATATGTGATAATGCATTTACACGATGTACGTACCACCGCTGACTAGAGATTGTGTTATTAGGCGACAGTATATCTTGCGTATTTTTGAGACTTCTTTCTACAGGACGGTGGAGTCATTTAATTTGTATATTGTATGTACCATGTGGTTCTTACGTCATAGTATTACTGTGAAAACGTTCCTTGACAAGTCCTGGTGCCTGTATGAAAAGGTTATTTGATATGTAATCTTGAACCCTGTGTGTTGCAAGCTATATACCCATTCAAGAGTTAAGTATTAGCCGGCGCCTTAAATTATGCGTCAATATCTCCTTATATCATATCAATAAAAGAAAAATCGGAGCAAGGGTGCGATAAATGTTACCCCCCTCCCCCGTCGGCATAGTATAGACATAGGACATGAAAATTTGCGTAGTGAAGCAGGCTACGTCATTTACCTAGCCATGCTTTACAGGCGGTTCAGCGATCATTCGCGCTCTTTAAAGAGCCCTGTGCATGCGAAGATACTTGTCTGCTCCTAGTGCTTCATTTGTGCTTTTAATAAACGCTTCATAACGTACGATGTAGTGATAGAAACTTGCTAACTTGGGAATATTGGGATGTGAAAGTCGTTTTATATTAGTTGTAATAACGACTATTCATTCTTCGAAAACTATTGGAAAAGTATTCGATATTCGATTCCTGTCGCTTCTGGTACTATTCGATTCGTTTTGAAAGATCACAATTCGCGGCCATTAGCCAATGCTGGGCCTATAGTGGCATTACGCGTTGCGTTCCTATACATCACACTCCGCGTACAGGCTTACGTCTCTGAGCATTCACAGATCGTTGTATCGAGTGTATAAGGATCTGTTGAGCACCGATGCTATAATGTCAAAATGTGGAAGCTTCTTGTTGCCAAGAATTGACAGCTTCAGCATTCTGGACAATGCCAGCCGAATTCGTGCCTATTTTGATATCAATAATGCCAGCGAATCCTTGGCCGACGCAGAGGTTTTGAAGTTCTCTCAGGCACAAAACTGACTGGCACATTCTTTTTTTTTTGCGGTCTACAAACTTGAAGAAATATTTCGATAAGTGTTCGGAAGTATGAACGAATTGAGCGAATATCGACACCTGCATTAATCACGGTCACGCGCTTCCTCATACGCCATACTTCTGTCGTGCCAAAGATAACAACAGCGCTTTCAGACGATTAGTACGTGCATCACGACTCAAAACACATAGCAACAATATGCTTTAAAAATTCGGGCAGAACTCATACGATAACTGTGACAGTATGAGACAGACAGACAGACAGACAGAGAGAGAGAGAAAGGAAAGGAAGATGGGTGAACGAGACCAGCGTCCGGTTCAAGTATGCGAATAGTCTAAACGCGTCATGTATGAGGCGTGTACTAAAGCCTGGTTCCTCTCTCGTGCTGCCCTCTGCACACCCTGTGCCAACTAGCAGCGCGCCCGCGAAGTCCCGGAATGACCTCCGAGATGCGTGGCGCTCCAAAGTGTGCGAACACTGAGAATTAACCCGTCCCTCTCCTTGGGCATTCCTGGCGCCATGCACTAAAACGACGGCTGTTCTGCTTGAGAAAAATCTGTCAGGCCAGGACCGGATAAATTCCCGGGCACTGCCTTCGGGATCGACCCACATTTTTAGACCACTATCTTCGGGATCGGCTCATGAAAACGGTTAGCTAGGTTGAGAGCCGAAATAAAAAAATGCTGGCCTGACAATTCCAAGAATGCTATTCGCATTAAGATCAAAGACACGGGCAGCGTGAATTCTTCCATTAGGCCATGGATAGACGCACGCTAGAACGCATGAATTGTCAACGCCGTATCGTCGACCCAGCTCTTAACGGAACATGTAATGTTTCTTGGCCGGAGAAGTGCAACAAATAAGTCGTCATGCCATCGCCGTGTCTTCGCTGCTATTCGTCACACCACAATCTCGCGTCACACACATTTTTTCACCTTACACGAACATGTTGTTCCTTCTGGTAACACTTTGCAGGACCCTAAATGATGCTGCATAGAGCGAGCGGTACAAGCTTTAATAATCACCCGCCGTGGTTGCTCAGTGGCTATGGTGTTGGGCTGCTGAGCACGAGGTCGCGGGATCAAATCCCAGCCACGGCGGCCGCATTTCGATGGGGGCGAAATGCGAAAACACCCGTGTGCTTAGATTTAGGTGCACGTTAAAGAACCCCAGGTGGTCAAAATTTCCGGAGTCCTCCACTACGGCGTGCCTCATAATCAGAAAGTGGTTTTGGCACGTAAAACCCCAAATATTATTATTAAGCTTTAATAATCGCCTGGCATGCTACTTCAAGTACAGGGTGATAACTATATGACATACACAGCGATCACATAAATACAAAAACAGTATACACAGTCGCACATGCATTCATACGCAATGTACATATTTACAACGTTTCGTTAGGACTTAAGGACCTCAGGAACATCAGCAGCGCCTTCGTGTCTCGTAACGCGCAGGTGACGCTTTAGGGCTGTGAATGCGTAAAGCGCATGCAAATGTCGCCACGTGAATAATTTCAGCTTACGTCGCAATGGGAAATGCAGCTTATGCATTTGCACTTATGCTGTCCAACGACTTTCACAGCGTGGATTGTAGACCACCTTTTTTTTTTGTATATAAGGGCAGAGGGCAGTATCAATTCGTTATCATTTGCTGTGAGGGTTACTCGGATTGTATTTCGGACTTCTGTCGCAGGTGTCATAGGGAGGATTATCGTCATGCGTTATTATCAATGCGCAAATGGCACAGTAACAAATAAGTCTTTATTAGTTATTTTATCGTTTATAATGTTGATTGGTTGATATCTTGACTCACTCACTCACTCACTCACTCACTCACTCACTCACTCACTCACTCACTCACTCACTCACTCACTCACTCACTCACTCACTCACTCACTCACTCACTCACTCACTCACTCACTCAAGGGGTGCTTTGTACGAAAGCAACACTGAAGCTATACAGACAAAAGGTATTAATGAGCTCCGAAATAATTTGGACTACGTGACTCTAACTTGTATGTAAATCTAAGAACAGGAGAATTTTTGCATTCCGCCTTAATCGGCATGCGTCCTCTGCGGCCGAGAATTAAAGCAGCACGTTCTTGTTAAGCAGCAAGGCGTCACAACAACTGAACCATTGCGAGGAACAGCACAAATGTGTTTTGACAACTAACGGACGTGTGCATGTACGCAGTGATTTGAGATAAATGTTGTCCATTCTTTTCTCACGTTATTAAGTGAAACTGCCTTTGCGACCTTTGACTTGTCTACAATTACCTTTGACTTCTCTACTATTTACCCAGAACCACACAGGAAGAACACGTACGCTTCTCGAGAAGCGGCCGATTTTGCGTGCTCGCATCACGCGATTCGAATCACACCGAGTTTCGTAAAGTACTCACGTTTTCTCACGAAAACGTGGTTGCGCACTCGTTTTGTTTCCATGGCCCGGTGCGCATTATGAATAACCTCGGCCTCTCCACGTCCTCTGCCGTTCGTGTATGCAAGGCGCCGCGATCACCTCGGACATCGGTGATGGAGCGGAGATCGTGCGTGCGCGCTCTTCTCGATGGCGGAATTGCATATCGAGGCGGGTCTTTCGTGCATAGGCGCGGTCTGACGATTGAAACCCCAACAGTCGCGGGCCCTGTAGGAAGGTACTGCAGGGAGGGAGCAAATGGAGGGAGGTTGAGGGGGGTGGGTTAGCAAAGAGGGAGGCAGGACTCGAAATTGCGCAGGCCATCTTCCTCGCGTTTTCGCTCTCTTGCAGCGGGTGGTACAGCGATGGTGGGGCTCTCCGTCAACCGCCCATAATTGTAATTGGGACCGTCTCTCTAGGTCCGTTCCTTCTTTCTGTGTTGTTCTTTTTTTTTTCCTTCCATTTTCGAAACGAGAGAGCCGAACCCGGCAATTCTGGTTTCCCATTCGTGGCGGGCGAAAAGCTGTCATTAAGTGTTTAACTTCGGTTTCTCGCGGCCGCAGCGGCTGGCTGTGCGGTTTGAAAACGGACGCGCGTTCTGCGTTGCAGGGTCGCGAGCTCAATAGTTGCGTGTCCACTTCCCAGCACCGCGGCCACCAACGGCATTTGAGCGTTCCTATTCATTACTCCACGCTCGATTGCAGGAACACGAATAAGGGGGGAAAGGGGAGATTCGAAGAGGTAGAAGGGGGAGAAGCCTGCTAACGACATTGACATTTCTTCTCGGGGTCGCTTGCGTGCCGCCATGCAGCCTTGGACTGTGCGGGAGCCTGGGCCTGGCGTTTCGCGAGCGCGTAGAAAGAGAACCAACCGCGGGCGGCGATTAGGAGAGTAAATTGAGACAAAGATGGACTCCTCCTTCCACTTATACATACCTCTGCCCCGAAGGGAGAACTTCGCGGCGCAAAGGTCGGAATTGCTCGGGCCAAATAGCCCTCTCGAAGAAGCGCGCCCATGGACTTCATCGGCGTCATCGGCAAAACACAAAATGCCGCAGCGAGTTCTGCACTGCAGTTGTTCGGGCAGGGTTCGTGAAACAGACAAAGAACAAAAAAAGCGAGAGAGGCAGGGCAGGGTTCGCTGGCTTCGCTTCTCCTCTTCTGACCGCGACTGCTCAGTGGTGGCCGGAATGATTTTGTGGCCTACCACGTAATGCGCGGTTCGCAGCCTCTTAGAGGTTTATTTTCTTTCTTTTCGAGAGCGGCTGCACCCAGGACTTGTCACTAGTGGCGGGGGCAAATTGTTTCTTGTCCCGAACGCGCGCTCTCTGCTGGGGCTGCTCGAAGCTGCTGCTGCTCTCGTATGCCGCGCGGCCGCTCTTGGCGTGCGGGCGTTGGTCGAGGTGAGATCTTGATAGGTTCTCCAGTTTGGGTGTGGCTCGCGTCGCCCTGTTTATGAATTTGACGCCGGTCGTTCGCTCGCTGTGCCTGCTTGGTGCTGGCAGGCTGTGTTTCTGTGCTCTACTGCTGCGCGGTGTTGTGCGCAGCATTGATGTTCTTTTTGTTGTCCACGGTAGCGGCTGCCGCTTGCAGCGCGCTCGGTGGTTGTGCGTGGGTGCGGAGCACGGGGGGGGGGGAGGGGGGCGCCACCTCTTAGACCAGTTTGCGTATGCAGTGAGCGCACCCGTGAGACGTGAAGCGACGTACGGTAGCAGTTCTTGCGATGGCTACCGCGGAACGGCTTCATCGCTTCGAAGCGCCGTCATTATGGTGGCGCTCCCCCTGAAGAGTCTCCATGTGATGCGCATTTGAGTCGACTCGAGTTTACTGACGCATCGGCCTATAATGGCAACATAATGCCTCGTGAGTAGTAAATTCGGGCTCTAATCTTTCATCTAGATTGCCACTGGTCGACAGCGCAAAGTACGCAATATTGAATTTCTCGCGCAACCGGTTCGCTCGTTCGACAAAGTGAACTTTACCCATTAACCTTTCGACCCTCACCCGCCCCTCTGTCACCATTCCTGCGCCCAGTGCTTCACCAGGTTAGCTAAACCGCGTTAGTTAATCCGACTCATTGTTTCCGCTATCATTTCAGAACTCTGCTTTGATGATTGGATTTAGAAAAGAAAAGAGGAGAGTAATGAACATTCGTACAGTGCTCACATGAGAATGATTGTGTTGGCCAAAGTTTCCTCTTTTGTTTTCATTATCAGAACCGGTTTGCCGATCCTATTTCTAATATTAATTCATATAAATACTAATTCAAATAAAGAATTATACATGAAAGGGGATGAAAAAACAACTTGACGCATATGGGGAACGATCGCGCGTCCATGCGTTACGCGTGCGATGCTCTAACCAATTGAGACCGCGGCGCCGTCTTCCCATCCACTTTCTGGGGTATTTTTGGGTTACTACTAGAACTAAGCCTGGAAGTGTTAGCCAGCGCCACCACTCGCAAACCTTGGCGGCGGATGTGGAACACCTTTTCTGCCGCAGGCTTCACGACTACGTGATCTTTTTGGGTGAAGGCAACTGGCCAATAAACACGCACGTGCTACCTGGAGGCATCAACGTTCCCGAATTCGAGACCCTCGTTATGTAATGAACGAGAGGAGAAGAGGTTAACCGAGGGGCCCTACGTTTATTAATCATATCATAAGAAGCCAACAAACAGACACACCAAGGACAGCACAATGTAAATAACTGGTACAGAGTAATTCAAATAAAGAAATTATACGTTAATTGAAAGGGGATGAGAAAACAACTTGACGCATGTGGGAAACGATCCCACGTCTCCGCGTTACGCGTGCGATGCTCTAACCAACTGAGACCTCGGCGCCGTCTTCACATCTACTTTCTGGGGTATTTATGTGTTACTACTAGAACTAGGCCTGGGAGTGTTAGCCAGCGCCACCAGTCACAAACCTTGGCGGCGGATGTGGAATATCCATGTTCTGCCGCAGGCGTAGTGTATATATATATATATATATATATATATATATATATATATATATATATATATATATATATATATATATATATATATATATATATATATATTATTCATATCATGAGAAGCCAACAAACACTGACACCAAGGACAACATAGGGGAAATTACTTGTGCTGAATAAATGAAATAAAGAAACGATAAATTAGTGGAAATTAAAGTGGATGGGGAAACGCCGCCGCGGTAGTTCAATTGGTAGAGCATCGCACGCGAAATGCGAAGGTTGTGGGTTCGACTCCCACCTGCGGAAAGTTGTTTTTTCATCCACTTTAATTTCCACTAATTTATCGTTTCTTTATTTCATTTATTCAGCACAAGTTATTTCCCCTATGTTGTGCTTGGTGTCAGTGTTTGTTGGCTTCTCAAGATATGACTAATAAAAATCGGGCCCCTCGGGTGAGCCCCTTTCTTCTCGTTTATATATATATATATATATATATATATATATATATATATATATATATATATATATATATATATATATATATATATATACCGGCACGTATATCATAATACAGACATTATAGCATATCATTCAAGTGTAAACTATAAAGGAAAGCAATACAACAGAGCACCCCAAAATTTCACGTTGTTTATATGTTTTAGGCGATGGCTTCGCGTGAAACATCTTAAGGCTGTGTACTACTCCCCACTTCAGTAGGCAACAAAATAAGAAACACGCTGCGCGCTACTTATGAAATCCACATCGTCGATTCACCATGAGGGTTACGACGTCCCACATGGCCGCTCATGCGTGCTGAATCTTCGATTAAGTACAGACCGGAATTCCTATCACGGGCCTAAATGCATACACACGTTTTCACCTCCCTTCCACATGGGCATGCTATTCCGAACACAGCCTTCTTTTTCGTTTCTTTAGTTTTTACGCAGATGAATCTTGCGAATCTCGTCAACCGATCCGTTGATCTCGGAGCGGCGCATTCAACCTTGGGCTTCACATTTGGAGAAACCCGATGTGGAAGGGCCGCGTACATGGCAGGGAGAGGGTCAGTCTTTGGGTGACGCCCCTAAAGTGACGACGAACGAAAATAAGCGAACGGCCTACTACAGAGAGCGCGTTCGGACGTCGAAACAAACTCGCTAAACAACAGCGTCGAGAACAACCAGAAGTTTCGGGCAGAGGAAGCCGATGGCGAACGGGAGGCCAAGCCTCGCTTGACGAACGTGTCGTGACTGCTGCAGACTCGTCTCGAGAAGCGCGGCACGCGGCAATTCCTGAGCATGCCAGAGAGAGAGAGAGAGAGAGAGAGAGAGAGAGAGAGAGAGAGAGCGTCGCCCCGGGAGAAGAAGAACTGACTTTGAAGACTCAGAAAAAGAACAACGGCTGCATGCTGTAGATGCGAGCGCGTCTTGATGGCTGCTCGAGCGGTGGATGACCTAAAGATTGAGGGCGCACGGCGGCGGCTCAAGCTCTGCCATCTCTCTTTTTAATTTAATAAAGACGGTGGCTATACGAGCGCCGGGATCGTTTTTGAGACCCATGGGGTCTTCTTCTTCTTCTTCTTCTTCTTCTTCTTTTCTTTTTTTTTTAAGGTATACTCGCATTTCAGCTCATCTAGCACGCCAGTCATTTTCGTTTCGGCCGCTCTTGTTGTCCAGAACACGCCTCCCAAACTGAGCGACGTGTTGAGATTTGACCCTCTTACGAATGTCTTTATACTTCGTTACAGGGAAGCACTGTTGACACCGTCATTTGTTGCCTAGCTTTATTTTTGTCATTTTTTTTTTCAACCAATTCTTGTTCTGCGCTGAAGTCCTCGCGCAACTGCTAATGAAATCCCAACTGTAGAAGAATGGAAAATTAGGCGATATCATTTGGACATCCACGCAAGTACACGCAAGGACCCCCTCCGTTTACAAAGCTGGCATCTGTCGGAAGACATATATGCACCGTTCGGCAGTATAACACGCACGTATATATATATGTATAATCAAGAAAGAGAGATTATACTCCGGTGATTACGAGCGATTCAGAGACCTTGCCTTGTTTTCTCTCAGGTCCATGATTGTTCCCATATCTCTCTATGCGTCCATATAATTGTTCCTCACGATACGAAAGTGCCTCCACCATACATCCATTGTGTCTCTGTGTCACCACGCCAGCTCCACGACAACAGAGACAGGTACCGGGGAATAAGCGTTACCTTAGACGTTGTAAATAAAGTCTCACTCAGACCACCGTGCTCGCGGCGAGATCACTATCTTCCACAGCACAGCGACATTCGTCGCCGCTCGAAGCCGAAGGCTCGCCAGATAAGGCAAAAGAAACGTGGGCATTGCAAGTTCGTCTCTGAAGTGCTCGAAGCCTTGCAGCCCTGGCGCCTGCAAGGCGTCGCCGGGGCTGGTCATTAAACCGAGCCACGTCCGCCTAATTGCGCTGGCTCGCGGATGCGAGCTAGAAGTCCAGTCGGCCACGTAAGGCCTCTAATTAATATTCTTAATTGCGCCCTATGGCTGTGCCGTTTGCTGTACAGGCAGCGGAACAGGCATGCAAAAAAAAAAAACGAATGGAAAGAAATTCAGCGGACCATGCGCGAGCACTCTTCCAAGCGCTTGCACATTTAATGGCTGCGCAATTGAGTGCGCAAGCTACTTATAGTAGCAGTAAATATGTATGTATGTATGTATGTATGTATGTATGTATGTATGTATGTATGTATGTATGTATGTATGTATGTATGTATGTATGTATGTATTATGTATGTATGTATGTATGTATGTCTCCTTATTGTCTATAAAGCTTGCAAAAATAACCGTTTTTGATACTGAAACTAAAAAACACCGCGTATATATATATAAATATGGAGAAGAAGTTCCGTCGTTTTATTGCTTCAGGGATAAGAAGCGGTCGGTGGGCCGACCTCCTTCAACGCCTGTAGTAATTTCTCGCAACATAGCCTCGTGATGTACGTAGTTGAAGAGGGCGAGAGAGAAAGAAAAGCGTGAAAGAAAGTGGCGGGCTAAAGAGGTTTCCTCCGTGGTTGCACGGACAGAGCATTCGCGGAGTCGCGCCGCTCATAATCGGCAGTGTTTGGGATCGTTTATACCCGTTTCCCAAGACGTGCGTCATGGGTTCGGGAAATGAGTGGGATAAGAAGAATTAGGAGGACGCTTAAGCTTCGACTTTAAGAGTGGAACGCGCTAGCATTCAAAGATCCCTTACTGCTTCTCACGCTTCCCGGCAACTGCGGCTTATGCAACCGAAATGTTTACTGGGAAACACTGGCAGCCAACGCTATGCATGAAGGCGAGCTTTCTGGTAGAAACGCGGCCTCTTGTGTGGGCCGCGGATGCGTGGAGGCGAGCGCCGTCTGGATAGCGTTGCAAGGAACCGCGCGGGCCGCGTTATAAATGGTAGAAACGCTGGAAAATAGGTTTTGTGTGAATTCCCGCGTAACAAAATTGTGTTTTCTCGGATATTAAAATTACAGTACAACACTATCGTTTCTGTAGGTTGTGTGTAAGCCGCATACTTTGCGATTTTGCTGACGCAGATTACTTTGAGAAATTTAATTATTTCAGTAACTCCTTTGCGTTACGCGGAGGGCCTGCGTGGTTGGGTATGCGTGGCTTAGAATGGTTTTTCGCTCACAAGGCTAGACACGGGCCCCGGGACACGAGGCCCTTAACGCTTGAAATACGGCATGTGTGCTAGTAGGTGGCCATATATATATATATATATATATATATATATATATATATATATATATATATATAGCAAACCTCACCAGGATCTATCTATCTATCTATCTATCTATCTATCTATTCGTCTGTCCACATCTGTAGGGGGAAACGTAAATTCAGCGCTGAGTCCTTCTCAGTACCAGCCCATCGCCCTCCGTGTTGGTTCCTTCGGTGTAGTCTACATTAGACTGCGATCGTGGTAGTTACTGGTGAAGGTGGTTGCGTTGTTGCTGCGGGCGCTGTAAGCCCTGCATTCAGGGCCGGTAATTGCTCCTCTCTGTCTTTCCATTTTTCTTGGTGTGCCCACTATCAAGCTCCGCTGAGCGTCCCTCTCCAGAGCACTATAAATGCGGTACTGCTGGAACTTTGTTAAATTTAGGCTACCTGTAGTCAGTCTGTAGAAAGTATAAAATTAAAATTAATTTATGGGGTTTTACGTGCAAAAAACACGATCTAATTATGAGGCACGCCGTATTGGCGGACTCTAGATTAAGTTTGACCACCTGGGGTTCTTTCACGTGAACCTATATCTAAGTACCCGGGTGTTTGCATTTCGCCCCCATCGTGTAGAAGGTGCAGGTGCAGCGGTGGCGTAGAGGTAGAACACCCGCCTCGCGTGCAAGAGGTCCGTGGTTCGAATCGCGGTGCCGCGCAATTTTCCACCGGATTAAAACAAAAATCCGCGTGTTGATAAAATTGCATAAACAGGCCTGGAGTGTGGCCTGATCCCGGTGACCAGAACCGGTAACACACTCCCTCACCAGAGCAGGATTGGCCACCCTGGTGCAGTACTAGGCCACAACCTCCTATATGAACACAACAATCAAACCCCGGCCCTCAGTCCCCAGTAGCTGCGAAGCAACTGACCACGGCGGTGGTAAGACCTGCGACGCAGCAGAGGGTGCTAAGAATCCCTGGCTCCGGACAGGCCGCCATTGGAATATGAACCTGGCAACGCTTAACGCTAGAACGTTATCTATAGTGAGGCGAGTCTAGCAGTGCTATTGGAGGAACTAGAGGGCAGTAAATGGGATATAATAGGGCTCAGTGAAGTTAGGAGGCCAAAAGAAGCATACACAGTGCTAAAAAGTGGGCACGTCCTGTGCTACCGGGGCTTACCGGAGAGACGAGAACTAGGAGTCGGATTCCTGATTGTTAAGAATATAGCTGGTAATATACAGCAATTCTATAGCGTTAACGAGAGGGTGACAGGTCTTGTTGTGAAACTTAATAAGAGGTACAAAATGAAGATTGTACAGGCTACGCCCCTACATTCAGTCATGATGACCAGGAAGTCGAAAGCTTCTATGAAGACGTGGAATCAGCGATGGGTAAAGTCAAAATACACTATACTGATAAGCGACTTCAATGCCAAGCTAGGCAAGAAGCAGGCTGGAGACAAGGCAGTGGGGGAATATGGCATAGGCACTAGGAGTAGCAGGGGAAAGGTATTAGTAGAGTTTGCGGAACAGAATAATATGCGGATAATGAATACCTTCTTCTGCAAGCGGGATAGATGAAAGTGGACGTGGAGGGGCCCGAACTGCGAGGCTAGAAATGAAATTGTGCCCGAAACAGGCGATGCCAAAGCAGGGATCTCATTCCAGTCATTGTGCCCGAAACAGGCGATGCCAAAGCAGGGATCTCATTCCAGTCATTGTGCCCGAAACAGGCGATGCCAAAGCAGGGACCATCCTCTCATTACAGTCATTGTGTCCGACCGGCAGCGCCACGACAGGGTGCTACGAGATCGTGCTCGACATGGTGCTACGGCATCGCTACGACAGTGTGCGTCACCATTAGCCCATTGTACATTCACGTGCTCGTCTTTTGAGGGGTTCCTTCTTGCCCTCAACTGCGAGAGTATAAAAACAGCTGCCCCCGGACGCCAAAAGGAGGGCTCCGATTTCTTCTGTTGAGTGAAGTGCTCTCCCGTCTCTCTACTTCGGTCAAACCTGACCGCCAACTCTTTGCGATGTTAAAATAAACAAGTTGTTTCGTTGTTACCAGTCGACTCATGCTTTGCCGGGACCTTCGGATGCTTCCAGTTGTACCCCAGGCCGCCAGGCCAACGCTACCCTTGGGGCTTGCGACCCAGGTACAACCACGGGCGTCAGCGCCGAGTTCCCAACAGATCGTACCAGCGGTCAGATCCAAACATCTGGTTGGCAGCGGTGAGATCGCCTACGACTTCAAACAACTGTCTGCCAGCGGCGAGATCGCGACAACGGAGGCCAGCAGCAAAGAGATGCAGTTGACAGTATGCTGAGCAGCTCAACGACGATCCGGGAGCAGTGCAACGAGCCCTGTGTGACGACTGGTTGCCTGCAGCGGAACGACTGCGCGGAATTCCTGCCTGCGAGGTTAGGTGAGTGCGGGACTTTCTTCTTCTGAGCTTTGCCAGGCTTTTGTTAGTGTCAGAAACAGAGCTGGTAATTGTGGTTGTCGTTGCTGCCGGGTTAGTTTGCGGCAAGACAATAATAGGCAGTAGAGAAAGCAGCATTCAGAGCAGCCATGGATTTGAAGTCGTTGCGCAAACCGAAATTGTTGGAGCTTGCAAGAGAGTTGGGTCTGGATGTCTCAGACAAACTAAGAAAACCAGAACTGATAAAGGCTATTCTTGAGTTAGAGGCTGAGGATGACGAGCTGTCGGAATGCCTTGAGACCATTGAAGAGAGAGAGACTGCAAAAAGACAGGAGCGCGAACGTAAAGAACAAAAAGAAAAAGAAGAGCATGAACGTAAAGAACAGAAAGAGCGAGAGCAACAAGAGCGTGACCGTCAACACGCTTTGGAAATGAAGCGTCTTGAGGTAGAGATGGAACGCGCTCGTAATGGAAGTCAGGCACACGGTGCAGGAGAACGCGTATTGTTCAAAATGACTGACCTGATGCGGCCGTTTAAGCTTGGAGAGGACATTGGTTTGTTCCTGGTTAACTTTGAGCGAACGTGCGAGAAGCAGGGGTTCTCTCGGGAAACGTGGCCACAGCGCTTGCTCACTTTGTTACCCGGCGAGGCGGCCGACGTAGTCGCTCGCTTGGATAGAGAGGAAGCAGAGGATTTCGACAAAGTAAAATCGAGTCTGCTAAAAAAGTACCGGCTGTCTGCGGAGGCGTTCCGTCGGAAGTTTCGGGAAAATGAGAAAGGCAAAAGTGAGTCATATACAGAGTTTGCGTATAGGCTTATGTCGAACATGCAGGAGTGGCTCAAAGAAGAGAAAGCGTTTGGTGACCACGATAAAGTTCTGCAGTGTTTCGGGCTAGAACAGTTTTATAGTCGGTTACCGGAGAACGTGCGATACTGGGTCTTGGATAGGCCAGACGTTTGTACGGTGGCTAAAGCCGCTGAGCTAGCCGAGGAGTTTGTGACGCGTCGGGCTCGCGGAGCTAAGGACGGTCAAAAGGGTGAATTTGGCTCGAAGTTTGAGAGGCCGAAATTCACGCCCATGAGATTAAAGGGGGACACGCGTAGTGAGGATGCGAGTGAAAGCAGTCCGACCAAACGTAAAGAGACGGCGGCAGCCAAACGCAGAAAGCGGTTCGAGATGAGGCGAGCGGGCGTTTGTTATACGTGCCAGAAGCCGGGTCACTTTTCGGCGCAGTGTCCGGAAACAACACCAAAAGTTGTGTTTTTTTCAATAGGCAGCACTGACGAGAACATGAAGCTTCTCGAGCCTTACATGCGAGACCTCCTCGTGAACGGGAAAGAGTGCCGAGTGCTTCGCGATTCCGCAGCAACGATGGATGTAGTTCACCCGTCTTATGTAGAACCCCATATGTTCACGGGCGAGTGCGCATGGATCAAGCAAGCCGTGGAAGCTCATAGCGTGTGTCTGCCGGTAGCAAAAGTGCTTATTGAAGGACCTTTCGGAGCGCTTGAGACGGAGGCGGCAGTGTCATCTATGCTGCCACCCCAGTACCCGTACCTATTTTCAAACAGGTCCGATCACCTCCTGCGCGAGAAGGGGCTTTTGTTTGGTGAAGCTAGTGTTCAGGCCTTAACCAGATCGAAGGTTCGGGAGCTCGCTGCAAAGGCGGTAGTTGCGGGGCCGACGTTATCAAACAACGAAAAAGGGTCAGAGGCGCAGCAAGCTGATATTCCGAGCACGCCCGAACTGAATAAAATTGAGTCTGTAGCGTTGAAGGCGCCAGATACTGGAGAGGAAATGCCCGACACGGGAAAGTTAGAAGAGCTATCTACTGATTTGCTCATCGCGCCTACGTCAGACGGACTTGATAGGTTGCTAAAAGTCAGCCGGTCGGCTTTGATAGCCGAGCAAAAAAAGGATGGCAGCCTGGAAAACGTGCGCTGCAATGTCAAAGAAGGTATCGCCAGGAAAACTGCGCGTTTTGTGGAAAGAGGTGGAGTCCTGTACCGGAAGTATCTAGACAGAAGAGGAGTGGAGTTCGATCAGCTGGTCGTGCCTCAATGCTATCGTCAGGATCTGTTGCGCTTGTCACACGGGGGTTCGTGGTCCGGACACCTAGGAGTTAAGAAAACTAAGGACCGTCTCTTGCAAGAGTACTATTGGCCAGGGTGTTTTCGGGACGCAGACCATTTCGTGAGGACATGTGACACTTGTCAGCGGGTGGGCAAACCAGGGGACAAATCGAGGGCGCCGTTGAAATTGGTACCTATCATTACGGAGCCTTTTAGACGGCTCGTTATTGATACTGTGGGACCTCTGCCGGTAACAGCCACGGGGTACAGACACATTTTGACTGTGATCTGCCCAGCGACAAAGTTCCCTGAAGCAGTGCCGCTTAAAGAACTCAGCTCAGTTGAGATAGTCAATGCACTACTGTCCATATTTGCGCGAGTTGGTTTTCCTGCAGAAATTCAATCAGATCAGGGCACAGTGTTTACTAGCGCTTTGACGACAACTTTTCTCGAAAGGTGTGGGGTAAAGCTGTTACACAGCTCAGTGTACCACCCACAGTCGAATTCCGTTGAGAAGCTCCACTCCGTCATGAAGCGCGTGTTGAGAGCCTTGTGTTTTGAACATCAAACTGACTGGGAGCTGTGTCTGCCTGGGGTGATGTTTGCTTTAAGAACCGCGCCGCATGCAGCTACGGGGTTTTCGCCAGCTGAACTGGTGTACGGTCGCTCGCTTCGGTCTCCGCTTCGCATGCTTCGAGAATCATGGGAAGGCAGGGGCGACGACCCAGTCGTGGTGGAGTACGTGCTTAAGCTCCTCGAACGCTTAAGAAGGGCACAGGAGTTGTCAGGTGAAGCAATGGCAAAGGCACAGCAGAGGGCCAAGGTTTATTATGATCGGACAGCCAGGGCCCGTCGTTTTGAGGTTGGCGATGAGGTCATGATATTGCGCACATCGCTAAACAACAAACTAGACGTGCAGTGGGAGGGCCCAGCACGAATTGTTCAGAAACTGTCGGACGTTAACTACGTGGTAAGTCTGCCAGGAAAGCGGAAAGCACAGCAAGTTTACCACTGTAATCTGCTCAAACCTTATAGACAAAGGGAAGCAGTGGTGTGCATGATGGTAAACGTTCCTGAAGAGCTTCCGGTCGAGCTTCCAGGACTAGGCTCAGTGACGAACAGGGAAGACACCGGTCAAGTCATTAGTGACCTTATCAGTAAAGCACCGCTGTCGCCCGAGCAGAAAACCGAACTACACCAGCTATTACAAGAGTTTCAAGGTCTGTTCTCTGAGAGGCCTGGTAGGACTTCTGTACTTACTCATGATATTGAACTTACCTCCCCAGAGCCAGTACGATCCAAGGCGTATCGGGTGTCACCCCGCCAGAGCGATATTATGGAGGCTGAGGTACAGAAAATGCTACAGCTCGGTGTTATTGAGGCAGGTGAGAGTGATTATACCTCCCCTTTGATTTTAGTTGAGGTACCGGGCAAGGAACCTCGTCCTTGCGTCGACTACCGCAGGCTTAATTCCATCACTAAGGATCAAATTTATCCGATCCCTAACATCGAGGAGCGCCTTGAGAAAGTTAGTAGCGCTCAGTTTATTTCCACCCTAGATCTTGTCAGGGGTTATTGGCAGGTTCCACTTACAGAAGAGGCTAGTAGGTATGCGGCGTTCATTTCACCAATGGGAACATTCCGTCCTAAAGTGTTGAGTTTTGGTTTGAAGAACGCGCCATACTGTTTTTCAAGCCTCATGGATAAAGTGTTGCGGGGACAGCAAGAATTCGCTTTACCGTATCTAGACGACGTAGCGATATTCTCCGCATCCTGGTCTGAGCATATGACACACTTGCGGGCAGTGCTAACCCGCCTGCGCGAAGCAGGCTTGACAGTCAAGGCTCCTAAGTGCCAGTTAGCACAGGCCGAGGTTGTCTACCTCGGTCACGTGATTGGTCAGGGTCGTCGCCGCCTTTCTGAAATAAAAGTGGCCGCTGTGCGAGACTTTCCGCAACCGCGCACCAAGACCGATATTCGGTCGTTCTTGGGTGTCGCCGGCTACTATCAGAGGTACATCCCTAGGTACTCTGATATCGCGGCTCCCCTGACGGATGCTCTAAGAAAAACAGAGCCTCAAACAGTCGTCTGGGACGAGACACAGGAAAGAGCTTTTAGCGCCCTAAAGAGTGCCCTAACAAGCCAGCCTGTGCTACGATCGCCAGACTATACAAAAGGGTTCATTGTTCAGTGCGATGCTAGTGAGCGAGGCATGGGCGTTGTACTGTGCCAACGGGAAAATGGAGAAGTAGAACACCCCGTCCTGTATGCTAGTCGTAAGCTGACCAGTCGTGAGCAGGCGTATAGCGCCACCGAGAAAGAGTGTGCGTGTCTCGTGTGGGCCGTTCAGAAATTGTCATGCTATCTAGCCGGCTCGAGGTTTATCATTGAGACGGATCACTGCCCTCTCCAATGGCTGCAGACCATCTCTCCCAAAAATGGCCGCCTCCTGCGCTGGAGCCTCGCTTTACAACAATATTCCTTTGAGGTGCGTTACAAAAAGGGGAGTCTCAACGGTAACGCCGATGGCTTAAGTCGAAGCCCCTAACGTAGGAATCAGCCTCAAAATTGTTTGTTACTGATGTTTTTCTTCCTGAGGCAGGATTTTTTTTTAACATATTGCTTTTGTTTAGTGTTTCAAAGTGATGATATGCTTTCTAGTGCAATTTTTCAATTTGTGGACGCGTTCTGAGTGATGCTAGACTACTGTAAGGAACTAGGCAGTGGTATAACAAGGGGAAAGAGCCTGGCAGGGCTTAGTGAGGGTTGTGCCGTGCTTGCTGACTGAGCGGTTGAGTTTCAGCGTAGTTCTAACGCTTGCCGGGAACGAGAACAAAAATGTGAACTCTCCCGAAGTCACTTTGCAGTGTCCCGTGCGAACCTGAACGAGAGAACGAGGCCTTCTCTGTGCGCTGCGCTCAAGAAACGTCGAGGGACGCCCGACTTCGGTTATGAGCATCATCGAGCGACATCCCTCCGGACAGCGGATGCAGTCCCCTGTCCATCGGGATCTCCTTCCCCCGGCGGGGCGGTCTGTTGCGTTTCGCCTGCGACACGTGGTTTTGCCGGCGCGACTGCGGCGGGGCGGCAGACATTTTGGCCCGATCGTCGTCGCCGCAACACTCATCGCCAGGTGTTTCCAGGCGCGACTGCGGCGATGCGACCGCCTGGGGATCATCCTCGCATTCCAGTCATTGTGCCCGAAACAGGCGATGCCAAAGCAGGGATCTCATTCCAGTCATTGTGCCCGAAACAGGCGATGCCAAAGCAGGGATCTCGTTCCAGTCATTGTGCCCGAAACAGGCGATGCCAAAGCAGGGACCATCCTCTCATTACAGTCATTGTGTCCGACCGGCAGCGCCACGACAGGGTGCTACGAGATCGTGCTCGACATGGTGCTACGGCATCGCTACGACAGTGTGCGTCACCATTAGCCCATTGTACATTCACGTGCTCGTCTTTTGAGGGGTTCCTTCTTGCCCTCAACTGCGAGAGTATAAAAACAGCTGCCCCCGGACGCCAAAAGGGGGGCTCCGATTTCTTCTGTTGAGTGAAGTGCTCTCCCGTCTCTCTACTTCGGTCAAACCTGACCGCCAACTCTTTGCGATGTTAAAATAAACAAGTTGTTTTGTTGTTACCTGTCGACTCATGCTTTGCCGGGACCTTCGGATGCTTCCAGTTGTACCCCAGGCCGCCAGGCCAACGCTACCCTTGGGGCTTGCGACCCAGGTACAACCACGGGCGTCAGCGCCGAGTTCCCAACAGATCGTACCAGCAAGTCCGATCCAAACACCTGGCATCAGAAAGGCGTCAGGCAGGGAGATACGATCTCTCCAATGCTATCCACAGCGTGTTTACAGGAGGTATTCGGAGACCTGGATTGGGAAGAATTGGGGATAAGAGTTAATGGAGAATGCCTTAGTAACTTGCGATTCGCTGATGATATTGCCTTGCTTAGTAACTCAGGGGACCAACTGCAATGCATGCTCACTGACCTGGAGAGGCAAAGCTGAAGGGTGGGTCTAAAAATTAATCTGCAGAAAACTAAAGTAATGTTTAGCAGTCTCGGAAGAGAACAGCAGTTTACGATAGGTAGTGAGGCACTGGAAGTGGTAAGGGAATACATCTACTTAGGACAGATAGTGACTGCGGATCCGGATCATGAGACTGAAATAATCAGACGAATAAGAATGGGCTGGGGTGCGTTTGGCAGGCATTCTCAGATCATTAACAGCAGGTTGCCATTATCCCTCAAGAGAAAAGTTTATAACAGCTGTGTATTACCAGTAATCACGTACGGGGCAGAAACCTGGAGGCTTGCGAAAAGGGTTCTACTTAAATTCAGGACGACGCAACGAGCTATGGAAAGAAGAATGATAGGCGTAACGTTAAGGGATAAGAAAAGAGCAGATTGAGTGAGGGAACAAACGCGAGTTAATGATATCTTAGTTGAAATCAAGAAAAGGAAATGGGCATGGGCAGGACACGTAATGAGGAGGGAAGATAACCGATGGTCATAAAGAGTTACGGAATGGATTCCAAGGGATGGGAAGCGTAGCAGAGGGCGGCAGAAAGTTAGGTGGGCGGATGAGATTAAGAAGTTTGCGGAGACAACATGGCCACAATTAGTACGTGACCGGGGTAGTTGGAGAAGTATGGGAGAGGCCTTTGCCCTGCAGTGGGCGTAACCAGACTCATGATGATGATGATGATGATGTGTAGAAAGTATAAACATTTTTCGTGAAGTTTATATGTATATTGTCTGTGAAAGCCTCTAGACTTTTGGTCGTGCGCTTTTTGTCAACCTAATGTCTGCGTATAGAGTTTCTGCCTAACAAACAGTTGAGAAGCCTACAGATCAGAGTATATCAAAGGAAATATGCCAACGACTCTTCCATACATAAGGTAATATAGATTTCACATTAGAAGACAAAGTGGCCTACAAGAGGATCTCATGACAATCTATGGGCTATCTAAAGCTTCAGAGCGAAAGCTCTACTCCTCGAGGTACGACTCCCAAGGTCAATCTCGGCGCGCGTTTGACCTTCAGCCGCCGGAATGCAAATGTGAAGGTGTGCGAATGTGTGAGATCACCTCACGCGATCCGCTGCGGAGAGGCGTCGCAGCTGCGCCCGCTCGAGCCTCGCCGCTGTGTACCACGTGACTAGGCGAACAGCTGCGCTTGGTCGCTCAGTCTCGCCATGGATGAAGCACGCGCCCGTGCGAGCGCGTCAACTCTTCGCCGCAGGCGCCAGGCTGAGTCTGAGCACCCTGCGGATACAGCTCGTCGGGAACAAGCATTGAAGAACCGTGCCTAGCCATGCTTAACAGAGCTTTCGCTCGTATACCTAAGTTTATTTGTTTATTTATTTACAGTACCCTCAGGGCCCAGAAGGGCGTTACAGGGGTGGGTGGGTACAATAATCAATAAAAATAGAACACGTTCAAACAATTATTAGTATTTAGAGTGATAAACTCAACATATAGTCAGTTATTGCATTCTCGAAATATGATGCCTCCTAGATGCAGGCGATGGAGCGGGGAAGGCGGTTCCACTCGGCACTGGTTTTAGGGAGAAATGAATCGGAGAAAACATTTGTGCGACAGAAAGGAATGAACACTTTAAACCGATGATCAAGACGCGACGACATGTACGAAGGCTCTGAAATGGATTCTTGTTTAAGTGAGTTATATTGGTGAAGGATTTTTCGAAAAAGGCGGAAACGCGAAATCTTTCTTCGAAGCTGCAAATTAGTAAGGTCAAGGTTTGACTTTATTAATGAAATGCTAGCTGTGCGGGAATAATTTGAAAGGATGAAATGTTCTGACCTGTTCTGAACTTACTCAATGGTGTCTACTATATTTTTATGACCAGGGTCCCAGACCGATGACGCATACTTCATTCAATTCAGTCAATTCAGGTTCTAAGAACAGCCCGGTGGATGCGAAAGAAGATACAACGCCGCATGTATAAACTAGAGGCTCAGCGGTGGTCGAAATTTTGTGCGTCGCTAGATCCCCGCAAACCGATACCTCAAATATGGAGAACTGTGCGAGGTCTACGTTCTCTTCCGGTACAGCGTTTCCCGTTTAAGGCCTTAGCACTATTCCAGCGCCGACAAGACATTGATGTGGCGGAAGACTTCTGTGCCATGATTGCGGGCCAGCCAACTCGCACAGGTTCGCTTGCATTGAACCGTATTCCAGATTCACGAGACTCACGCATGGATCTGCCTTTCACGACGCAAGAGCTTGACGCCGCGCTCGCCCTATGTAATCGGTCGTCGTTGCCTGGTCCGGATGACATATCTTGCCGTATGTTATGTCACCTTGGTGAACGGGCACGACGTGCGCTCCTTAATATCTATAACGACTCCTGGCAGGAGGGCAAAGTTCCTCAAGATTGGAAGATCAGCCGCCTGGTACCGCTTCTTAAGCCTGGCAAGTCTCCCTTAGAGATTACTTCGTACCGACCGATTGCGCTGGCAAGTTGCGTTGGGAAAGTAATGGAGCGAATGATCCTCGCCAGACTTGAGTGGTACCTTGAACATTACGAAATCTACCCGGACACCATGGCTGGTTTTCGACGTCACCGATGTTCTATCGACAACGTTATCGATCTGGTAACCTATGTTCAACACCAAAAGACGTGCACGAAGTTATCTGTCGCAATGTTCTTAGATATAAAGGGAGCCTACGACAACGTTCTTCATGACGCCATACTTGAAGCATTGGAATCGGTGGGCCTAGGCAGTCCATTGTATCGTCGGACACGCAGTTATTTACATAGGCGGTCTCTATTTCTTAACACTGAAGCTGGCCCAGCCTCGCAATGCTATACGCACCATGGAGTTCCACAAGGCGGTGTATTGAGTCCCACGCTTTTCAACCTTGTGCTCATTAGTCTCGTGAAACGACTTCCGAACACAGTTAAAATATCAATGTATGCCGACGACATCTGCGTCTGGGCATCTGGTGTGACACGGCCGCAAGTACGCGCCAGGCTTCAAAAAGCTACCACGTCAACATCGGTGTACTTAAATGAACAAGGCCTCAAGATCTCGCCAGAAAAATGCGTATTGGTCGCGTTTAGCCGAAAGCCAATGAGATCATACGATGTTTCTATCGACGGTCAAAGCATACCTTATGTCAGCACGCACCGATTCTTAGGCGTAATCATTGATCGTGACCTCTGCTGGAGTCCTCATGTGGCCTATCTAAAGAAGCGCCTGACGGATATCTCTAATGTGTTTAAGTTTCTTGGAGGAAATGTCTGGGGTACTTCAGTACATGCAATGATGCAACTGTACAGGACTCTCTTTCTTGGGTATTTGTGATGCAGCTTGCCTGTGCTGACCAACACCTGCAGGAGTAATATCCGTACACTCGAAAGCGTCCAGACCCAGGCACTTAGAGTGCGTCTTGGATTGCCGCGGTGCTCGTCAACGGTGGAAACAATTGCTATTGCACACGATTTCCCAGCCAAGACCCATATAGCAATGGAAGCGCTCAGAACACACATAAGACACCCTGCTCGAGCCCCTGCCCATCATCTAGCCTCACTGCCAGAGGATCGAGCACGTGCTTCCTTTTGTGAAACAGTCCTGCCCTATCGTGCATACCTTCCATCAGGTTATACAGCTCCAGCGAAAGTTCTGTTTCCACCATGGTGCTTGGCTCAAGCAAAGGTTCGACTGATGGTACCAGGAATACGAACAAAAGCCGAACTCTCGTCTCCAGCACTCAAGCAGCTTTCACTGCGCTTGCTGTACGAGACGCACAACGAGCATCATCATCTATATACTGACGCTTCTACCACAATGAATAGGTCTGCAGCATCGGTTATCTTTCCAGCAAAACCTCCCACCATAAAGATTAGACTATCTCACCAGACTGCATCAACTGCAGCGGAGCTTGCTGCTATTCATTGTGCGCTTCGTGTAATTTCTGAAGAACTACCCAAAAAATGGAGCGTGTTCACTGACTCCAAGGTTGCTCTTCATTGTTTGGTTTCTGCCTTACGCCGAGGACCCCACGAACAACTAGTTCTAGAAATCAGACTGCTGCTTCACCACCTCGTCGAGCAAGGACACGACATCCCGTTACAGTGGATTCCAAGCCACTGTGGCATAATGGGCAATGAACATGCCGACGCAGCAGCACGATCTGCACACGAGGAGGGCTTGCAAGACTCCATTCCATTCTCAAGAACAGACGCTGCAATGAAAATTCGTGTGCTTGCAAATGAAGCCATCAAAACTTTGTGGAACACACCAAGCTTGAAGCATACACGTCTACACCGACTGGACCCATCCCTTCGACTTCGACCCCCCATCTGGACTCTCTCGACTCGAAACAGCAGTACTTTTCCGACTGTGGCTTGGTGTCGCCTAAACAAGATCTTTCGCCTTCCGAGTCGGTATGGACGACAGCGCGGCTTGCAGTCACTGCGGCGGCGAGGAGACTATCGAACACGTACTTTGCCGGTGTCCTCAACACAGCGCGCACCGGCTGTCACTAGCGACCGCGTTGGCACGCCTTGACGACAGGCCACTTTTAGAGCAATAAGTTTTGTAATGCCGATATGGACTGTCGTCGCAGCGAAAGTCGGTTAAGGCTTTGCTGACCTTTTTACGTGACAGTGGCCTATTTGGCCTATTAGAAAGACTATAATGACCCCCATTCCGTCCCTTTTCATATTTTTTCTCATGCTTTTATTTTTGTCACGCTCTTCTTTCCGTCTGTAATTCCCCTTTCCCTTCCCCTAGTGCAGGGTGGCAAACCGGAGGTTTTAAGTCTGGTTAACCTCCCTGGCTCTCTCTTATTTGCATCTCTCTCTCTCTCTCTCTAGCTTCGGTCTAATTAGTGTTTTGTAGAGCAGTAACTTCAAATGGAATGGGGCTTCAGAAAAATTCCTGCGAATGTAGCCAAGGCTGGGGTTCAAGCCACGTTGAACCCCAGCCGTTGTTGTTTTTTTTTATGTATATAAGGGCAGTGCGCAATATCAGTTCGTTATAGTTCTATACAGGAGTTACTTCGCTCGGATTTCAAGGCTTCTCTGGCAGGAGCAGTGATGAGGTTTATCATCATCATGCTTCTTCGGCTGAAGAAGTCAGGTGGAAACGAAACTCCTACCTGTCCACCACCATAATTACTGAAATGAGTGAGTCGTCTGGCCGTCATCGTGCCGTCGCCGCAGTCGTCACTGTCTTCGTCATTGTCAACGGGCCACCAATCACTGTTCTGAGCGGCCTCTGTGGTTTCCTTTGAACAGGCCCTGCCCAATTTTATGCGCATTATCTGCATGCTTACCTCCTGTGACCTTCTGCCAGCCGACTGGTCCTCCATTGCGCCCTCATCGGCGTACATACATTGATTGTAATGTTGGTCGTAGAAATCGAAGCCGTTTTTTTAATTCATCATGCTCTTTCCTCCGTGAAGAGTAACAAACCGGATGGACATCCGCTTTACCTCTTTAATATTCCTTGTTTTCTCCCTCTCCCTCTTTTTTCGCTACAGTGGTTTGTAAATACACGGGCACATATAACGCTAGCTAAGACACCTGGCCAATGACGAAGAGTTCCCACGAACAAAAGTTTTGTCAATTCTCATTGGCGTAATTTTACGTTCGTAAGGGATATTCTTCAATGGCCATGATATCGCTGCCATCTTGTTCCATATTTCGGCCTGACCACCGTACTCACGAACCCTTGTTGCGCACCGGGGGCTTAGTCAATATAAACTCGGTATACCACATGCTCCAACTGAAGCGTTCGTATATGGTATAGGGTGATTTGTAAGGGCGGGCACCACGACAAATTGCTCTAGCGAACGAGATGAAAGAGTAGTTGTTGATCAATGACGAACTGTTGCCACGTGAATTGTGAGCCAACCACCATTTTGCCAAAGCTCTTATGACGTAGAACCAGTTCGCTTAAAGGCGCTACATTGCTTTTTTTTTGTTATTTGTCTGATCAGCGCAGTGACGCCGGTTAATTACAGTTGGTTCTTAGTGTGAACAGTGCACCGTTGAACAAGATAAACACGATGAAAAGATTTATCGATGTTTAGGTTCCCGACTTCATTCATTCATTCGTTCATTCATTCATTCATTCATTCATTCATTCATTCATTCATTCATTCATTCAAATACTACTGCGAAGCGCGGGGGTTCAACCAGGACGAGCTTACTAAGGATTGCAGGAACATGCGTGTAGGTACAATGGCACGCAAAATTGATGCATGTAATTTGATGCACCAAAATGAGGAGAACTTCACACTGCATGTTCAGTTAGGTTAAAAATTCCTGATAAGTATGCCGAATATAAATGGAATAATTTTACTCGGACGGGCATATAAAACAAACTCAATAAGGAAGAAATGGGTGACAAGGAATTCCAATCAGCTATCGTTCTTGAGAAAAATTAGCCTTTGTACACATTTGCATGCGCAAATACAGGCTTAACGTTCAAACTGTGCTTTTGACGCGAGGCCCCAGTTGCGTTTCTAACTTTAAGATCTTCAGTACAGATGCCTGATTCCGAGGAAGTTTAGCCCGGCAGCTTTTCTTCGCTCCGACAAGAGCACTCAAGTATGGCCGATGCCAGCCAAAGCGGCTTCGCGCGAGCGGCGCTTGCGTAACTTTTATTCACTCAGCAAAAACCAGCCGCAATGGCAGGTATTCGCCGACTGTTGGAGTTGGCGCTTCACTATCGGAGCACCGCATTGCGCAGCTGCAGGCCCGCGGGAGGGGCGGTAGACTTGACGTCGCTTCACACTGAATGTGCACCTGTTGCTCTTCAGTCTTGTCTATTAGGAGTTCGGGAAACATTGCTGATGTCACTAATCTTAAAATATTCCTTCGCACACATAATTTCGGGCTTATATGTGCTATAGAGTATAGGTTTGAGCAGTTTGTATATACGAGCGGATGCAGACCAATCCTGGTAGTGGACCCCATATCGAAGGCGCCTGGCTAATGACAAATATTTATTACTATAAAGGAAATCCTGGTGAATTTGGACGTTACCCTTTAACGCTGCTCGCGTTAATTTTACAGCCTGACAGCATCGGCAAAAAACGCGGCCCTTTTGCACTGCATGCAAATGGAAACACACACAAAAAGAAAGCGAGAGCACGGAGATCTTGCGTGGCCGAACTTGCATGACATTTTGTTCTTGACATTTCTGTTCTGAAAAGTAAACTTACTGGAATGTTATCCATGGTTCTACGCGTTGTCTGTTGTCACCGAAGCTTATGTAATACGAATGTATACGCGACGCGAATGCGTAATACTTCCTGAAAGACACGTCGGTACCAGCGATTACTCTGGAAACTTCGATCACTTGTGTATAAAAGCCGACGCGCTAAACTGACCGACAGATCAGATTTTCGACGATTGCCGACGGTGTTCGGCCCTATCGTTGTGCTTTGAGCGTAGCCTGTTTTTATGGGCACAGGTTCGCCCAATAAAGAGTTAGTTTCGCCAATTACTGTTTTGCTACTGTGTTCTTGACCGTCACTACCACATGACAACATGGTCATAGGCGCATCTACCTGGGGGCGAGGGAAGGGGGGGTCAGAAGGGGCACTTGCCCCCCCCCACACTCGCTGGCGTTGGGGGAGGGGGACAAAGTCGGTCATTTGCCCCCCTCCCCAATTTTGAAATCCGTGAATACGGCTCCTGGAGTCTCGACCAAGGTCAGTCGAGTCTACATAAAGCTGCTTGAAGCCCCGATAAGGGAGATCTGGCCTCTCCATCAGCTGCACGTAGAGTCTATAGGGCCACAATGGTTCACTGCAGTCATCTCCGGTATGTGTACGCACACGGGGTCTACTCGGTTCCAGCTGGTAGATTTCCCAACCTCTACACGTCTGCAGTGGTCTTTCAAGACTTGATATCAAGGCATTTATTCGGGCTGTTTGGTCTGTCATGCTACGAACCTCAATAGTGCAATTGAGGTTCCCAGTACTTTCTGCAAGCAGCGCAAGCTCAAGCACTCAGAGTTTGTCTTGGTTTGCCGAGATGCACGTCAACTGAGGCAACTATTGCGATTGCTCGGGACCATCCAATGCAGACTCACATCACGGTGGAAACCCTGAGAACGCATATCAGACATTTGGCACGGGCCCCCTATCACCACCTTGCAACCCTACCTTCAGACAGGCACCAAGCATCATTCTCAAAAACTATTGTCAAGTACAACGACAAACTTCCCTCGGGCTTCACCGCTGCATCTAAACCGTCGATGCCCCCTTGGTGCCTTGTCAGCCCCACAGTCCATCTCAACGTGCCAGGAATCGGGAAAAAGTCTGAGCTGTCGTCGCCTGTGCTGAAACAACTGTCTCTGCTTCTTCTGCACGAGCGGTACGCAGACCGTGCACATATTTATACTGACGGTTCCACAAACATCCAGTGTTCGTCCGGTGCTGTAGTCGTCCCAGAAAGAGGTATTACCATCAGCTTTAGGACTGACCACCCAACGACTTCTACATCTGCGGAACTAGCTGCTCTTCGAGCTGCACTTTGTTTTGTCAATCGGGAACCACCTCGACAATGGTCAATCTTCAGCGACTCAAAGGCAGCCCCACAATCTGTACTATCAGCTCTGCGTCGCGGGCCATTCGAACAGCTCGTATTCGATATTAGATGCCTACTTCATACATCACATGAGAAAGGACATCACGTGACGTTTCAGTGGCTGCCAAGTCACTGCGGCGTCATCGGAAATGAAGACGCCGATAAAGCCGCTCGGACAGCTCTTGAAGACACACAGGAAGAGGCCATACCACTTTCACGGTCCGACGCAGCCAGCAGACTTCAAGTGCTTGCACGGGAGATCACGCTCCCTCTATGGTGCACACCCAGCAGCCAGACCAACCGCAGCAATCATCAACACGACCTGCCCTCCTTGATGCATCTATGTATGCCAACCGGACTCCGCCGAAGTGAGGCCACCCTGCTTTATCGCTTATGGCTAGGGGTGGCCTTCACGAAATCTTACTCGTTTCGCATTGGAATGGCCGACAACGCTCTCTGCAATGCCTGTCTTTGCGAGGAGACGCTGGAACACATTCTGTGCGACAGTCCTGAATATAATGTTCAGAGACAGTCCATGGCGTCCGTTCTAGCGCACCTTGACAATAGACCATTGTCAGTTGCAACCATTTTCACATATCGCCGACTGAAGTCATCGCAGCTGAAGGCGACGAAGGGACTACTTCGGTTTATGAAGGATACGGGCTTGGACAAGCGGCTGTGACAGTGATGTCACGTACCGCACAAGAGTGACAGACTGTAACCAACGATGTGTGTGCCGTGTGATGTGCCCTCTATCTCTTCTCCCCATCTTTCATCCCCCCCATCCCGCTCCCATGTGTAGGGTAGCAAACCGGTTAGGCAAAACTGGTTAACATCCCTGCCTTCCTTCTCCACTTTTTCCTTCCTTCCTTCCAGTACTTTCAAAGCTGCTTTCATGTATCTGGCCGTGAAGGTGTTCTTGCGGTAAAACTGAAGCAGCACGAAGCGTTCACTTCTCGCCGCCAGCGCTCTTCATCACCCCAGCGTTGTGACAGCGAGTGCTCGTGGTTATCGAGTGAGATGAGTTTATATTTAACTGCGCGTGCGTGACACCATGCTTGTCACATATAGGCGTATTTACCGGTTCGGGGGAAGTCATGCTCCACTCACCCCCCCCCCCACCCCACATTCAGAATTTAATGGGAGAAATAGGGCATTTGCCCCCCCCCCTAAACACTCACGCTTCTAAAAGCGGGCACTGTCAGCTGCACACTGACAAATCCAACAAAAGAACAGCTGATGTCAAATTTTCTCTAAGAATTGCACCCTCATAGGTAGGATTTCTTTATTACATATCCCCTGCTTGGGCAGCTAGGATTGTTTTTCGCCGCCACGCGCTGTATAGCAGATGATGCTCGACCGGCAACGCTAAGCAGATAAGGAGGGTTACAGCACTTTGCGGTCCGAGACGCCTGCGGAACGTGCCTTGCAAGCTGGAATTGCTGAGAAAGCTGTCGCCGGGAGTCCAAAACAAGTTCATTCTACCAACCCTTGTTTGTCGGAGCCGCCTAACTTAACCATTTTCGAAAACACACAATCAGATTTGCTTCTCACAATTTACCGGTATTTAATTAGTGTTGCTACTTTAGCGATTTTGTCACTACGTATAGTAACATTTGTCTGTTTACAGCAAAGAGAGACAGAGAGAGAGAGAGAGAGAGAGAGAGAGAGAGAGAAATAATGCAGAGAAAGGCAGGGAGGTTAACCAGAGATAGTTCCGGCTGGCTACCCTGCGCAGGGGGAAGGGTTAAGGGGGATAAAAAGAGAAATAGAGTGGAAGGGGGAGATAGAAAGAAAGGGAGACAAGCACGAACAAAGCGCGTACACTACAGAGCGGTAGGGGGCGGCATTCTTAGAGTCTGGATTGAAGCCCCGTAGACCGCAAGAACCTTTTTCTATACAGCAATCAGCAATTTTTAGTGACTTAAATGAACAATTGGCGATATTTTAACGACTTATAAGTAAAAAAGGTTGCTTGAAGACTGGCCTTCTAGAACGCAGTTTAATACTCAAAATGTACATGTAAGCGGCCGAAACCCGCTGTGCGACGCATAGGCTCGGTGACAAACGGTTCCCTACACATTGCGGTAGCCTTCACATTGTGATTGTGTATCAGAGCACAGTGGTCATCATGGCCATCATAGTGCTCATACAACTGAAGTTTCTTTACAATATACAAAACCTCTCTGAATGTGTTTAAACGCTGCGGGTTCACTGGTGCCACCAAATCCATTCGATTGGTAGACGTGCGCCAGACTGTTAGATACCTAATTTACGAAAACCAATTGAAATCAATTTTGTGTTCAGATTTAGAACACAGCAGATGAATAAGACATATCGACTGAGTAAAAAAAAAAAAGCGTAAGTATCGGAACTGCTGAGCTCGTTCGTGCGCGTCTGAACAAATCGCTTCCGTACTCCCCCGGCTTTCGGACCAATCAGTACTTCACGGCGGCATTCAGGTTGATCAAGGGCGAAAATGTAGTATTTGACTCGTACAAAGCTCGGGTAATTGTCATCGCCACGTTAACTAGACGAGGCCAAGCGCGTTTCGTGGAACTTAGTTCTGCTGCCACGAACGTCGAGAGTGAGCGAGTTAGTAAAAACTCCATTGAATTTGTCCGGCGATTTGGGAGGGGTGGGGCCACCAGCACCCCGGCCTAAGTCCTCGGACACGGGCGGCTTCCTCGGCGCGCGCCGGACGGCCCACTGTTGACCCTCGAGAAGCACAAGAAATTTAGGCATAATATGCAGACTAAGGGCATTTTAATGCTAGGAAAACTACGTTGTTTGTGTTCTTTTGAATCGTGCTGTATATTTAACCTTCCAATCTGAAGGTAATGAAAAATTTAAGCTGTCATAATCCGTTATGTAAATATTAGGGGTGGGCGATCGAATATCGGCTTTTCTAATACGAATCGAATATGAAAAATAAGTATTGAATATAGAATAGAACATCGAATAGATAAACGCATACACACTTATTTACAGCAGGAATATTTATTTTCATATAATTAGGAACACGATTCTACTGAATAGACAGTCGACTATCACGGACAATTAGGAACACTTTCAACACTATATTACTACAACCGGCATGAAAAGAACTGTACGAATAGCCGCTTGACACCTTTAGAGCCTGGTGGCAAACAAGATTTCATATAACGACAGCCTGCCGTAGGAATAACTTCCCAAAAACCCAAAATAAGTAGTTGTTGAAAAAAAATATCAGAAATCACGGAGAAGAAAAATCAAATGAAGTAATTGTGTGCCCTAGACACAGCAAAATGCCTGTTACAAGGAAAACATCACTGGTTGTAACGCAAAAGATCAAACTGCTACATGGCTAGACAGCAGTACTAATTCATAGGCACAAGCAAAAATAGCGGGTTGTCATTCATTGGACGAAAAGAAGGGGAACAGAGGGGCCCGGTTTTGTAAGAATGCTCGCACATATTTGTTAGCCAGAACATTATGAAACGAACAGACAATGAAGAAAAAGAAAGCATAGGGGAAATTATTTGCAGTTTTTAACTGAAGTGTAAAAACGATGAATTAAAGGGAAATGGAAGAAAAAACAACTTTCTTACGGTGACAACTGAGCCCACAACCTCCGCATTACGCGCGTTGCATTACCAGTTGTGCTACAGCGACGACGGCAGTTCCCACGCCCATGCATTCTTGGGTATTTATGTAAGTGCGTAAAAATCTATAAACGGAGGAGTGTTAACCAACGCCACACTTCAACTGCGAAACTGAAAACAAAACTTGCATTACTGATCTTGTTTCTGTACTGAGTTAAAAACTTTGTCGCTGTATTAGTCAATAATTTTAGTTTTACTTCTGATAGCTATAATTTACGATACTGAGTTCAGCAGGTGAAGAAGAGCATAGCAGCTTAATCTGTCGGTGGTTGCTTAGCATTTGGTTAGTTCTGATATTCGAAAGCACCGAATAGCTCAAGTATTACACACCATTTATTTGTATTCAAAACTTGAAATATTCTCCAACCCTATAATAAGTACATTAGTAAAGCTAAAGCCATCTATACTCTACTAGTAAATTCACTGTTTTCCTTCAACCACACGAACATTAGACTAGCACGACAAGTCTAGGTAAATGATTTACTTCCCATTAGCTTATGTTAGAGTGTTTCCGAATATTTGCGTTCCTAAAATCCACTTTACAGTTATATCGACAATTTCAGCGACTTCTTTGTCACACTTCAGCGGCGCACTTCAGAAAACATTGGCAACACTAGACTGTAATAGTTTATAATGTGCGATCTAAAACCACACTTGCAAATGACAAAAATAACTTTCACTGGCGCATTTTTCAGCCGTTTCTATTGCAAGGCAAATCGGGTAATCCGCAAGGGAGGCGATCTTCACAGCACGTGCTACCTGAGCCCTCACTCAGTATATATGCTTCGCTCAGTCGTGAGCATGAACTTCTGTATAACATTCAATGAATATTTACAATAAACCAACATGAAATTAACACATTAAATTAAAGAACGCGTCATTGCTTATTGGTCTGCGACCACTAAAGTAGTATATACCCAACCACCCTCCTACACGCGCTGCACACCGCGGCTTGCTCCACTGCCCTTGGCAGAAGCCCTCCGTGTCAGGCTTTGTGGTAATGCTCACGAAAGACGAACATGTGCTGCAGAAGTCAAAGGGGAGACTATGTACAGGTATATGTTCGTGCAGCTTCCATTGTTGGCGTGGTGTCCGTGCGACAGGAATACGGCGGCAGAACGGTCTCAGGTGGCACGTACTGCAAAGATAACTTTCCAATCCACAAAGTCTCTCTCTCTCTCTCTCTCTCTCTCTCTCTATATATATATATATATATATATATATATATATATATATACACTGAAAGAGAGAGATGGCTTACCCTCCCGCCCACACACACACACTATAAATAGTTTGTACGCCACTGAATATGCCCTGAATACGGTACCATGCGAGTCGACAAGCATGCCAACTCAATAGCTCGGCACACGCGTTTTGGCTTTCCTACAGGACGTTGCGTAATGCCATCTGAAACGTGATCACGTGATCGCGTACACACGTGCCACTTATATCAATTTCGCACAACTGCGCACGTTCGTGGAGTCCGAGTCAGAGATGCAACAAGTACGTAGACTCGCACTCGAACACATATACACAACCGACATCGCGCCTCGATCGCAAGACCCACGGGCATCGCTCGAGGATTCCAAATCGGATGACGCGCTCAAGCCCTCTTCCGCGTGCATGCATGCATACGTATACGTACGCGTACACGCGGTTGGTGACTGCCGAATTCATACATGTACGGCGATACGCAAGCGTGCCTAATTGTAACGTACGAGCCGTCGTTATTAACGACGAGAACCGAGACGTAGCGCCACCCACCGACTGCGAGCCGGACTGGCGGGCGAAGCGGCCTCTGTTGTGTTTACGTAATGAGGCACCGCGTGAGATACAGGCGCGCGAGCGAGCGCTGCCGCATGCAAATGCGCGACGGCGTATGCGATATGCCGGGAGCCAAGCCAAGCCAACGCTGGGCAGCATTGCCAGGCTCCACTTAAGTCGTTTATTTCTCCGGGGGTGAGCATTCGCGGAGCACAAGGAAATGTCAATGTCTCGCGCGAGATCTCGCGATGTACACCGGCAGGGAGGCGGTCGACGTGCCTCGTCAGCGTATTATATTTATCGTGCCAAGACCAGATATGGCGCGATAAATTTGCTTGTGTCCTTATAAAACTTTCTTGAGCTGTATGGTATTGTCATGAGCTTAACTGCATACACGCATATCGACGCTTCTATATAAGCTACAGTAATTAACGGCTGTAGCTAATGGAAGCCTCCCATCTTTGCCAGCCGCTTGCTTGATATTACTTAATCAATTGCGTGATTTGAATGCAATTGTGACACACTTGGTCTTTCAGAACGAGGTGCCGACGGCACAGCGAATGCACATAAACCTGAATGCAACATACAAACATTTTATGTAAGAAAAATTTACAGTCCGTATCGTGGCGATTGGGGCAGGCAGGTATAGTTCAAATTATTGCTTAGTTTACGTAAATGACACTAAGCATTGCTTTTCATGCAAAAAAGAACAGAGTGGTCAAGTTATGAAGGTTCTGAAGGTATACAGAAGGTGTGTTAGTCACAGTCATACGAAATGACAGACAATGAAGCCAGAGAAAGACATATGGGAAAGTAATTGTTATGATGAACTGAAATATATAACTAAAAGAAACATCTGTAATGGCTTGGCAGTAAACGCGAGATAAATGCGTTAGCATTGCGTCGCACCTCTTTGAGGTACCGGATCCATAATTTAAACTGCGTTTACCACACTGCAAAGTGAAGTGTTGTTCAGGGAGCACTCGACACGCGTCCTGCCTCTTCGAGGACGGAAGTCGTCGAACTGACGGTGGTCCGGAGCAGACCACCCCTCGGCTCCTCATTTTCGTCTCTCACAGAAGATAGGAGAAGGAGAAGAAAGTAGCGTCCTTTTTATATGACATTTACGTACGAAACCTTCGAAAATATTTGCTTCATTTATAAATGCGATTAGTATTTCTAGAATACTTCACGCACTTTCCGGGACGTTTCTATGTTTCGGTGTTTCTGTAACCGCTGTCCTGCCAACTTGGGGCCACTGCACGGGTATACAGTCGCAGTGGGTGTAGCATCAGATTGAGGGAACCGTGTTAGAAACCGACCGTTGGCCCAACTTGGGTGACGGAGGTTGACGTACTGGGTGCGTGCCGCGCTCTTCGATGAATGTCTTTCGTGCCAACTTGGGTGAGTGAGTGTGTGCCCCTGTGTGTGTGTGCCGCATTTCAGTGAATCTCCCCCTTCCGCTCTCCTTCTCTTTTTATCCCCCTTCACCCTATCCCACGTGCAGGGTAGCCAACCGGAACTGCCTCCGGTTAACCTCCGTGCCTTTCTATGCACCCTTTCTCTCTCTCTTCTTTGAAGGCCGACTTGGGTAACTGCTAATGAGTGTGTGCCATTCTTCAATGGCAAAAACAAAAATGTGATCTAGAAGCAGAATTTTGATTTATTGCCTCGTAATAGTTTACGAGAAGCACTGAGAATCATAAGCAAGCTTTAAAAATGTTGAAGCATGAAGTTTACAAATCCGTAACTCTGCACCAAAAACAGATATTGAAATTCTGTAAACTGCATACATTAGATCACCTGAAGCGGACAAAGTTGTTGCAGGAGTTTATAGCCAACGTGACATCGATGCAGTATTTACGAGAGTTTTACAAAAGCCCTATCTCACTAGTTAGCGGTGTATAATACACCAATTTCGTCCGCTTTGTATATCCGAAGAAGAGCATCATAAACAAATGTGATATATTTTTTTTCTGGCTCACTAACAATGCCCCAGTATATTTCTTGCGATATACAATTTATTTCGAACAAAATTGATGACGTAAATAAAAAAATCTGCTCCTCACAATCAGTAGATTTTAATATTTTCTTTCTATTGCAATGAGCTTTATCAAGTTCGGTGCAGTAGATGCTAAATAAAACGGTTTCCACTTTTGTTCTCGTACTTAAAGAGCTCAGGAAAGTAGAGGTTTCTCTTAACAAATCCCGATTCTCTCATCTTGCTTATTTCTCGAATCTCTCTTATCAAGTATGACAAATTACTGCGTATTGCAATGTTGTCAGCTTCTCTTTTTTTTCTTTTTTGCTACTTCAACATTCCTATGTCCACCACGTCAAGTCAGGACAAGCCAAGCAGCCCAATTCTGCTTTTATATGGTGATGAGCCTCTGAAGGACTCACGGTACACGTTTTAATGCGGAAGCATTATATGCCCCATTACGCGAAAATCCGGCGGCGGCGTCGGTGGCGTGACCGAGAAAAACTTGTCAGAAATACTCAGATGGACGTATAATTTGTCAGGAAGGTTCCTGTAAATAAAGTAAATTAATGGCATTGAAAAAAAAATGGTACATTTCTGTCTGGATGCGAGTACAGCGGGATGCGAGTACGGCTGCTCCGCGCTTCTGGATGTCTAAAAGTGTGGCCTAGTGCGTGCGTCATTGGGCACGTGACCGCGCAGCCAATGGGAATGAGGTGGCGCCACGTCATTAGCGTATAAAATGAGCACACTGCTTCCAGATCGACGACATCAATCGGAAGCGTTTCACTAAAGGGACTCTAATGCTTCTGCTTTCCCATACTTAGGCAGTCTTAGGTGTCTCCGCCGATTTCTTTTCTTTTTTTCTGTTCTGAAGTATATGAGCAGCGTGTAACTTGAACTTACTATACGAAACTGTGCATATAGTAGTTAAGCCTGTGTCTTCGTCGACCCAAACTTTTTCAAAGAGTGAGGGCACCTCACGTGACTATGCTCTTTCCGTCCCCTCGCCACGCTCTCTGTCGTACTTTTCGGGAAAGGTTTATTCACGCGTGCAACCAGAAAAGGTGAGAACGTTCACCACGCTTCGAAGCGCCGACACGCATCACGTTTTCCAAAGTTGCGAAACGTACAGGACCTTCGAAGTTAAGGGAACAATGATTTTAATTAAATCAGTACATGCTGCTACGCAGAATCTGCATGCACAGCTGGTCCCCGCGCTGTGGCGCACACAGTTCTTGCGCCAAAATAGTGACGTACCAAACACATGATTAACAAAAATTCGTACTTAATCTCTTTACTATAACAATTATCGTACATGATCCTACTTGAAATGCTAAAACAATTGTATCTAAAGGCAACTGCGCTTTGTTTGATTCTCCTGCTTCTGTTCCGAGATATTCATAATTGAAACTCAGTTGATTTCGCATTCAAGCGCGTGAACCTCACCACAATGTCAAACAGCTATTATGACGTGTATATAGCTTATTTGGTGCGGCGCATCGTTTGCAAGCTGGGCGATGCTGATAACAGTTGCGATCTTGCTCTTGGCTGCCGAAAACAAGCGACGACTGACTTTATCTCCTTCCTTCACGTTAACAATCTCTTACTACGGCTTGGCGTTGTGTCTAGATCCACGGTGCCTGAATGCCAGATTAGCTGAATGAGTGTCAAATTTGATTATGAATATCTAAATACAGGAGCGGTCAAGGAGAATCAAACAAGGGGAACTTGCCTTCAAATACGATTAGCTGCACGATTCAATAATAACAATAGACCATAATCGTGATAACACAAAAGTTAAGGAAGATGTATTTTTTTTTGCTAATTATGCTTATGATAACTCTAATTTCACGCGCAAGTTGTGTCCGCCAAACCGCATAAACCGTATGTGCAAGCAGAGTTTTTATAAAAAATTATTTATAATGTTTTTTTTTATTAAAATTAGAGGTGGTTCACCTTTGTAGAACCATACCAACCAAAGACAGCGATTGCGCTCAGTCATGCAGAGCTAAGGGCCTAGTCAGGTGACTTGCTGTTTCCTCTTGCCTCGGCAATATGACAACAATCTTATGTGAAATAAGTACACTATAAAACTATAAATAATATATAAATAAACTATAGATACAATAGAGATTAACAACAAACTTTCTTTCTTTCTTTCTTTCTTTCTTTCTTTCTTTCTTTCTTTCTTTCTTTCTTTCTTTCTTTCTTTCTTTCTTTCTTTCTTTCTTTCTTTCTTTCTTTCTTTCTTTATGGATAGCAATAGGCGGACCACTGGTCGGTCAGCGAGGGAACAGACACGGAACAAAGAAGACGAGCCACCCGCCCTCGTTGACCTCTGTGCGCACGGCACTGCGCAGGTATATAGCAGCGGACACAGCGATTCGCACGTTTTCTGCAACCGGGTGGACATTTGTCAGCCGCTGGACCACAGTTTCCCGTCACGCATGACGGCGCTGCAGAACCGACGTGGTCGGCCTGCGCAACGACACGGACAAAAGACGATGCACAGAAAGGGAACAACAACAATAATAAAAAAGAGCAATAATAACGTGCCGCAGAATACTGGCCGAAAGCGAAGTAGTTTGACTCAAGTGGATGGGAAGTTCTCGTGTTTCGTATGAAGTGGTCTGACGCAGATGCGGGAACGGTGCAGAATCGAGATCCGTATTCCACACAGATACACAGACGCACAGACACACAAACAAACACACACACACACACATAAAATTGTTTCTCACGCTATAGAAGTGTTTGTAAGAGAGGTCTCACCCGATCGGTTGTGAATATTCGAAATATTTAATAACTCGAAAACTTGGTATTCGATAATGGCCGAATATGGTGGTTACTGCATACGATTGTAAAAGTGTGCGTGCCATGACAGCGGCAAATGTTAGCCTACGCAGGCCTCCTCATTCCTGAGAAAATCAGCAACTGGGACGTCCTCCTCACCATCGTCTTCAAAAGAAGAAGAAAGCAAGAGAAAAAACTAAAAAAGAAGTTTTGGTCAACAAGAATAACACTGTTTTATTCGTCTTCATCTGTAAACAGCGCTGAAGCTCGGCATGAAAGGCTGCCAAACAAAGCTTAGACTTAGCTTTGTTTAGCGATATCGAGTTAGTTTTAATTCATCGAACGAGTACTGACATGAACGCTGTCGTTGAAAATTCGTTCCCCCACCGCGGTGGCTCTGTTCCTATGTAGCGTTGCGCTGATGAGTACGAAGTCATGTGTTCGGTCCCTGCCACGGCGGTCGCATTATGATGGGGGGCGGAATTCATAAACAGTCGAGTACTGTACATTGGGGGCACGTTAAAAAACACCGGGTGGTCAAAATTAATTAGGAGCCCTCCACTATCCAACGTGCTTCATATATAAAACACTAGGGAATTTCGGGACGTTAAACCGTCGCAACGTTTTAGCGAAGGCTAGACTTGTAGCATAAGTTACACTACTGTTTTATGTTCTTCACATTGTGCTTCCTTTTTCAACGAGCTTCTCTCACGGTCCTGTTGTCCTTATGTATGTATGAGAAGACTTGTGTGGGCTTCTTCACTCCTGTGCCATGGGTGACCGTCCTATGGGTGACTGGGCTGTACTTTCGGTGCTAGTGCTCGCATTCTTAGTGCGCCTGTGTCTACACATGTGTATCGTACTTTTTGATATTTTATTCTTTCTTTTGCCTTTCTATTGTTGCTTGAGTAACGAATTTGGGATTTCGGGATAGCCGGCCCCGACGTAGCCTGCCTTCCCATAGATCTACATTAAAAAGCACACACACAATTAATTTTTTTTTTTTTTGTAATTCGTTCAGTATTAGCGCCGTTTATATTTTTATTGCTATGTACAAGCAACCTCAAATATTCTGGCCTATAAGGTACCCTTTCCTCCGTTAGCCTTTCTTTCTTTCTCTCTTTCTTTTTTTGCTCCTCGCCCGGAAAGTCCATCTGCTCGCTGCCGAGAGGTCACAACGCCAGAGTTCAGCGCCCACTCGTAGCAACACACCGTCGCTACAGTACCGCATTAGGTACCTCAACTCCACATCCCATACTCCACTGGCTCACGTGCCATATGTGGCCCGGCACGGAAGCAGACGTTGTACGCGTGTCTCTCTGGCGGTGGGCGCTGGGACCAACGTATACGTGTTCGGCGGCAAATGACACCGGTGTCCCCGCGGTGTCGTGCAGCGCGGCTCCGACCGTGGACCACGAAGCCTGAGCGTATACTGCCGACGATAAGAGCAATATAGCAAAAGAAGTGTATGGCCGGCTCGACTGCTCCTCAAAATGGACTTCCTCTCGGACGGCTGGTCCGCTATGCTATAGAACAGCGCCTGGCAATTTGCACGATTAGAAGCGTGCTGAATCTGGCCCCACCGGGCTGGCTTCTGTGTTTCGCTTAATTTATCGTGTCGTTTGCCTTGTATGTTTAAATAGCCGGCTGCTGCCTTTGCGCTTCTATAAGGGTGTGCGTGAAATTGGGTGGAGGCAGAGAGAGTAACATAAACATCAAAGGACGATCCACGGGCTGTAGGTATGTGTCGCCACTGATGGTTATGGCCGGAATGAGTGTCGTTATGCAGGTTGATGCACGTGCCTAGAATATTAAAGACTGCCTTCTTCATTCGTTCGTATTTTCTTTTCGCACTGCTCGAGGATATTTTATCGCGATAACGGTGTTATATTCGGTTGAACATGTCGATTTGCCAGCTCTTCGCTGGCCGTGGTATAGTATAGTATTGCCGTCGCTCTCTACCTTGCTCTAATCGCTGTAACACGTCGTTTATTAACGCCTTCGTCCACTAAATTGGTACGTAGATGGTTTGTACACTCTGTCTTGCGCCGCGCTATAGTATGAACAAGTAAACCAGAACCCCTATATCAAACGTGCGTTTTTCCGCCCACGTCGGAAGCGCCAAATACTTTGTGCAAAGAATTCCATTGACGTCCGTCCGAAATGGCATACATTTCTCAGACCACGCTTTAACAACGGGCCACTCTATAGAGCACACCTATGACTGTGTTACTATTTTGCCACCCACTTGGAAATTTGTCCTCCCACGTTAGAGTTATAGATGAGTGCTAAATCGAAATTTAAAAGACAGAGATAACAGTATTGACAAATTTATGGAAACGCCACGAGCGGGACGTTATAGTGCCCCTTTTCTTTCCTTTCTTTTTTTTTTTTTTTTTGTCGCGGCAGACGAACCAGACCATCTCTGCTAGAGCACAATGAGGTGACTCTAAACGACAAACTGAATTTGATGAAAATTGAAGACCGAACTCAAAACTGAAACCTGAAGCAATACCAGAGCTTGGGAGGTATTCGATAAGAGTCCACCTAGTGGACATTGCGTTCCCTCTGCTGCCGAAGGGCTGATTAGTTGTGGCGCCTCGCTGCTGCGGACGCGCCGCCCAGCACAGGTAATGAGAACTTCAACAGCAGACGAAATGGACATGCCCAATAGGTGGACTCTTATAGAAAAGCTCCCCTGAACACATAATCATGCGATGAGCATTTGAATTATATATATATATATATATATATATATATATATATATATATATATATATATATATATATATATATATATATATATATATATATACATGGAGACATGTTTACTGCCTATCGCATTTGAATGGCACTGATGTGCCACAATGCATTCGAAGGACGGGATGGCCAGCTTCTTTCTTCGTGGGCCCTGTGTCGCCCCCTTGAGATCCCGCGTATAGTACTTTCTCTCGACTCGCTGCATTTCAGGTTATATACGCAAGAATGCGACGCGCAGGCTCCGAATTTTAATTTAATATGCAGCCTGGACAGCCGCCATAATATTTTCATCACTTGTCGTGATGGATCCGTGCGAGCAGGACGCAAGCCTCTCATTTTCGGCGGGTGCAATTCGTGCCCCTCCTCGCATACCTACGGGGACGCCGTCGGTCGACCTCTCTGCTTCGGGCAGAGCGTGTGACACGCCACGGCTTCGCGTGGCCAGGTAAGACAAAGGGGGCGGGGGGGGGGAAGTAAAATAAAAGTGCAGGGGGAGGTGGCAGAAAGACACGCGCACATGCAACTACCTACAAACGCAGCGCCTCGAAATACAACCAAACGACTCTGAGAGACGCAAAAAGAAAGCGACATGGAGACAGAAGCACTCCTCTCGAAAGTTCCAGCAGCAAGAAACCGAGAGAGCGCGCAGCGAAAATGGTGGAGGACCCGAATAAGCGGGCACGGAAACGGGCGGAGAGAAAGCAGAGAGAAGCGGCGATGAGGTGACGTCGTAGAAGTGGCGCGTTGTCTTTTGCTTCTCGGATGGCATGCTCGGCAGCGATTGGTCGGGGCCTGGGTGGAGTCACACATTACTCTCTCTTTCCCACCTCCTCTCAAGCGAACCCGACTCATTCGCCCCCCCCCCCCCCTCATCCCCCCACTTCTTGGTTGCGCTCTCTCGTCGTCGTCGGCTTTGACGTGTCGTCCATTACGTCTGTGCGCAATTAATGCCCATCTGCCCTCCCATCTGCGATTCAGCGGAGGCGTGCGCTGGGGCCGGCCGGACACACACGCACGTTCGGCGGCCCCTGTCCCCCCAGCCGTCGTCTGGGCCGAGCTGTGCCGGTCACGCCCCTCCGCAGTGGCGGACGCCCGGAATGACCAGTCGAGATGAAAATGCACTCGGCTCCACGGCTGGCCGGCCCAGCCAGAAGAGGGAGAAAGGGGGAGAGGGGGGGTAGCTGGCTTCCCGCTCCTTGATGCCTCCTGCCTGTCTGCTTGGTCTCTGCTGCTGCTTGCTGGCTGGTTGAATAGCTATACGCTTCCAGCGCGGGGTCATTTCGCGCTCTCGACTCTCGCCACCCATGGCATGCCCAGGAAATCGATGCGAACAGCGACCTCCCCTCTCCGAATGGCCCTACAGTGGACCCGTGGACTACGACGAAGACGAGTTTTTGAGACCTGGATGAACGGATTTGCACACGCTTCCCCCTTTACGATTCTTTACAGCGGGTTTGTTTCTATTTGCGTAATTCGTGGTCTGTTTCTGTAGCGCCGAGAGGATGAAAGCAAGATAAGTCCCTTATATCACCTTCGAAACATATACCTTAACGCGGTATCGACTTGAGCGAGCGAGTTGGAATAGCGAATACACGGCAAACAAACAGCGCAACAAACGACACTAACCACACTGAGAGGAGACGTAGTCGCAGTGTTGTGTCTAAGCCTCTTTTCAGTGCGGTTAGTGTCTTTTTTTCGCGCTGGTTACCTGCCGTGGGAATACCGTGAAAGACCACGGCCACGGAGAGATCAGAAACACTGCAGGAATTTGGCAGGAATTCGCTTTTTAACATTCGTCAACGACAAAGCGAAAAAGATTGGTGCGCCGCGCGACCGCGTGTGCAAAACAAGGTGTTTTCCTAACGAAAATGGATCCGAACTTCCAAAGCTCTTGGCATGCAAGCAGGGTGTGTGACGTTACAACAAGCACCTGTTTGTCGTGAAAACAGCGCCACGATAGCGAACGGGCGAACGGTTTTCACAAAATGACGAACAATTTTCACGAATGGAAAACATTTGTTAGTTCGGCATCAGATATTGTAAAGCGTATACAAAAAAGTTTGTTTTGATATTCAGGAAACTGTCCAGAACGTCGGACAGCTTTTGGCTGCGTTTCCTACAGGCATTTGATAAGAATCTCTTTACCAAAGCACGCGCGACTGCAAACTAATTAATGCAACCGTAATGAGTGAGTGAGAGAGAGAGAGAGAGATAAGTCATAAAAAAAAGGCAGGGAGATTAACCAGGCTGAGCCCAGTGTCCTTGCACTGGAGAAGGGGAATGAGAATCACAAAAAGTGTACGCACTTTCTGTGCGTAGGCCTTGATCGCGGGACTGCAGAACGAATATTTTCTAATTGACGAAGCTCCCATTGCAAGAAAACAACCCCGCTCCTCTTACAACATTATCATTTAATTATATGTTCCTTAATTTTTTTTTCATTGCCTTTCAAGAATGTATATACGTGGGAAAAACGTAGCCTGCAACGGGGAAGAAGTTATTTTTCATCCTTCGTGTTCTTGCTTTCTTTTTGTTTGTTCGGGAGCAATTTAAGTGAACAGCAATCAACAGAACTCATTAATTTCTACTTTAATATTTTGCCAGAAACAACACTTTTGGTTAAGTTGTATAAAAATTGTGAAACCGAAAAGAAAACAGTAAAGATGTGTGACACTAAAATTGGTATGCTTTTTCTCTTTATGTTCCTTACAACCTATTTCCTACAGTATATAATATACCTTTCTTGTTTAGAACGGCGATTAGACAAGGAAAAATATCTGGACCGATAACCATGGATATGGCAAGCAGGGTCCGTAGCTTAAATAAATCGCCGCATTTCGGGTGTTTCTTTGATTTGCTCGATCAATAAGTGATAAGAATGCTTTCCTGCTTGACACTGGTATGATTGCATCAAATAATGGCTCTGCCTTGGTTCATGTGAAATTACATGGAAACTCAAACAGCACTCCTGGCCGATATATATATATATATATATATATATATATATATATATATATATATATTTGGCATACAGCTTTGTGAGCCTCGCATCGAATGGAATCTCGAACGTTCGGAAACAGAAAATCAGTAAGTGCCGTTCGGGAAAGGTCAAGCTGCTGGAACTTGCTCAGCAAATCAGGCCGACAACTGTTGAAAGTTGGGCACTGGCACTGGGACGAACCTTCGTAATTTAAGGAAGGTTCGTAGTTTTCGCTCGACGAAAGTTACTATAGTTGAAATAGAAATAGCCTGTTCTTTTTATTCCTTTGTTCACAGGTACTTCTCAGAATGTACAATTTTGTATATATGCTACAGAGTGCTAGACCTCTTTTCGAACCGTATTTTGCGGAGTTAAGGTAATATCTTCGTTTTTATTATTTACGAATTACTTCTTCCTTCTCTGCAAATGTGATTGAGTGGTCATTTCATTGGCAGAAACTTGGCAACGTTAAAACGTGTTTCCTCCTCGCTCCAAACGCCACTTTTACAATTCCGTATATATGGCTGTTCACCAAGGACTATATTTGTACGCGTAATAGTTACCCGCGAACTGAGTAAAACTCGACTCGATCACCTTGAAGTACTTCCTTTTGGCAACTAAAATTGCGAAGATAACTGACACAACTGGTCTTAAGTGTACCTGCTCTGAGACGTTAAATTACGCAGGTAGAGTAATGATTATTTAATAGCGCATTACTTATGCGCGGTGTGTAAAGTACTGGCCACATATATAGTGTGAATCGACTGCATATTATTGATACTGTACGTATAGTGTATGTAAACTTCTTCGTGGGCTCTGCGCATTTTGTGTATATTTACGCCGTTATCATTATACTTTATTCATTTTGTTACAACTACTTACAGCTGTAGTTACCCGGCTTTAATAAGTTTTTGTTTTTGCCTAACTAATTTGCATGCTGACCCTGCCAACGCACGCCTGTTTCAGGAGCACCGCGAGTAGAACATAAATATAACCTCGAGGTTTACCGCTAGCCGAAAACAGGAAACTTCTTCGACGTTGACTTTATTAATATCGCTAATATGCTTACCCCACAGCTCACGCCCCACGGCAAGCCAAATCAGATAAATATATTTCATGGACATTTAAAACAGCTTTACTTATCGTATATGCACATTTAACTGATGCGCACACTTCCTTGTAAAGCTAGCAAGTTCATACATGTTTTTTAACGTTGGGAGCAGTTGGAAGAAAACTTCTAGTTATCGAAAAATTAAATATGACGCATTTGTTTGTTTCCTTTTCTTTTTAAAGCAGTGTGACCTTTTTTTTTTTATCAGAGCTATTCACCCGCCTCGTCCTGAGGTAGGCAACATTTATGACATCAAAGAAAGCTGTTTAAAAAATGTGAAGGAGGTCTTGACGCTCGTGAGTTCATCTATATCTTTAGCGTTCTTTCTGGCGTGCTAAGCCTGCGTTCATGCATGGTAACACTGCATGGTCTTCGCAATGATAAAAGTATAATCAACCAACCTATCTTGACTGAGGCTCCCATTATCGACTGAGCGTATAAATAAGTATCGTGTGGAAATACTTCAATAAAGCCGATTTGGACACCTAATTGTAACGGTCACGGCTGCTCATTTTCACACAGGAGTACCGCGATGACACGAATATTAGAAAACAAGAAGAAAAGTCCCAGGCTCATTATGAACATCGAACGTGAATAGAGTTATACAGCAATATATATATATATATATATATATATATATATATATATATATATATATATATATATATATATACACGTCCGCCGCCAAGGTCTGTGTGTGGTGGCGCTGGCTAACACTCCCAGGGTTCTACTAGGACACATAAATACCCAAGAAAGTGGATGGGAAAACAGCGCCGCTGTAGCTCAATTGGTAGAGCATCGCACGCGAAATGCGAAGGTTGTGGGTTCGGTTCCCACCTGCGGCAAGTTGTTTTTTCATCGACTTTATTTTCCATTAATTCTTCGTTTCTTTATTTCATTTATTAAGCACAAGTAATTTCCCCTATGTTGTCCTTGGTGTCAATGTTTGTTGGCTTCTTATGATATGACTATATATATATATATATATATATATATATATATATATATATATATATATATATATATATATATATCTGGACTCCTACCTGAGATACAAAAAACTGAAAAGACACATGGACTTCCAATCCGGACACACGTTCTCAGGCGCCCAGTCGAAATTTATAGACAACTGATACAACACGCATATGCTGACACAAAACGGGAAAGCGGTCTGCACCATGTATAGTACGTGTGCGCGCTGCCACCATCGAGGCCGTTATGTTGCTGCACAACCTGTAAACTTGCGCTTTATCCGCTTATATCTATGAGCAGCCTCGTGGAAGATGTGAATATGACAACAAAGTGGCGTTCACGTGAGGTGACACACGTGAGAATGAGATACGGACGAGATAATGCGCTAGTGTTACTTCTTTTCTCCCCGTGAACGGCACTACATGCCCACGAGTTCGCGCATGCATATGCGAACGTGATATTGGCCACATCGCAATGTGCGCAGCGGCTTCGCAACCATTTCCTGCGCACGAACGAACTACGCGTGTACCCTCTTTCGCCTCGCGCACGTGCAAACTATAATGGAAGCGGATCGCAACATATGGCTTGAAGGGAAGAGCACGCTTTCTGCTGTACACATGAGTGGTCCCGTGCAGTGGGGCGGTCGTGGAAGCAGGCGGGACGTCCCATCGAAGGCATACGTACGCGAGGCGCGTTTCCGCTCGCGCATGCATCGCCCCTCGTTGTTTCTCGTGTGGGAAATGGCGTTGCGCAAGGCACGGACAGCCAGCGAGTATACATGTTGCTTTCCTATATAGCGCACTTCCTTTTTCTGACAGATGTCGGCGAGCGATCGGGGCAGACAACTTAATTGGCCACTGCGGTCGAAGTGCACGACGACCGACCGACGCTTCGACGGCCGCGTTGTTCGAAAACGCAGCAGCAGCGTCCTATAGATGTTGTTCAGGAAGCTGCGATCGTGATTCTGCGCTTGGCGATTATTTATACCTCCATTTTAAGGCAATCGTTTTGTGGTCAAACGAGAAGAGCGCGCGCCGGTGCAAATTAGACACTGTGGAAGCGGTGCATATGGAGTGGGCGCAGTGCTATTAAGTACCCTTGTTCTTCCGGGCACTGTCGGAAGCGGAAGGAATTGGCGGCCTCCGTACGCTACGACGCAGCGTTTCGGGGCCGCGGCTGGCGAGCGGGCGCTGTTATTGAAAGACAGAGAGATAGAGACCTGGATAAAGTGACTGGCGAACAGCGTGGACGTCTGCTGGCCGTCGCTTCACCTGTGCGCAACAAAGCTAACGATAAAACGGCAGTTTTTGAGTGCATTTTTTGAAATCTACAGACAAACCACTTTTTGAGATCTCGGCACGCACTTTAAGCAAAGCCAAATAAGCGTTCTTTTCAATTAGCAATTTTTTTTTGGTCAAGTTGGACCATTTCAAGCGATGAGGGACGAGGAGTTTCGTGTTACTGTTCGCTATAGTGGCGTGTCTATCAAATAACCTCCCCGCAGGAAATTTCGCCAGCATTCCCGAACTTTGAAGCACAGTTTTCACAACTAACACGATTGTGCGAATTCTGGTTTCAACATGCGCACTGTAGATAGGTTACCTCTGCTATGCATTCAGGTTACCTTTAAAATACGGCTCTAATGCGGTCTCCCAAGAAGTTATTGTGCCGTCTCATCGCTCCGAAACAACTACTCGAAGACTCATCAGACAAGACCTTGCATGCAGCCGTCCTTGAGGCGAGTGCCAATACTGTGAGGAAAGTGTCTATACGGACGTGTCAATGCGCGCGGCTCAGTTGGTGATGACTATAATTGACTCATACACGTTCTGCAGTGAGACAGCCGACGTGGACGCGAACACAGTGTATACGGCCCACCATTTGCTTAGTCATGCGCCTGGTCGACGACAGTTGCTCATTGTTCCGTTGCATACAGGATGTGAGAATCACGGCTTTGGAGTTTGTCCAAATACTCCTCGTTTTTGTAAGCGAGTAGATTATAACTGAAAAGCTTCCTGCAAGTAGCCCGTCAAACGCACGCCTTGTGTATGCGCATGCCAGCTAATATAAGCGACTCGTCTTTCATCGATGCACGTACATATGAAAGGCCGAGTAATTGAATGCCGTGGTAACCGCCGGAGTGGCACGATGATGAAAGAGTTTTCTTATTAGGTTTTCAACAAGTACCAATGAACAGTTATTAAGTCGAAAGTGTCCAAGGAATTGAGGCGCTTGAATAATTAAGATATGTTTACCTATACCGAAGCTGCCGACAGTCGGCGATACCATGTAGTGTTGATAATGCTATATATATATCATCTGCCTGGTTACGCCCACTGCAGCTCAAAGGCCTCTTCCATACTTCTCCAACTACCCCGGTCATGTGCTAATTGTGGCCATATATATATTATTTGTAAGCTAGGTCGGTGGCAGCTTCTCAATTTGTTTTCGTCAGTGCTTTGCAGAAATAAAAAAGAACGTATGTAGAACGAAAATACAAAGTGCTACTGGCATGACTCAAATCCGCAGCATCCACGTGACGCACGTACATTCGTGTCGTAAACACTCTGAGCCTGAAGTTGTTTGTGTCAAAAAAACAACAACAACAATTTGTTGTTTTGTTTCAAGCGAAGAGACTTATCGTTTTTTTTCTTACGTTTTCCAAAATGGCGTACGGCAAAATAATGCAATAATCCGCTCGTAATTGGTATGAACAACATCTACGTAATTAACAAGGTGGAGTTGCCTTACTGTGCTACTTTTATGAAACATAAACTGTTATTTATATGTTTGCGCGTCGAAGCCGCGTGGTTTTCTTTGAGCAATTCACAAGGAAACAATAAGCAAGCAAAGTTAATACAAAAACAATTACATTTCTGACCCTTTATTTGCACATATGTGTGTCAGAACTGGTGCATTCATTGAGTAGCTTGTAAAAATCGGTGAAATAGTGAAGGTGATTTCGCTCTAAATTTAGCGTGTTTAGTTAGTGCTTGTAAGTTATTACCAAGTAACCATTGCTTCGCAAAATGAAACTTCTATAAATAAGTAGACACTAATGTCAAACTAAAAGTATAGGTTCTAAATTCTGAATATTTTCTTCTTAATTACGTATTTAGTTCCCAGTTTATTTATTTGAATATATTCAGTACCAGAAGGCATTGGAGAGAGAGAGCGATGACGAGAAAGAAAATATGATTTACTGCATTTTTGCTTTTAAGCAACGGAGACGGGAAGACAACTCTATTCGCTCACGGGTCAAATATATATACCGGGGTCTTTCTTGGCAGTGACTGCATGCTTGTCAACGGCTGGCTGCCATTGTTAATATTGTGTTCAATATAACAAGAGAAGCCCGTCCTTGCGAACCACGCTAGAGCACAAACGGCTTTGAAGATGCGGGAACTGGCTTGCATGAGACGTTCGTGCGCGAGGATGAACCCTATACTAGGTGCGCGCGAATAATCGAAACGTTGATTCGCACCTCGAATCGAATAGTCGCCAACTACAAATCCTTCTTTTTTTCATTTTTTTTTTCAAATAGCTTTAGAATGTTTCCCAACATGAACTGCCAGTACATGATTGAGCATAAAACTCCAGTAAGAACGCTAGAACTTTCATTTCACGGATATATAGCGGACATAAAGCGCGAAAAGTTACGTTATAGAACAGCCTGCCTCAAGGAGACAGAAGTTTTTGGCGAAACCGCCATCAGTCCTGCTCAAACTTCACTCATACATGCCTTTCGGCAGCATGTGTTGTTCGAAATTATTTATGGATGCTAGCTGCTCCTGAATGTTCTCCTTGAATCTAATCTGAAAAGGTTTCGTTACATCACTCTTTTAATAGTTGCACCATCTGCCGCCAGCCGTACGTTTCAAGTATAGAGAAAGGTCTCGTTCTGGGGGGGGGGAGGCGGTTACAGTAGACGACGCTCATTTCCGGTTCCCTCTCGACGGTATGCACATATGCTAAGTGACGCACAAGACTGCCGCCTTTTTAATATTCGTCCTGATAATTTACGACCACGCACACGTGTTCCTATAAGAACCCTGAGTATTAAAACAAAGCTGTTTCTATAACGCTCCATTTGTGCTTTCGATAAACAATGCCTCATATAATGCGCAGTATATAGAGAGAGTGACTTGCTGCCGTTGTGGATACTGTAGGGTGTGAACTAGTTTTATATTAACCGTGAGAAAAGACGTTCATTATTCGAAAACTATTTGTAGAGGGTTCGATGTTTGATTCCATTCACTTCCGGCACTATTCGATTCGTGTTCTACTCGGCCTCCAAATTACTATTCGCACATCACCAGACTTGTTAGAAACCTTCTATAACTTTGTCATCGTCATCAGCCTTTTCTCTCAATTTCTTTTCCCTCCTCTGATCCCTTACCCTTGAGTGCAATAGCAAGCCAGAGACAAAGATCCTCCGGCCAACCTTAGTGCTTTTCTTCCACTAAGAAAAAAAAGTTGACTCTTTCTACCATCTTACATTTCCTACACTCCTTAAACAAGTACACGGTAGCCATCTGGTCTTACATTGGGTAAGCTCCTCTTTTCCCTCTCCTTTTCCTTCTCCTCCACCATCGCGAGATCACATCCCTCTGAACTGTTGGGCGTATAGGTATAAAGCACATGTGCTGCCGCTCTGCCTTGCACATTTTAGCAGGCACTCGTGCTGGCTCACACCAGTACAGAGGGCATTATGGCGACGGCCAGGTAGCTTTCGTTGGAAAGGTCTGCAAGAGCAGGCAGCGGCGAGTCGCAGTTTGGTGAGATGCTGTACTACATTCTTCAGAATTTAACCTAACCTTTAGAAAAGAAGCACGCATTTACAGCTTTGTACGCTTATAAATGAAATGTTACAGTCAACGTGCATATATATATATATATATATATATAAGGTATAATGTAACCTTTAGACCGGAAAAATAAAGAAAGCATGAGCTACGCAAAATACTGCATTGCAACATCAATTCAGAAGTCACAGATCAGTGGTGACCATGAAATTACACCGAATAACAATACGAAAACTTATGTCATTAAAAGGGTAATCGCGATAAGAGCTAAGATGGTGGCCCATGAAAAAAAAAGCGGACGCTCGGACGGAATCTTCGTGAATCGGACACTGGAGTGGTGCGAGCAAGGCTTCCTCCGCCCTTGGAGACTGCCCCCGAGGCTGAGCAGACGCAGAGACACTCGCATTCGCGCGATTTCGCGCCTGCAGTGGAAACAGTGGAGGCAGCGCCAGCCGCTTCCACTGTTTCATCACTGTGAAACAGAGTACAGGAACACAATGCTGTTCCCTGCGCGCTTCACAGTGCTTCATATACATTTTCAAAACCATATAAGGCCGGGCATAGTATAGGGCATCTCATAGTACAGGGTTACAAAGAAAGTGACGGCAGAAAATAACAGAACAGTATAGGGTCTATAGTATACTGTTCCGATTGTTTTCTGCTATCAGCATTTTTTTTTTCTCTGCCGATTGAGAAAAAAGGAGCAGCCATAGTTTCGTACTCGTCGTATACCGTCTGCGAAGCGCCAAGTCAAGGAGAGATCCGATCTCCCGGCGTCCGTTGTTCTTCGCGAACCGCTCGCGCACGTTGCTCAGTGAAGCGGACACAGACGCATGCAAGGCGGTTCCCGCGGGACGCCAACTGCTGCTGCTACGGCGAAATCGTCTTCGTAGTTGCGCGTTCTCGGTTCCCGCCTCCGCGCGCGCATGGTTGCGCCGGCCGGCCCCCACGACAGCAGCAGCAGCAGCAGCAAGGGCGAACCAAGTTGTTTCCAAGTCGACCTGGTAAGGTTACGCGAAACCGGAGATGTCGAGAGGTGGGCCCAGAGCAACACTCCAATCTCCCCCCTCCCGCCTCTTTCTATCTGCGCTCGCGCAACTCACGCTGTAGCATCTCATCGGACGAGAGCGGCAGTTGTTTCGCTCGAATCGTGACCGGACCGTCCCCTCCCGAAACTCTGTGTGGATGTGTTTGCGTGTGCGTTTGTGAGTGTGGCGCACGCTAGCGAGCGAGTGAGCGAGCGATTCGCCATCGCAAGAGTGGTCCCGCGCACGTTCGTGACAAGCGCGCCGAGTTTTCGTGAGAGACAAAGAAACGAAACAAGACAAAAAAACTAAAACCGAGAGACCGGACTCTGCATAGAAGACAGACAGACGCGCGCGGCGTTTCGCAGTATTTCCTGTCCCCTCCCCCCCTCCCCCCTCTCATTTCTCGCGCAGTCATTGATCGTGTTTTCTGTTTGCTTCTGCCGGGCGGACGCGTGCGTGCCACGCAACACACACAGCCGCACGCGAGCTCAGCGTTCGGGTGACGCGCGCAGAGAGAGCTCGGAGAAGAGAGCTCGGCAGCCGCGGTGCCGGTGGCGGCCTGTTTCGTTCGTTCGCCCGCCTGCTTGCTTGCCTGCCAGCCTTTCCCGTAGCCTGACTGCCCACACGAAACGGCGTTGGGCCGTCTCTCCAGACGTTTGCACGGCTCCGGCTCTGAAGCCGATGCGTGGCAAATTGCGAGCTGGACGGGAAAATGCCGTCTCGTCAGCTGAGACGTGCGCGCAGACGAAGGTGCACGCGGCCGTACACCTCGCTTTCCGCGAATGAGCGAACGAGTCGGGACCGAGATGACGTTGACGACGACGCGAGCGTGAGACCGAGTTTCTTCCTTTTAACTCGGCGCTCCATGTGCGTGCGGCGTGGCTTTTGTTGGGGAGAGAATTGCCGGAGACCACGCTTGTGTGAGTGACCCGAGGTGATCTCAGCTAAAGCCACGAGGCCACGTGGCGTGCGTTCGTGTCCGTCTGCGAGCATAAATAATAGAGAAGCCAGTCATCGCACGAACGTGGTCGGCGGTGCGCAGGCTTTGTAGACACATTGTTAAAGCTCGTTTTCTTTTTTAGTTTTTTTATTTGATTCTTTGTTTGCTCAGGAGCAGCACACTGCCAGTCAGATAAACTCAGCTTCAACACACAGGCAGCCGTGTAGCAAAAACCACCAGGAAACCGGAGTTGAAAGTTCACCGAGCCTCAGCAGAAGCACTTGACGGGTCCGCAGGTTTCTGCCGCCCGCTGCTGCAATTTTTTTTACTGAAGTCCTGGAATCAAAGAAGAAAGCACGCGGAAGTAATTGTTTTCTTTCTTTTTCTTCCGTTTATACGCTACGTCTGGCTCCTGGTGCTCCTTAAAATGTCATATAAAATAAGCTTCCCCACCAACCTAAGCATCCAAGACAGTGTTGTCTTCCAAAACCCTCGAGAAAGGAAAGCGTATGGGGGGGGGGGGGGGGGGGGGGGGTCCGGCCAGCATGGACGTATTGAAGAAAGTGTGGCGGAAGTGACGTGCCCTTTTTCGCAAAGAAGCACTGGGACTGGTAACCGAAACGTCTACGTTGCCGTTGCAACCACTCTCCTGAAGCTCTCGCTCTGAAAAGTGAGATAAGTTCTTTCGGCCCGCTGTCTGCGAGACAAGCTGACTCTGGAGCGCGGAGCGTAAGCTTGAAAGTTGTGTTTTCGGTCTGTGACTGTGAGTGTCAGTCAGCAACAAACACACTCAATTAATTACGGCGCGGTTCCTCGTCGTCTTCTTCGACTTGCCACGGAAAAGCACAGGAGCGCGTCTGCTTCGCTAAAACTGTTACGGAAGTTTCGTAGACTTTGTTCTGACGCGCTTTAACAGCACACGCTTCCGGCGGCTCGTAGTAATGCAAGTTCAAAGTTAGCGCCTATCTGCTCCGACGAGCTGAGAGCTGACATGCGCAAGGGAGATGGCAGACTAACATGGCTGCATTTCCGGCTTCAAAAACGCGCACGTACTGGTGGGCGAGTTGGTTATGCATGATTACAACGAAGGCGCCAAATGAAACAACGGACGAAGGAAGGAGACACCTACGTGGTTGTCTTGTGTCTCCTTCCTTCGTCCGTTGTTTTATTTGGCGCCTTCGTTGTATTCAAAAAAGAGACGTCAGGGCCTCTCCTATTTTGTTTCTTTCCTCCATGTCTAAAGCAGAAGCATGCAAGTTTGATGAAATGGCCTAACCTCGCGCAAAAAATTTGCAAAAAGCCACTGAGATGAGTCATTTCAGTAATCACTACTACGAAGAGTGACAGTGACAAGAACTTTATTAGAGTGTCCTAAGGAACTCGATTGGGGAGAACCGAAGGCTCCCCGATCAAGTTGGTGGCTCCGCCCAGACGGGACAGGGAGGTGGTGACTCTCCGCGACGTCGCGGGCCCTCTGGGCGGCCTGTAGTTGGCTTGTGAAATCCGAGCTCTTCAGCAAGGCGTCCCACTTGGACTTATTACGAAAGTCGGAGCCCGCTTTGTACGGGCACAGCTAGAGCATGCGGTCGAAGGAGCAGCACGCGTGACCGCATTTGGAGCACGATTGCGGGAAGTTGGGGTCTATCGATCCAACTAAGCGCTCTCGGGGTGACGTAGGATCTCGTCTGTAAAAGCCTGAAAGTAACAGCCTGAACCCTGTTCAATTTCGGGCTGGGAGCAGGGAATTTCCTCCTGCTGTGTCTGTAGTGTGACGTAATTTCGTGAAAGGTCGTAAGATTATCTTTGAAGGGGGCAATCCTGCGGGAGAGCCGGACCGTTAGCTCGGGCGCGGTTCGTGAATTCACTACTACGAAGAGCGATAAAAAAAAAAGAACTTCACAGAAGCGAAATGGCGTAACCGGAAGCAGGCTGCTTCCAACCTCCTTTTCCTCTTCATGCCAATTCAAACATCGCGTTTGAAGTAGCAAGCGCAGCATATATATAGCAACGCTGACATCTTCAGCTTCCATTTAACACGCGCTCTTTCGCTCCAACCTGTCTATCCAGTTCTCCAGTTAATTCCCAACCATAATACTTTCACACTGTTGAGGGACGGGTGTCTTCGTGTATTCGTGCCGTTCCTTTCGTGGTATCGCGAATAGGCTTCAAGCGTGTCGGCCCTTCGGTTATCCTGAATTGACGGTGTAGGGCGGCATCGTTTTATGGTTTAGCAGGTTGCGTTAGGCGCGCATCCGCAGTACGCCACTATAGCTCACCCCACTTCAGTGACCCGTTCCGTGTATACAGTTATGCTTAGGGTACATACGGGGCGTTTCAGCGAGCACTTTCGAAATCTTTAAAGGTTGCCTGCGGTAGATACCACAATTCCATTTCATGAGCTGGACTACTCGAAGCGGCGGGCAATACCTGTACAAAAAATTGAGATGCAAAATCTACTAATTCATAAACATTCACTAATGAAGTTTTTGACTCATTACATTATAGCTCATATTGCAATTTACAAATTATTGCCGTGGAGTCCGCAAGGCGGATTCACTTGGAACGAATTTTCAAGATGACACCATCGAGACATATATTCCCGAACTTTGCGGAGATATGCATTGGCGTTCCAGGTAATGTGTTAACAAAACGTCGTTTCATGCACTGAAGCACACAAGCAACTGGAACGCCAATACATTTCTCCACAAAGTATACTCTAGATATATCTAAAGTATATGTACATCTACAGTGTATATATATATATATATATATATATATATATATATATATATATATATATATATATATATATATATATATATATATATATATATATATATACACTTGCTAAATTTTGTTTCGACATTTAACATTGTACATAAAGTCAAGCCATTAGGAAGGAAAGAGCTCTATAATGAGAAGTCTACGAAGCAGACGCCGTCAAAATCCACGACGTCATTGCGCGCTGGTGCGGGATAAACTTCGAGGCGACGTCGTCACACGTCTCTCACTTTCGCGTCTTTTCTAGCTTATAGCAAGCCTCTTCTTGCGGTAAGAGTATTCTTTTTTTTTCGGTATTGCAAAAGGGTAGCTTCCTAATACGGCTCAAGTTATTTTTGCTTTCTTAGTGCCCCTATAAGAACAGGCAAACTGGTGGCGCATAATCAACGCAGACCTACGCATCGCTATAGAACGCAGATATGGGACGAAAGAATTGCAAACTCGTAGCGTTTTTGTCTTGCGTATATATATATATATATATATATATATATATATATATATATATATATATATATATATATATATATATATATATATATATATATATAGGTACACTTCTCAGATGAGCCGGTGCGCCAATTCTCTGCGGGCTGATTTAGTCGTGAAGTTGAGAATTCACAGTTTTGGTGATGTACTTAAGACGTCGCCTTACGGCAACTGATTCATCGCGTCATAATAGCATCCGTTAACGACAGTGCTATTTATGTGAACCGTGTAATTACAGGAGCTAGATGACTCATAAACAATTATGATGAAATAAGATTCATTTTAGATGCTATACTACACTGCAATTGCATAAATAAATTTCCAACTTTCTCTGGCCTGCAGACTTGTAAAGTCAAAGTCACGGTTTGCGATCCATTGCTGTACCGGAGAATACATATATTCTATCACTGAATAAAACAAATGGAAAATAGTTATCTTAAAGCACAAACAGAAAAAGAAGATGCTGGCGCTCTCCCAGTTACCGCATTACGCTAACGCAAGCTCCGGGAACATACGTTTGCTTTGCAAACCATTTTCTGTTTTGTAGCGTTGCTGCTTACGAAAAATGTATCCTTCCATGGGTTGATTCGTATACATATAAATTTTAACAGCGCAAACACATGCAACCACAAAGTAACAAGGACGAGACACAAGCGTCCTTGTTCCTTTGTGGTTGCATGTGTTTGAGCTGTTACAATTTTTATGTCAAGTATGCACCAGCTCGCCCAGAAAGAAGTTTTAATGATTCGTATACCTTAATTTCAGTTCACGTTGCGCATTTCTCGAGCTCCTATAACTTTTCGCGCAGGCCAGTGTTTTAGCTTATCCTGCGCCAAGTATGCTCTTCACTTTAGCGGTGGCGAATCGGTGCCAGCTTAATTCTTAATGCTACAAGCAGTTGCTGCTCAATGCGTTGCTGGGAATATTTATGCTCTTAGGGTATCGTAGCGTGATTCCATAGGAACAAGACACTCTTACTGGTTAATTAAAAGGGCAGCAGAAAGATAGGGAAAAGCATAAAAGTTATCTATATGTACGGTAGACTACCCATCACAGGGAATAAAAGACGGAAGGAAGATGAAACAGCACAGACAAAGGCAAATGTGTGCGATGCATTAGGCAGAGCATTGGGAATGGAGGCACGCATTCGTGACCGTTTAAGGACCCGCACAGTCCCACTTTGAGTGCACAACAAAGTGACTGCGTGCACTGTTTGCGCGAGTGCAATGTATGCTGTAATATTATTAAGTATAGTCCTCAGATTCAGTTGCCTCGAAGCACTTCCACGTACCTGTAGCTACCAGCCCTGCCTACGCTGAATAACTAAGATGTATATCCCACCTCCCAGATCTACTCCCCACCCCCTTCCCTCCGCCCTTTTTTTTCTCCCCTTTTTCTTTCATTAGGTCTGAAACCTAATGCATATTATGCTACGCCGCGTCTATTTGTTCTTACGCGCTTCTGTCAGCGGCGAGCTGGGTTGAAGCCCAAAAGGTCGACAGCTGCCGAGCAAAGCGAAGGGCATGGCTGTATATCATCGCTCATGCCTTAAATTAATGCAGCATTCAAAACAGAGCGGCCGAAACAAAGAAACATCGATAGCCGTGCGAGCGCGCTTTCAATCGTTCATTACGAAGGCCGAACGCTAAGTGAGATGTAGCCCGCCGATGACTTTCAAGCACGCTGGTGCTGCGTGCTTCTCCGGCACTGCGCTGCGATAGAACTATGAATACACGCGCCAACAACCCGCCGTTGTGTATGAGGGCACGCACTTCTACACGAGAAAGCCCGGCACTGCTGGATGCTTCTGTTGCATCCCCTGGGTGTATATAGATGAAATCGGAGAGAGATCGCACGGTGGACGACGCGATTGTGCTGTCTTCCTTCTTGCGGTTGTTGTTTGTGGCGCCTCAGTGTAAGCTGGCATAAGTGTACGAAGCATTTAGCCCAGCAGCAACGCCGATACAGTCGTGTATAGGGCCGGACCACGCGCTCATCTCCATAGGCGCCCCAAAGCCACGGACGGCGCTGCGGCTGCAGCCGACAAGATAAGGTGAGTCTACCGGGGCGAGGGTGAGATATACGCGACGCCCATCTGATGGATGCCGGGTATAATTACAAAGCAGCAGCAGCAGAATACCACGCGAGTGTTTTCTTTCCATCGGTTCGGAGTGCATGCACGCAGAGAGACGCACCAAACCGTTGGCACGAACATCACGCCGCTTGCATCCAGCGCGGTTCTGGCTCACACGCCTTCGACGCATGCTACTTGAGAGATGGCAACGCGTGCGCGGAGAGCTTCGTCTTCGCACGCCTCGCATTCAAGCGCTGTGCGAACGCACGGGGCACTTTTGTGCATGCGGCGCGTTGCGTGCAATCACCTCCATCCAACAGCAGCGGTAGCATGACTGAGTCAGGAGCGGTCATCTTTCCTCTCCCCCCCACCTTCCCCCCGTGCATTGGTTGATGCCCTCGTGCCCCCTTGCGAGAGAGCACGTCCCTTTTCTAGATCTTTCCGTCCCTCCCCTTCTACCCCTTTCTCATTGCTGCTTTTAACGAACAGCTCGAAAGAAAGCCGAAAACAGCATGCGCGTGTTGGCAGAGTATACGACTTTGTGATTGGAGGGAGAAAGAAGCCAGTCAGTATTTTTCATCTCGTTCTTGCTCCCTCTTAGGGTTGGGCACACTGTTTTTGCTGCGTATCTCTTCTCGTTTTTTTTTTTTTGCTCTCTCTCTCTCTCTCTCTGACACACGCTTTCTTTCTCTCTCCGGACGTCACGGCGGGTGCGTCAGAGAATAAAAAAAGAAGAGAAAGAGCGATGAGGATTTCCAGTGGAGGGCAGGACAGGAATGGACGAAAGCACTCCGACGGAGGAAGAAATGTCTAGCGGCAAGGAATGTGCGGCGAAGAAACTAAAGCGACAAACAAGAGTGTCACACAAACACACACACAAACACACACACACACACACACACACACACACACACACACACACACACACACACACACACACACACACACACACACACACACACACACACACACACACACACACACACACACGTACGGACACACACGCACACACATATGCACATCCACGCACGCACGCACACACACACGCACGCACACACACACACACTCCTTAACGACCTTCTCATTCTCTATTCGGGAGATCAAGCTCTCTTCTCATTCGCCACCGTGTTCACGCACTTGCCGGCATTGCCCTGTCCGTCTCTTCTTTCTTTCTTTCTTTCTTTCTTTCTTTCTTTCTTTCTTTCTTTCTTTCATACTGGTCTCGAGCGGGAGACGAAGCGTCCGTCCGCGGGCGGCTTTGGGAACGCGATCGAATTAATGGCACTTTCGAGAGTCTAATTACTTCTCCGTTTTCGCGAAGGCGTTCCCGCACCCGTCTCTCGGCGCTTTCGGGAAACGTATAAACAGTTCCGTGAACTCAAACACAACCAAAGGCCCTCCACAGAAGCGATCTAAAAAAAGATGCACAAACAGATCACGCTGGCTTTCGATGCAGCGTCAAGGACCTCCTTCTCGTTCTTCGTTCTCCTTGCTTCTTTCGTTTCTTCTTTCATTATAGATGAAGAGTGTCAAGCGTTGAGCAGTAATGGACCCCACTGTATATGGCCTCGGCGAGCTGCAATACTTACGCGCGCAATCTCGCAGTCGGCGAAGTCACTGTCGAACTTCTGAGAACCACCGCTGTGCCCGAGGCGTAAATGCGCAATGAGCCGCCTTGTCGCAGGTCGCAGGCCGAATAATGCTGCGGGAACCTGTTTCGATATCGGCCCTTCCCGAGAGAGCGCTTTCGCAACGTCCTTCCGAATCAAGCGAGGACGATGCTCTGCTCGTAGTAAAACTTCCCTTTGTTGTGTTGATTGCTCGTACAAACACAAACTACATAGAGATTGAAGCACAAAATAAAAGCAGATGATTATCTCGTGTTATGCTTTTTTTTCCTTAACTTGGCACGTATACCCACCCTTTGAGTTAAAGCGGCACGCATGCATGCAATCGTGCCCAAACTCTGCACGTATAAGCCATCACAGCTCCGCTGCCTTTACTGCTGATACAAAAGCAACGGAGCACCGTCTGTGCCGGTGAGAAGTGGACGCTAATGCCACGGCAAACTGCAGCTTCCTGAAGCGTCGTATAGATGGCGAGGCAATTTGAAGCTCACTTCCTACACAGCAGACGCGAAAGCGCGCCCTGCGCGTGTCGCGGGCTGTCGGCTTTTGTTGGCTTCTTGCCTTTGTCGAAAGGCAGGGCGCACATTCAGCACTCATAAACGAGCGGGGGTGAACAGCGCGGGTAAGTGGGCGAAAACGAGAGCAGAAGGCGCGGATTATAGCCGGAAGCATCACGTGACCTCTAAGAGTGCATTGAAGAAGAGATCACGAGGTGCCGAAATGCGCTCCTGTGCACGACTCCGCCGACTTGAATGCGTCGAGACTTTCACGATTTTTACAAGCAAGTGCAACTTAGTAGCAGTTATGCAGGCTATCATCGTAGTATAAAGCTATAGCGAGCTCTGTCTTCTCTTGGGTCCCGACTTGATGGCGCACGCAAGAACATCTCAGTTAACAGCTAGAAGGGAAGGAGGCAGAAAGCTAGGGGGGGGGGGGGGGGAGGGAGGGAGACTAGCTTCACGATTCGAGGAGAAACTGATTGAGAGATAGGGCATCTACTCGAAAACTGCGTTCTTGCTATAGCGAGCGCCATCATTACCCAAGACAAACAGTTGGACAAAGCCCCGCGCCGTTTTTTTTACATTGCGTACTGATGTCGGAGCGCAGTTAAAAAACGACGCCTCCATCGCAAGCAGGCATCGCTGTGCACTGTTGCGAGCTCCCCTCAAGAAAAGCGCGCGAAATATTCGCAAGCATAAAGCGAAGTCCCTCTTTTTGCTCGTGTCCACAGGGGACCTCACTTTTTACCTCCGAATATGTTTCGCGTGCTTTTCCTGGAAATAGATCGCGACAGAGCGCAAGGGTTCCTGTTGGCGATGAAGACTTCGTTTTTACATGCAGTTTTCACGTAACGTCACGAACGCAGCTTCTCATCGTGCTAGTATATACCCAAACATGGCGGACACGATGTTATCAGTCAATGCATTATGCATACGTATTAGTACACGTAGATTGTTCCGCTTTTTGACCGTGACCGTTTTTCAACGGGTTATCACTGCTATCGATTCGTTGTCCGGCACATGACGCATCCATCGTGCTGTCACATTTCTTGTTAACGCATGCTTCTCGGCGTGCTGTATATAGTACGCCGAGAAGCGGCCACGATGACGTCAATGCAAACCTATTATACTTCGTTGTTCAGTAGTAAATCTGCAGCGTATTGAGCAAACGTAGGCGAGCGATACCTATGTTACTTGCCCTTACACTACAGCGCAAAAACTATTATAAAATGCCTGCACTCGGCAACAGGCATTTAGTTTGACACAGCCGCATCGATGCCTGGAAAGCACCGTCGGCGCCACGTAAAAACATTTATCGTTGCAAAATACGGGAGAATGGTGCCTCGTACGCAATATGAATGAAACCAGCGAATGCTGACCGTTAGTCTGTTCTACAAACTACCAGTACATGTTTGCTGTCGAATAGCAATGATTAAAAACTTTCACGAGTGGTCGTTTCTTCTTTACGGTACTCAAAAGCAGGTCCAATATCGATTACCGAAATGAAGGTCCCGCAAAACTATATGCCGCAGAACTGTTCAAAGATGCTTGTGACATGTGCCTGGAATTCTGCGAACCGCGGTTTCCAGAAATGAGGCTGAAAACCTGGTGTCCTGGTCTCGATACCTATCTTCATAACAGTGACCGTGCCATGAAAACTATAACACTGCAGCCGCCACGCGTGCCAAATCGAAAAAAGAAAGTTATTTCTTATTTGCCAACATGTTATAGAGTGCAGCTGCATATCTGTATATAAGGGGGCGAGATAAGCGGCGCTTCACGTGATCCCAGTGATAGCTAAACATTAGGCAATTACACCCTGATGCACCTGCTGCAGAAGTATAGTTCACCCTATAGTCATTCTCCTCCCTCCATCCTTGCTTGCTACAGCACTTTTAGAAACACGCGGCAGTACGTATAATTTTTATTCAATAGATATACACTGTATATGCCGAAAGATATTACAGAGGTGACTGTTAGGTGCCCATTATTTAGTTTTTTGCGGTACCTATTGAAGGTTTTCGTGGTACAGGATCGAAATGTCACCTAAGAATAAATCTCAATATGTGCCATCCAGGATTCCATCCTAGCTATCAACGTGGTATAGGCGTTGTGCTATAGTTGTCATGACGTCGGCGTCGCCATACAAGCCTCGCGTCGTCGTCCAGTCATCGTGCCGTCGTCATGCCATCATCCTATTCGTGGCATCGTTGTACGCAAGCCACCATCGTCGTCGTGCCGTCGCCCCGTGGAACAACCGTTTTTGGTGGAACCCTTATAGAAAGTGCAAATCTTTATTCTTTTTAACAAACTATAATCTACACTGTTCCTATTCACCTCTTATTTAGCGTTTCTGCGGAGCCAGCGATAAATAAATAAATGAAAATTACGCGGAAGGATTTCGAGTGCATCGCAGAAGCCGAGCGCATCGTTTCTTTGTCCAGGACAAAATACATCGGTATAAGACACAAGAAGCTGCATGAATGTAATCCTCAATAAGAACGAGCGTATGTCAAGGGCAGTTCTTTCAGGTGGCCCATACAGTACAGTTCTGGTGGATACAGTCGATCGTTAGGAAACAAACAACAAAGATCGAATTATGCACACGTGTCAGCGCAAAGAACGAACACGCGACCACCTCGAAACCCCCCCCCCCCCCCCCCCCCTCTGGGTGTAGAACATTCGAGATAATTGACTTCTTAGACTCATACCCTGAGTTGTTCCATGGTCTTCATTGTGTTGCACCAATTTTTCCTCATCACAAACAAATGCGAGACTGCAATCCATTTGGTCCTGATTTGTTTTACAAATTATGCTTGGCTTTTCGCGCAGAAAAAAGCCGACGTTAGTCGTCATTACGGGAAAGCAGCTCACAAAATACATCTACAGGTTGTCCTGAAAGACGGCGCTTGTACATTAGATTTCTTTTAATAATTAAAGAGAAGTGTAAGCCATTTTAGTGAAACCAATTTTACTGTGTGTATGGATGAAGAAACGCTGGTGCACATGTTAGAGTCCCAGGTGGTAAAAATTAATCTAGAAAAATCCTCCACACCGCTGTGCTTCTAGCTGCTGCCGGTGGTGTTTTAGGAAGGTAATACCCCAGCGGCTAACATAATCGATGTATTGCAAGCTTCCTCCCCCCCATATGCGGTGGAACGCTCGAGGCACTTTCTGAGGCTCATACCGTGAGTTTTTCCATGGTCTTCTGCGTGATTCAACGAATTGCTGTTCCATTGCTGCAAGACTCGTCGGCTCAAATCAGAGCCACGGCACATCAAACCAAGGAGATAATTTGAGTGATTTTACGTATACGGTCAAGCCATTGCTTCTTACCTCCTCTTTCATTTAATTCGACAGTTTGCCCTGCGGCGTAAATCAGTCCGCTTTCTGCCTGAAATGGCGCCGTCGGTCGCTGTTGACTACACGCATGCTGTTTCCTCTATGGCGAAGAAGTTCTCGGTTCCCCTCGTCCTTAATAAAGTTCACATCACTAAAATGATCGCGTGATTGTCGATGTTATAAGGAAGTTACTATAGGCACTGACTTTCTGGATCATCTCAATAAAGTTGAAAACAACAGACCGAGGAGAAAGTTCGCGGAATTTTCCTTGAAGCAAACAAGGGACAGCCGGAACATTGTATGTCTCGCGAACATATCAATGAACAAACAAAATATTTTCCGTTATTAATTATTAAGACACAGGGTCACCGCAGACTGATGCAATGCTCCGCACGCAACGCCACATGTTTCTTAAACCCAGAGACAGCTGTTTCGGAACTGATAGCGACCTCTGCCCTCTCGCGGTGACTTTCAATCTTCCCCCAGCTATAGAGAAGTGCCCCGTTAAAGATGTGCGCCAGGAAGACGATGTACGCGCAATAACTTTTTTTTTTCTACCGGGACGGCACACTCTTCAGTCACTCTATGGTCAATCCAAAAGCACTTGACTAGCGCGACTGTCACGCAAACTTCTCCCAAGCAAGGCATGACAACGGTACGTCGCCGATCAAACCATCCTTCTCCCCCATCGTCGAGCCTCTTTCGTCCTTCGAGCGAGTGCGGTGCGGGCGGTGAAGCCATAATTTCCTCGGCCGAATTCATGAGGTCCACACACGCAAACGAGCGCTCCGGACGAATCAAGCGTCGCCAGTGGGAAGGCGCCGCATAAAGCGCGCCAAAAGCGCGGGACGCACGACCATGTAGTTCCCTTCGGCTGGCGTGCGCGCGACCATCGCGGGACACGGATAGGGCGTCTGATGGCCGCGCCGCCTGGCGTTACCGTACTGCACTCTCGCACCGCCTTCCGCGACCCGGCGGTTCCTCTGAGCGAGTTAAGAGGGCGCCTTCCTTGGAGGCGCACTTAGTTTGCGAGTGCAATATTAATGACGGTGCGGTTTTCTGGTTTTGTACTCTTGAGGCGCGGTGGCAGAGGGCGCACCGTAAACAGGAAATTTCGCGCTTCGGCTCTGCATAATGAAGATCGTTTTCCGACGACGAGGGCAACGTAACGACGTGAAGAGGCCTCTGCTCGATCGCTTTATGTCTTTGAGGAACCATTTAAATGCACCTCTTCTTTATATACTCTTCAAAAAGTTTGCACCCTTTGGTGTTTATCTTGTCCCAAAATAATAATCGCTGCATTGCTTGCGTTTCCTTTCTTGAAAACTCCTCACTCGCTACTTTCCTGTCGAGAATGCTATGTCACACTGATATCGTGCATGCCGTTCGGGACCTGGAAATACCTAGCTTGCAGCTTTAGAGAAAGGAAATGCGGGCAAGATAGATGACGATTATCGTTTGGGACAAGATACGCCCGAAAGCATGCAATTTTTTTAAATGTGTAGGGGCTCGTGTATATGCATATATAGGGTTCATGGTGGGGCCGACCCCTTCGAAATGTCGGTGCGGCGGCCGCATTCCGAGGTATACGATGGAGGGGGGGGGGGATACGAAAACGCTCCCGTATACTATATGTTTAGATGCACGTTAAACAACACCATATGAGGGCGGGAGGGGATTAATCTGAAGCCCTCTACTGCGGTGCCTCCCAGGGCGCCAACGTTGCTTTCAGAAGTCGAACCCCACGAACCACACAACCGACATTAGCAACGCATCTCGGACAACGCGACAACTGCACTCGCTCGAACATATGACACGTCAGCACATCAGTGGCAACGTGTCAAGTAGTTCCTATACGCAGCAGTGGCTTCGGCGCTAGAGACGCGAGATTATAATCACCCGCCATTTCACCTCTCTATACAGTATATATGCTGGGGGTAAAATAGCGACGCGTGGAAAGACATGACTAATATGCGAGCGAACAGGATATGTGGACTTGTCACGCGAGCCGCACCACAAAAACCAACGCCCTGACACGTTCGAGCAGTTTCGGCAACTGACTCCTGCGTGCGCTGCCGCTTTTTTGAATCCACACATTGCGATTATGTGACGACGTCCTTGGTCTATACATGGCCTCGGCTCCCAGCGCATAACCTTCGTAGAGAACCATTCTTAGAGAGCAAAAGACAAGGGAACGCACAGCTTGCAGCTTCGGGCACAAGAGTATCGAATAAACAAAGGCGGGGCAACGAAAGAAACACAGCGTCTGAGGGATTACGAGTATGATAGCATTCGTGAGCTGCGCGAGCATGTTCCGATCGATGCAAACGTCGACAACAAGATACAGCCACACAGACTATTGTGAGACGCTTTATCGGTACAGGCAAATCAATGGGCACCGGTGTCTGTTCCGAACGTTAAGTAAACGATCGTTTGTTCTCTGTGTTGGAGCCAAGTCCTCGCAGATGCAACCAGCCAAATAAAATTACGTGGATCCTTGTCGTAGCGCATGCCGAGTCCTTATATAGCTGGATGTGGCCGTGAAGCTAATGAGAGTGTGCATATACAGGTGCTGTATCCGATAGACTATATAGGTACACAGCTATAGACTATAGGTATAGACTGTAGACTACAAAAACGGCTACGAAAGGCTAGAAGAAGCTATACAGAAGGGCTCCCGTATTACACTGAACAACCAGGTGCGGCCTTGCGGAATCGGGTACGTAAGTTTATAAATAAACGCCAGAACAATTCTGTCTCATGCGGAAGGTGGTTGTCTGCCGGATTACACTGATATGTGAAAAAGTGTATATTGGGCGTCCGAGAAGGTGTGTCAACGACAGTTTACGAGCGCACAACGAAAATATCAGGAAATATCGCGATGGCCACCCTTCCTGCAGCATGCCATGATCGCGGCTCCAAAGCATGCAATGTTGACGGAGGCGACAGGGACAAGAAGGTGGCGTGAAATAACCGTAACTAACTTTTATCGGAATAGCCGAATCGAACTGAATTGAATTCTGGGGTTTTACGTGCCAAAACCACGATTTTGATTATGGCACACGCCGTAGGGGGGCACTCCGGATTAATTTTGACCACCACGCAGGAGATCTTTAAGGTGCCCCCAATGCACGAGACACGGGTGCCTTTGCATTTCGAATAGCCGAATGTATAGCCATGTGTCCCTGCTGCCTAGAATAAACCGCCGCCGAAAGAGATCGCCATCTAAAGCGTGGGGGACAATATTAACCATTTGAGAAGAAAAAGGCGTACTATAACGATTAAATACGTGCACTTCTTAGACTGTAAGCTTGAAGTGTGCCGTGGTGACTTCCTTGTCTCAAGCTTATGTGTTCTCGCCCTATGCGCCGAAAAGTTTTTCATGTTTCAGAGCCAAATCCAGCGCGGTCGATGAACACTGCTGCGCCCATACGAATACGCTAAATATCCACCGTATACAATTTATTTTTGAGTATTGTAGTGATCGCCAACCAATTACAGAACGCAACGAGCGTTTACAATACGCTGCGCTAGCTATACCATCATCATCCCATCCAATCCTCCGTCGCCCGTAACTGCAGTTCTCTTCTGTTAGGTGGCATTTCTCTATCCCTCGTCTTTTTATGCCGTCCTCTTTTTTAACCTGTGTAGGGTGGCCAACCGTACGCTATTCCGGCTAACGTCCTTACCCTTCGCTCTTTATCTATTTTCTCATGAAACGCCACCTAGCAAAATGCTCTGGGTGGCGTTTGAAATTGAAACATGATACAACTGCTTTTGATCTCAATTTATGCAGAAGTCTTTCAAATCTTTGTCTCTACAGCTATAGCTTATCGATCTTTTCCACTTTGCCTGTTTACTCAGCAATGTATATTCAGTCAGCTTGGAAGTGCAGTAGCTGCTATCGCTACGTTACCGCAATAACAGGCTAACGCAATAGCCATCGAGAGAAAAAAAAAAATTGCCGACGATTACGTTACTTCCTAATGCGAAATTTGAGCGCAGCAAATAAGCTGTTTCACCTTTTCGATAGATTGAGGCAAAGAAATCGAGCAACACATGTATGCGCTATCACAGAATTTTTTTTTATTTTTCACACGTATTCCTTTAACAAAGACTCCACTAACAGTTCTTGACAGTCATGAAGGAAGCTTTGTGGTCGGAGAAATAGACTGATATATGTTCGACTTGGTACACCAATGCTTGATTCTCAAAGACGAGATCTATACAAGTGCCTCGCGAGGTTGTCACAGCCGTGGGACGCGTTACGAGCGAGAGGAACGGGATGTTCTCCCGCATAAGTGTTAGGAAATTGCTGTTTGTCTTTATGTCAAGCCGCCACCGATCTGGCTCTCTGATTGCCACCGCACAGGGCGAACGGCAGCGGCAATTTCGGCTCGGGCGGTGCACATATACAGATCCGCCGCCACCGATCTGGCTCTCTGATTGCCACCGCACAGGGGTTGCATTGGAGGAGGAGCGAAGAAAGGAATTAAGTTCGAGCCGGCGCTTTGACAACCGGAGACTCGCAGGAAGAGGGGGGAGGGGGGCGGCGTGTACACCCAGCGGCAAACGATGGGGGCAGAAGCGCGCGCAGCAAGCGGACAACACGATAAAGGGAGGAGGGAAGAGATAGCAGCGACTGACTGATGCCGCTGACGCCGATAGTGAGTCAACCCCAGCTGCGGAGTTGGTTTCAGGGACAACGAATAACCGGCGCGTCGGCAACTGAAGAGCACCCTATCCGCCACACAAGAACAGGGGGGGGGGGCCTTTCCTCCTCTTTCTGCATGGCGGCGACGGTGTTCTATGCAGTCACGTTATCTTGACTCTCTAGCGGCGTCAGCGGCATCCAGCGGTATCAGTCGGTCGCTGCTAGCGCTGGGGGGATGAAAGGGGGGCGGAGCTGGTTACGAGGCCGACGACGACGCCGACGCGAAACCCAGGAACGGACGCCAAAGAGCTGCGCTCTAAAACAGAATTCAGCTGACTTCAGCCACTCATTCGGCCCTGAACACCTTTGCTGCGACAGCAGCATTCTCTTATAGTAAAGACTGTATGCCATCTTATTTTCGCTTTCCTGCTTTTTTCCTCAAATGACTGTGGGTGCTAGTATACGCCGCGTTTTGGCTAACGCACGCGGCAGTAGAAAAAATGGTAGTAGGCAATGCAAACGTAAGGCGAATGTGGTTGCATACTAGACGAATCATGGCGCCATGAAACATGATGCTGAATTAAATGAACGAATGACCGACCGACCGAATGAATGGATGAATATGAATGAATGAATGAATGAATGAATGAATGTCATAAATACGCACCATTAGCAGGCTGAAAACGGAGAAGATTTATTGTACGCGTCCAGGCACCTACAGAAGGGCCTCACACGTATTCTTACGGGATGAGTGGGGTGTTGCGGAAAAGAAGGTAACCAGGACGGAACTAGCAATGTGGAGAGAGTGAAGAGGATGAGCGTTCGCGAGCGCTCATTGGATGGCAGCGGCGTTTGTTGGCTGTAAGCACTAGCGGCACGCGGTTCTAACAAGCCGTGTCACACTTTGTGCAACGACCGTGCACATACATGTACGTTGTCAGCCCCACTGCAGTCATCTACGTATTTCAAAGAACAGCGAAGCTATTCTCGCACTCGCTGGGACCGACGGCCGTGATTCCTTTCTCTCTTTTCTTTCTTTTTCCGCGTTAAAGCTGTTCTCGGTGTTCCTGTTTAAATATGAGCGGTCATTTATAACTGTGGAATTACGCTGCCGAGCTCCGGCAATTAAAGCAATTTCCGCAGCCCCCCAGCACGCTCAACGTCCCTGACAAGCAGCACGCTCAAAATAATACCGCGGCCTCAAAGTAATGCCCACACTTAGCCGCCCGAAACGGCAGGAAACAAGACGTATCCATGGCTTGTTATAAGAAACACGTGAAGACACCCTGCTGGCGAGACCACAACTCATGCGCAGACTTTGTATTCCTTTACGCATATTATGTGAAGTTAAGTGCCGGCGTGGATGCTGCAGCTGACGTGAAAGTAAGCGATACTTCTTTTTTTTTTTTCGTGTAAGTTTGCTAGCATACCGTAAAAGTCTACAGCAGGGGTCTTTGACTGACACGAGTTCTTTGAACATCTCCGACAGTGCTTACTTCGCCGCGCATCTGGCACTGGAGCAGAGAACTGATAAAATTAGCAGCATACAACAAGAAGCCTTGCAAGAAATGGTTCAAGAATAGCTTTCAAGGAAGCAACATCTGCACATCATTTCATCATCAAAACCGTCTGTCCGCAGCTCTTTGTTCCGAAACCTGCTTTGGTGCGGGCCTGCTGTAAGATGCCATCATCATCATTACCATCGCATGAAGTCTACTTCAAGAAGAAGGGCTCTTCAAGAGGTCTTCAACTGACCCTGCCTGCAGCGTCACCCGAGCCCGATCCTATGCTTGAAAATGTCCTAATAATGCCCCGCTTTTCGTCGGTTATATATACTAATAACAGACTTATCTAAGATAAATAGATCCCGAGGACTAAACATCTATGTCATGTCACGTCGAAGAAGGCGCCTACGTACAGCACAAAAAGGTCAATATAAGAAACTTCGATCGCATTGTGACGGCGTAGAGGCAGAAGTACGATATAGTTTAACAAGAAAATGGAAGCATTCATCCTTTTACTGTGCTAACATCCATCCAAAAAGCAAAGCCGAGCTCAGGTGGTCTTCGAATCGAATCACACTGCTCAAGCCTGTCTACTGTTTTACATGCGCCATCGTACATTTCAGAGCAGTCAGTGGTGCTCGCACAGATTCGAAAACGTAATTAAGTCGAACCTGAATATAAAGAACCAGGCTAAAGTGAATCATTCTCTCCAACGAGCACCCGAAACTTACTCGCCGATATACTCATGTATACGTTTAGTCCCCCATGATAAACTAGACATTGAATATATAGAATTCGGCGCGTACGCTGCCAGTCCCTTAAAGCCGCTTGCGCGCCGCGAATTATACGAATACATAGTATACGAGTATATACTGTACCGTCATTGAGGGAAACGGACTGGAGCAGGGGCACTAACTATGCTGCTGGACATTGTTGACGTCCGCCATATTGTCAGCTATGACTGACCCACCGGGCGGTTAACGGCGTCTCTGCTTGGCCCAAACTGTCACCATTACAAAATCTGACAATATGGCTGGATTTCCATAAAATTGCAGCCCAGGTGTCTCGCGCCGAGAACGCCATTGTTAGTGACGCAGAAAAAAAGAGAGCTTTAGCTTATGGGGACGCAAGCGTTGGCGCCAGCTGGCGCTTGGGACGACAGTACTGCGCATGCGCAGTAACATGTCCTCAAGCGTTAACGCGCCCCAACGCTTGCGTCCCCCTAATCTAAAGCTCTCCAAAAACAGTAAGGCACACGCAAAATCTACCCCATGACGGCAGGTTCTGCGCACAAACTAAGATTCCGCGGTGAACGCCAAGCATCCGAACCACGCGACAAGATAATCGGGGCTGCAGAAATTAATCGCGTGGGAATACTCTGCGTCAGTGCTGCGTCAAAAGCGTTGGCACAAAAAGACATTATGTTCGAGAGGTCCGCAGGGGCGTAGCCGGGGCTCGGCACACCGCGCGCTTGCCGATTGTACGTCATATCACGTCATTATATGAACTTCAGCCAGCTAACCAATAAGATTCAGTTGGAAGTGTGGGCTTGTGTCTGTCTCTTCACGTAATTTTGTCCACACCCTCCCCGTTAACGAAAAGAAAGAAAGAAAGAAAGAAGGAAAACAAAAAGCAGATCACAGATACCAACTCGCTCAAATCAGTGCCATACTGGCCCACTTCTTCTCCTTCTTCTTCTTCTTCTTCTTCTTCTTCTTCTTCATCATCATCATCATCATCATCAGCAGCAGCAGCAGCAGCATCCAATTTCATGTCCACTGTAAGACGAAGGCCTCTCCCTGCTATCTCCAATTACCCCTGTCCTGCGCCAACCGATTCCAACTATAGCGCCCACGAATTTCCTAATTTCATCACCCCACCTAGTCTTCTGCCATCCTCGACTGCGCTTCCCTTCTCTTGGTACCCATTCGGTAACCCTAATGCCCCAACAGTTATCTAACCTGAGCAATACATGACCTGCTCAGCTCAATATTTTTCTCTTAATGTCAATAAGAACATCGACTATACCCGTTTGTTCTATGATCCAAACCGCTCTGTCTCTTAACCTTATGCCTAGCATTATTCGTTCCATCGCTCTTTGTGCGATCCTCAACTTATCCTCATGCTTCTTTGTCAGTCTCCAAGTCTCTGCCCTATATGTCAGCACCGTAAAATGCACTGCTTGTTCACCTTCCTTTTCAATGACAATGGTAAGCTTCCAGTCAGGAGCTGACAATGTCTGCCGTATGCGATCCAACCCATTTTTATTCTTCTATGAATTTCCTTCTCTTGATCAAGGTTCCCTGTGATAAATTGACCTAGATAAACGTACTCCTCCACCCACTCAAATAGTTGACTGGAAAACCTGAACTCTTGTTCCCTTTCCCGGCTATTCATGATTGTCATAGTATTTTGCATATTAATATTCAACCCCACTCTTGCACTCTCTCTGTTAAGGTCCTCAATCATTTGTCGTAATTCGTCTCCAGTATTGCTGAATAGAACAATTTTATCGGCAAACCGAAGGTTGCGGAGATATTCGCCGTTGATCCTTACTCCTAAGCCTTCCCAGTTTAATAGCTTAAATACTTCTTCCAATCACGCAGTGAATAGCATTGGAGAAATTGTGTTTCCTTGTCTGACACCTTTCTTTATAGGTATCTTCCTACTTTTCTTGTGCGGAATTAAGGTAGCTGTGGAATCTCTGTAGATATTTTCCGAGATATTTACGTAGGCGGCTTGTACTCCTCGATTACGTAATGTCTCTATGACTGCCGGTATCTGTACTGAATCAAATGTATTTTCGTAATCTATGAAAGCCATATAGAGAGACTTATTGTACTCTGCCGATTTCTCGATAACCTGAATAATGACATGGATGTGATCCATCGTAGAGTATCCCTTCCTGAAGCCAGCCTGTTCCCTTGGTTGACTAATGTCCAGTGTTGCCCTTATTCTATTGAAGATTATTTATGGTAAGTATTTTATACAATACTGGGAGTAAGCTAATCGGCCTATAATTTTTCAATTCTTTAACGTTTCCTTTTTTGTGGATTAGTAAAATGTTTGCATTCTTCCAGTTTTCTGGGACCCTTGCAGTCAATAGACAATAGATATGCGACATTAAAATGCGCTACGAAATGCGGCGGCGTTTCAGTTAATAGCTTAAAAAACAAGCATGCTTCCTAAGAGCTCGGGATGATCCTAACGGAAACGCCGAGGCCTCTTTCTAGCAGATTTTGGAGACATACCTCGAAAGTGCTTCTAGTCTTAGGAGTTCTGCCAAGCTGACATGACAACTATTTCCATACTTCAATTGCACGGTTACAGCATGTGCTATAAAGTTAGTAATTAGAGCATTAATTCGTATATTTAGCTAATTAGAGAAATTATCGCTTAATCTCTGCCTAGCCACGTGGCCTATCTGCAAAAACGTCAGAGGTCTAGATAGAAATATTTTAAAGCATTCTGCATAAAAAGAAACAAGTAACTGACAGTACCATTTTGACAATAAATGTCGAACGTCGTTGAAAAAGAAAACTAAGAAAAAAAAAAAACGGACGAACAAGAAAGGCATCGTGTCAACACTGATCTATCCGTCGAACCAGCATATCGTAAAAAGCGACCGGTCGGTTACTTGAAAGCTGGTTTTACCGCATACACACATAGACTGCAGCGAAGTTTATTGTTATAACAATGGTATCTCTATAAATCGCAGCTCCCGATTAGCCGTTTACTCATGTCTTACATTCAAGCAGCTGGCAACTTGCGAATAGGCCTGTCAGTTAATGTGCGTTTTTCGTTTTAATTCGTCGCTAAAAAAAAATAAAATAAAATAAAAATCCAGCGTTCGATTACTACAGCACACCAGCCTTCACGTACAAAATCAGCTGTTGAACACGCTGCAATTTTTTAGCTCGCAGCAGCGTTATTGTAGACAATTTTAAAAGCTATAAATCTACTAACAATAATATGACAATAATATTACTATTTCCAGTTAACCCCCATACGTCTCGTATAAAGCGCGGTTGCCTTGTTTATATACATATACAGTGCGACCGACTTCCAGCACAAGTTTAACCGTGACGTCGATGAACTAGTGTCCCACATTTGCGTTGTTATGAATGTGACATAACCCAAACGCAGTCGACGGTATCTCCGTCAAAACACGTTTTTTTTTTTTTTGCGACACCTTATAGCTACGCCGCGCTGCTTCGAAGTTCGCGACTACGAAGTCGGGATAGCGAAAATTCCGGATGACATATAGATATTCGAAAAAGGGCGTAGAATATTCAGTCGAATAGCGATTTTTTCCTTCAAATTCTAAAGGCAAAAGAAAGAAAGAAAGAAAGAAAGAAAGAAAGAAAGAAAGAAAGAAAGAAAGAAAGAAAGAAAGAAAGAAAAACGAACTTTCGGAAAGGAAATTCGTTAAAGAAGAAAATTGTATAGTATATTAGAGAGTTTAATAACCCGGATATACACGATGGGTTACAAGGGACACCGCAGCAGAAAGCTCCAGATTAATCTTCACCCCGTGGGGTGTTTTTTAACTTTGTCACAAGGAACGGTACACAAGCGTTATTGATACTCGCCGTCAAAGGAAGGTGACCGCGCCGCATATTCGTTAGCAAGCAAAAAAAAAAAAAAAGTCAAAGTACAATTATAGTCCAGCTTACCATGGGTAGTTGAAGCGACCAAGGGAGCATACGAACCGAATGTGAATTCGAAACAAAACTATTATATTTGAAATTTCGATTATTCGCGCACCTTTGCGAAGTTTACTAGCAGCTAGTGCCACCTGGAGGGTTTGAAGGAAATTTTTGCCTACTGCCGCACGACGCAGCAATAGCACAATATTCCATTTCGCGACAGACGTTTCTTCTTTGTTTTAGTCAGAGATCGTAGCAAACATCCTGCTAAGTAATAACCAGTATGGGGAAATACTATGCAAATGTACCTGAAAACATCCTGTAGTAAAATGATCCCTCATATTATATGCCTATGTAGGGTATTGGTTTAGGCAAGTTGGTGGCATTCCATGACGGCAGGCTTTTTCGCGCAAGCTGTCGTACGAAGACAGGTGACTGAACACGGGCGGCGCCTGTGTTTGTCCAGTCTTCCGTTTTCGTCCTCTAGTCTGAACGCAAAAACCTACTGTCATAAAACTCCAATAAAAAAACTGCAAGAAAGGTCAGAACCAATAGGAGCTGTCGAAAAACGGAAACTTGTGTTGATGGTTCACTTCGCCAAATCAATAAAAATAGTACTTTCGTAAATTCTCATTTCCTTTCACCGCAATACATTGTGTTTGCTTCACTGCGTTACATAGGTGCAATGGTGAAGCCATTAAAAAGTGCATACAAGACTTGTCGTTTGTATAAACGTAGTGGTGCGCGGGAAATGAAACGCAATATGTCTACAAGTTACGGCACAAGCAGGAGTGTTCCTGTTTTGCAAAGAGCTGGAACAGCGAGAGCTAGCTATCGGAAATGTGGCTCCATACACACTCCTTGTACCACAATAATTCACTGCAGGTCTAGCACATTTTATTCCTACAGGCAACTCAGCTGACACTTCAGACGCAGTCTTTGTTAAAAGTTTTGATGCTAATGCACCACTGTACCCTTTCTTCGTCCACAAATTGGGGCCCCTGGAAACCAGGGATCCCACAGGCACCATGTCACAGATGGGTATGCTTAAAACATGCTGTCCATTGCAGTCCACTAACCTTAAAACTTGCACTTCCTGTGTATACTGGACAATAGGGCAACACAGGACCAAACCTAAATGGTCCTACACATCTTTGAGGGTGCTTTAATGTCAAAAAGGGAAGAACATGTTAACATAATGTAACAACACTGCCACAAATATGCAAGCCAAATAAATATATATTCTTTTGCATGAGACAAAAGTGCACAATCTTGCACAAAACCTCATACACTCCTGCAGCTTTCAAGACCCCTCTATAATGCCCTACTTATGATGAGACCCGCACAGCAGCTCATAGAGACCAGCCACTGAGCGATTGCTCATAATCGCGAGTTACACACGGGCCCTCGTATACATATGCACACCCTTCCGATTCTTTAGCAAACGAGGCAGCCGTGGTGGTGGTTAATGCATCCCATCCATTTTGTCACTGTTGCTTCATCAATCTCAAGGCATCTTTGTCGGACGCCAACCTTGAAGAATAGTATTATTCAACAAAAGGAAAAGAAAATATGTATGATCCGTATGTGATGCAACAGGAAGAAATATCACAGAAGCATGCAGATTTGAACAGCTGTCTTAACTATGCTAATTAAGCGGTGTGCTGTTCCATGACTCTTTAAAGCAGGGGTTCCCAAACTGGGCTCTGCAAACAGCATGTTAGGGTTTCACGAGTGGTCAAAACAATCTAACCCTATCCCCCCTTGGGTGAACCTTTACATTAGAGTTTCAATTTAGCAGCAGCAGCAGCAGCAACAACAAAAAAAAAGGGACGAATTTGTACCTTGGTAGTCTTTGGAACAAAGAAACAATCATCGTAAGACTGTAGATAAGGACATCGATGGCGAAAAAAAATAGGGGCAGGGGGGTTCTGCAGCACTCTGGAAAGGCAGGTGGGGTTCCCTAAGGCCAGAAAGCTTGGGCACCCCTGCTTTACAGTATGAAACAGTGAGGCTGTTTTTGGCAGTGCTGATGGAGACACCGCCATCTGGTGCAGGCTAACAATGCAATGGCTACGTTGAATAGCAGTGCCTTCATGACAGTTGTACCTCTCAGGGTTGCCCAGAAACTTCCGACACAGACTGCACCTCTGGGATATAGGCTGAACCAACATTGGAGCATGACTCGTGCTCTGAAGCTCAGCAGCCCTACTCAAGGCCTAATGACAATGTTTGTCACTCTTGGAATGGATTCGAAAATGTTTGACAAAGAACACGTGTCACTGAGTATGATAGATGATTGATTGATTAATGGGTTTTTGTGGCGCAAGGGCCAGTTCTGGTCAAAGAGTGCCAAAGATATGGTTCGATGAGTTGACAATATACATGATAGGGATGTACCATGGTTGTAAAGAGGCCTAAAATCAGTCAATGCATATAAGAGAGCAAGGGCTGGGAAGCATGTGTTCTAACTACTACTATCCCAGCAACAGACTCTGATAAGAGGCTGTGCTATGGATTGCTTGCATGTATAGTGTGCATTGAGTATGACTTCAATTTCTAATATGCAAAAATTTCTGCATCAGCATCAATTTAAAGAAGAGCACAGCTGGATGAAAATAAGAAATATTTATTTTGTATACACATAATTCATGGACAACAATGTCATATATTAAAAATAAATCTAGACTGTATATGGAAAATATAGCCGCCAAATTCTAAACAAAGGCTCTTTTCTTTCTTCTTCATTCATTACCTGTAACTTTAAATATTATTTTTGAAGCTTAACAATATCCGGATTAAGCTGAACAAGGATATCTTTCTTCCTAAATGACAAATGACATCGACTACATTTAAAAACCAACCAAAAGGATGTAAAAGACAATGTTGCTGCCTATTCAATCAGCCTTTGGACCCAGGCCATTCAGCTCTGGCTGGTAAAATTCTTGAACCATCAAAGATACGATGTGACTCAGCTCATCCTCAAGCTTCTTCCATGACCTGGAAGGGAAATGTTCATATTCATTTAGGATGCAGGAATCATGCTATGCAATGGTTAATACAATTAGCACATGAATATCCGACTCTTTCTACACAAGCCTAAATAAGTATAACACTAACATGCCTATGCACAGGCACAGCATACGTCTTATATGAAAACAGTGCTATAACTTTGGTTATGCCTGTTTGCATTTGCACAATAACAAAACTGTGGCATAACAAAAATGGCACAGAAAGAAAAATGTGAACAGAGCGACGCGTTCCATGATTTTTTCAATCACAGCTGAAAGTCCACACATCTGTTTGAAGTCTTGACAAGTGTTCTGACAGTCTGACAGGTAACAGATTTTATAACAATAACAAAGTATTTACGTGCCTACTTGATTTTTTAACCCCTAAGCAACTTTCAAACTGAAATGCTTTCCTTTTAATGCCTTTGTATGGTTCAGTTGACTACTGCACATACCAACTAATAGGTCCTCTGAGCTTTCAATTCAAATATGCAGCTAGATTCAAAGTTTAGGTTAGGAATCAATATTCGCAGGAGACAGACTTACTTTCTGTCAGTACCAGGTTTTGAGCAGAGCTCACTATAATATTTGATCTTCGGCTCTGTTCCACTTGTTCGAATGGTAATGACGCAGCCATTGTCCAAGTAGAATGTGATCATTTGGCTTGAACTGCTCGTCGGGAGTATCTGAAACAAATGAACGGTTGTACTTAAATGCTGCACTTTTGCTTCTCTAGACACTTAAACTACATTCACTTCCATACAGAAAGTTTTCCACATTCCTTTACTCAAACACTATCGTGAGGAGAATGCAAACCAGATGCAAGTGATTTCCTGTTACAAGCGCCTTAGCAATATTGAATATATACCCATGTCAAAGCTGTACCTGATACCGTATTTACTCGCATAATGATCGCACTCGCGTAATGACCACACCCCTGAATTTTGTTATCAAAATTTGATTTTTTTCTTTCCCGTGTAATGACTGCACCCCGAACTTGTCACAGCGATATGTCGTGTGCCAAGTCTAGTTAATGATGATCACGCTTACCACTTGTCAAATGCTGTCAAATGCTACGTGAACAACTCTTGAAGACATACCAAGCGATCTGCACGCACCAAACATTCTTAAGCACATGCTCCATTTAATTCCTGCCATCACTTTCCACACTTCCATGAAAAAAAAAAAAGAAAGCTGCAACCGAACTTGCCTTGGCTTTATTACTAGCAGGCTTCACAATGGTTTTGGCCAACAACAACGACAAAACAGGTGCCTTTCGATTCTTCTCGTCTGCACTTGTGGGCACGCAACAAATCGCGAGCGGCAGCGATAGTGACCATGCTTACACTGATACGTTAGAAGTGTACCCTATTCATGTGCCGACGCTTGTAACATAGCTAAGATATTCGCCCATCTTTAGCAGAAACGTGCCGTATTAGGATAGTAGTGAAGACAAATGCCGCAGTTTCCCCAGCATGCCTGCCACGTGTTTCTTTGTCACTAGCAGCTAAGCGCACCCATCTCTGTTTCTGTCCCCTCAAAGCGCACATGGCTATGCTATTGTCGCAAACTTGCCGATATTAACTATATTACTCATTACTGATACAGAAGAAACTGTTTCAATGCGCGTAAAGTACTCACGAGAAGAAAAAAAATTGAGCCATTTTTGCTTTGGTGTCCCACACCAGTCCCGCACTATTACAGGGCAATTGTACAGCGGCAGTCGCCTGCATATAGTTTCTAACTATATTACCTAGAGGGAAATCTGGCGCTGCTGCGCCGTGGTTTGCATAGGAATGCCGGTATATTGTGACTTCGGATTGGCATTGTTCTCAGAGAGCCAGGCAAGCAACATTCCCTCTGTCACAGTGAATAACTTTCTACTAAAACAGCACGTAAAAAGCTGTTTTAGTTTTATTACAAAAACATGTTTTGTTTAACTATGAGAAGTTGTTATTGCATGTACAATTATATGAAACGTACAAACTATCAGCAGACCGCTAAAGTTGGAGGACAGAAAAGATTCGTGCATGCTATGGAACAGTTTGTCGTCTGTTCTTGCTTTTCGTCCCTTGGTTATGCATGGTAGGTGAGTAAACTTCACTGGAAGATGAATGGAATGGAAACATTTTATGAAAATTTTAATTTAAGAACGCATTATTTGTGTAGCCATATCCACGTTCTAGACGAAGCCTCTTACAACACCAGCCAACGCAACCCTCGCAGACGCATATACCGTCACTCCCATGATGGCACAGCGCCCCTTAGGAAACTCCCATAGACGGTGACGCCAGATTTACCTCTAGGTGTTATAGTGGGAAACTCTATGGCCGCCAGCGTCACCTGTTGTCATCCCGCAGCAAATGCGGGATGAAAAATTTTTTTTCACGCGACTTTAACCTTTGTAATGATCGCACCCCTGAATTTGCGTCAATTTTTTTTCAAAAAGTGTGATCGTTATGCGAGTAAATATGGTATATACAGCGAACTACTTCTGCTGCCTTGTGCCCTTAAGAAATAAATTCTCAAGTCACGTCTTTACCACATATTGTGTCACTTAAAGGAATCCTGAAACACTTTTTGAAAATAGTAAGGAAACATTGTTAATCTGTAGAAGGGGCTCCTGTGAACATGCGAGTCAAACATCATTGCACTGCACGCAGCAGGGAATTTTGATTATAGTGTCAAAAACAGCAGAAGGTCACTTTCTCTTGCTTCTGCAATGTCGTCATGCAGCTAGAACCACCAATGGCTACTGGATGATTTATAATAATAATATAATATTTGGGGTTTTACGTGCCAAAACCACTTTCTGATTATGAGGCACGCCGCAGTGGAGGACTCCGGAAATTTTGACCACCTGGGGTTCTTTAACGTGCACCTAAATCTAAGCACACGGGTGTTTCCGCATTTCGCCCCCATCGAAATGCGGCCGCCGTGGCCGGGATTCGATCCCGCGACCTCGTGCTCAGTAGCCCAACACCATAGCCACTGAGCGACCACGGCGGGTGGGATGATTTTGTGATTGCAAGAACATTCTCAGTAATACTATAATTGCTAATGTTGAGCTAAATAAATTAAACACATATATGCCTGCGATTTAAAAAAGACAGAAAAGTAATTTCATCTTTGCAATGCCAGTCTACACACGACAGCTGTGCATAGCTGCGTTTGCTCTGTGTGACATCCGGGATAGCAGCTGCATGCTGCATAGCGAAGTCTAAGCATAGCTTAACGAGCCCTCTCGCTGCCAAGACACACAACTTTTAAGCAGGGCTTTGCCCCCTTGACTTCTCCACTGTGTAACTTCCAGCACACAAGCAGTGACTAAAATAGAGCGAAGGCCGTGCACAGGTGCGAGAGCTCGTTTTACTAGAAGGATTCGAAAAATGTTTGCAGGATGAGATTCGTGAGATGAAGTCCTTTAATAGTGAGGCCATCCTGCAATTAGTAAGAGAAGTGTTTCAGGGCCCCTTTAGGAAGCTAACCTGCTCTTAGTCTAACAGAGTTGACATGTAAATGAATATAACATTGACTTTGTTTGATAATGTAAAATGAACGTTTGTTTTCTATACTGCTGAATTCACTATCTTGCCAGTTCTGATTCAGTTAAGCATTTGGATTCAGTGCTAATATAGGCGATTGGCTAACTATAATTAGTAGGCAAAGTTGATTGGCTGATGCTAGTTATCCAATAAACAAGCGTGCACAACCTTGAGGCACAAATGCCACAAGAATAGCGGTGCACCATGATAAGTCCTTCCAGCTTATGTGATGCACCTAGGAAAATGGCAATACAGTAAAACATTGTTAAATCGTACCCGCTTAAACAGTAGTTTCGTTTTAAAAGTAGTAAAGTCAACTCCCCGACTCAGCGACCATTGAACATGATGTGTTTTGTATCCGCATAAACCGAACCAGCTCATTGCGTACATATTGGTTAACACATAGTGTTTGCATTTTTCCTATTGCAATCACGGTGGTAGGTCAGCCAGGCAGAAGAGTAAGCCTCATACATCAGAACGGCCTCCAAGTGCATTCGCAGAGGGCGCTTAAAGGGTGAAACTACATTAACATTAACATCATTTCTGCGCCAAGCCAAAGAGCGTTGTGGTGTTGTGCAAGCTAGGACAAAAACCGGGTGCTCAGCATAAAAGAAAAATCGGACATTGTTTGTGGTATCAAACATGGCATGAAGTTCTTGCTGGCACATGAGAAGGATCTACCGTTGACTAAAGTGTGTGCCATTTGGAATGCGAAGAAGAAGATGCTTGGCAGTCTGCTGGGACCGCGAAAAGATGTCGGCTATGAGGTTCAACTTTCCGAGGTTTGACTTTTTGCCATCATTGCATTTGTTATTGCCGAAGTGTCGAATAACGACAGCGATAAGGACGACACAGAAAGGCCCACTAATTGTTCGGCACTCGTTCACAGCAGCGTTCAAGAGGGCTGCCATCCTTTACGCCAAAGAAACAAATCACTGCGCAGCGGGCCGAAATTTCGATGTTTCTAAACGGGTGGTGCGAAAGTGGCGACTGCAGCGAAGCGAAATTTTCACCTGTGTGACGGCAAGCGAGAAATTTCCCACGTGCCGAAGTATGGACGCTTCATGAAGCTGTAGGCTAAGCTTGCGGCGTACGTCGCTGAAATGCGTGATCGGTCCCTGCCAGTGAAATGCGACGTGGTCATGAAATAAGCCCGGACCTCCGCCTTAATTTTAAGGTTCTGCTCTGCCGTGAGTACAACGAGTGGCTGGCGGCAGAAGACTGCGAAATTACGCCAACCGGACCTGTCAAAAGAGCCTCCCTGATGGCTGCGTGTGGTTGGGTGCATTTGGCATGGGCTGCTGTTGTGCAAGATGTCCTGGTGCGGTCGTTTGCTACATTTGAAATTTCGCTGGACCACGACAAATCACGAAGCATTATTATTTAAGCAGAAGGGAATACCCATTGCCACACGGTAAGCTTTGCAGAGCCCAAGCGGTCACATTACGTTTGCTACAGACAAGAACATACCCAAGTCCATATTTTATTAACAGGATCTATCCGGAGAGGGAAATTCAAACCAACTGTAATAAGTGCAATGGCATCATTACTCTTGACCACATGCTTTGGCAAGGCCCCGCGGTCTTCACAGACCGTGACAAGGAACAAGAATGGTGGCGGCAAATGCTACACAGTGAATCACTCTCTGACCAATTACGGGCAGTCCAGAAGGCCCGCGATGTGGCTGAAGGGCTCGGCCTGACAGTCCCAACGTGGGAGCGGCCCGCGTCAACGTATGGTTGACCTTCAGGACCCAATAAAGTTCTCCATACCATACCATACGACGCGATGTGGGACCACAGCAACGATGACGATGGCAGCACTAGTGAAGACGAGTAGTCCAGTGACCATGTCAGCTACTAATAAATTTTCGCTATCGAATGCGCCCTCGGGTATGCCTCTTATTTATTTTTTTTTCCGGTCAAGCGATATGGGGGGGTTGACTTACATTCGAGTCGACTTACAATCGTGTAAATATGGTACTACAGGGGCTTTGTCAAGGACTTTTCACGCATCGCTTGGCCGTTAACACATCTAACCAAATGTGATGTAGAGTTCAAGTGGGAAACGCCGCAGGTCGACGCATTTAAAGAACTCAAATGACGTATGCAATCGCCGCCGGTACTTGCGCACTTCGACGAGGACGCCGATACCGAAATCCACACTGACGCCAGTAGCCTAGGCCTCGGTGCCATCCTAGTCCAGAAAAAAGACTGACTTGAATGGGTGATATCTTATGCTAGTCGGTCGCTGTCAAAAGCGGAAGGCAATTATTCTACGACTGAAAAGGAATGCCTTGCCATCATTTGGGCTACAGCAAAATTCCACCCTTACCCATATGGCAGGCCATTCAAAGTCATCAGCGACCATCACGTGTTGGCTAGCATGTTGGCTAGCTAATTTAAAGGACCCTTCAGGATGGCTGGCGCAGTGGAGCCTCAGACTGGAAGAATATGACGTCACGGTAATCTACAAGTCCGGACGAAAACACTCTGACGCCGACTGTCTATCATGCGTCCCCATCGGTCTCCTGCCGCAAGACGACGAGGACGACGACACTTTCCTCGGAATAATAAGCGTGGAAGACTTCACTAAACAGCAATGAGCAGACCTGGAGCTAAAAGGCCTCGTTGAGTATTTGGAAGGGAACACCGACGTTGTCCCTAGGGCATTAAAGCGCGGATTGTCTTCGTTCACGCTACAAAACAACCTGCACGTGAAGAACTTCTCACCAGTCCGTGCCAACTACCTTCTTATTGTTCTTTCAGCGCTGTGTCCAGAAATACTGCACACCCTACATGACGATTCGACTGCTGGGCACCTCAGATTCTCCCGGACGCTATCGAGGATACAGGAAAGGTATTACTGGCCGCGTCTGACAGCCGACGTCGTCCGTTACGTCAAGACTTGCCGAGACTGTCAGCGACGCATGACACCACCAACAAAGCCAGTAGGACTACTACAGCCAATCGAACCTCCTTGCCGACCATTTCAGCAGATCGGAATGGATTTGTTGGGAACATTTCCAACGTCAACATCCGGAAATAAGTGGATTGTCATGGCGGCGGACTATCTCACCCGCTTCGCTGAAGCTAAAGCTTTGCCGAAAGGTAGCGCAGCCGAAGTGGCGAAATTCTTCGTCGAGAACATCCTGCTGTGACATGGCACCCCAGAAGTCCTCATCACCGACAGAGGAACGGCTTTTACAGCAGAGCTCACCCAAGCCATTCTGCAATACAGCCAGACAAGCCACAGGAGGACAACTGCCTACCACCCACAGGCAAATGGTCTCACGGAGGGCCTGAACAAGACCCTCGCCGACATGTTAGCAATGTACGTCGATGTCGAGCACAAGACGTGGGACGCAGGCCTGCCGTACGTAACCTTTGCTTACAACACGGCGGTGCAAGAAACAACACAGATCGCGCTGTTCAAGCTTGTTTATGGCAGGAACTCGACGACGGCTCTCGACGCCATGCTGCCGCACATCACCGACGAAGGAAATCTTGACATCGCTACCTATCTCCAGTGTGCCGAAGAAGCCCGACAGATCGCCTGCCTACGGATCAAGAACCAGCAGCATACCGACAGCCAACACTACAACTTCTGACGATGCTACGTCGAGTACGAGCCCGGTGACCGTGTTTGTGTTTGGACCTCGATAGGGCCTGACGAGGACTCAGTGAGAAACTATTGCGTCGCTATTTCGGACCCTACAAGATCATCCAACGTATTGGCGAACTGGACTATGAGATCGTGCCAGACGGCATCGCGCATTCACAGCGGTGCCGCGTACGATCTGAAATGGTCCACATGGTGCGTCTTAAGCCCTCTTACGCATGCTGACGAACTTCCTTATTTTGTTGTTTCTTTACTACGAATGCTTCGTTTATTACTTTTGTTTGTTAGCAGCATCGGGTCGATGCTTTTTAAGAGGGGGGTACAGTGGAACCCCGTTCATACGTTTTTCACCGGACCGGGGGAAAAAAACGTAACAGCCGGGAAAACGCAACAGTGAGGAAAGCTCCGAAAATGAATGAAAAAAAGGGCAGCTTCAACTATAGACAATTTACTTCCACAGAGTGCGCTTAGGACTTAAATAAGCCTAGAATGATGGCTTGCCGTTTCTTTCGCTCGGTAGAAATCGCCACACGTTTTTCAATAGCCTGGAAGGCCGCATTGCTGTCAGCGTCGCTGTGAGGTGCGACGTACCTGCAGAGGAGGTCTAGAGCCGCGACGGCTTCTCCAAAGCTAGGATTTGGCCACTGCCCGGCATCATGCGGCTCGTGCTCCTCGTCGTCACCGCGCCAGGGCAATGGCAACGGACGAAGGAATATCCGCGGGAAATTTTGCCCTCTTTGGCGTAATCATGCTAACCTGCTAACGACTGCTTAGTATTGCTGCGGAGCGCGCGCGTCCGAGCAGCCCGGTTGCGCGCGGCGCGGCGTGGGAGAAATGTAAACAAGAGAGGAGAGCTGTCCCGGTAGGCGGAACAACGCCACGAGCAACGCCAACTTCCGGTTTCACTTTTGCTTCACAAAGAGTGACGTGAGCGCCTCTCCCGAGTTTCCTTCCTCCGTGAGTCGACCCGTCCAACAACCATGCGGTGACCCTAATCACAGTGATGATAGTGAGAGCATTTTTCACGAATGGCCACTTAGTGCGGCCTCTCGAACTGGCGTGCGGCTTTTTGCAGCCAGTTCCATAGCCAAGCCCGGCCAAGCCCAGCCAAAACTAGTCAAAAGCCAAAATGGCGGTTGGAGCGCGTTGCCCACTTCAGCGCAGGCGGGTTCGGGGTGCTAAGTTGCGACGTATCATGCGGGAACGTTTTCACAGCTACGACGTAACAGCGGGGTTCCTTATACATTGAATCCTATGGAAGCTATGCCGGGACCGGATGAAAACGACGTAGCAGCCGGGAAAACGCAGCAGTGAGGAACGTAACAGCGGGGTTCTACTGTATTGACACATGTACTTGTTTATCTTTAGAGTGTGACCACGTTTTACCACCTAACAAATGTTATCGCACAGTGCAGGATGCGCCAAGCATGTATCCGAAGTTTCTGGAATGTTATAGATGGTTCTATCCGCTGTCTGTCATTCATTGAACCTTGTGTAATTTGATTGCATGTATGCGTGACTCGAGCAGTGTAGAACTTTGTGGCAGACATGCGGGTCCCAGCAATTACTCTAGAACATTCTATGACTGATGTATAAAAGCCGACGCGCTTGACCCGCTGATCGGATTTTTGAGGATCACCGAGTGCGTTCGTCGTTATCTTTGTTCTTTGAGTGTAGCCTGCTTTTGAGGGCACAAGTTCGCCCAATAAAACGCTAGTTTCGTTAACCACAGTTTTGCTGCCTTCTTCAGCGTCACTTCTACGTGACAATATGAAGGCTGAAAAATGTAATCCATTCCAGTTTGTTCACAATGTTTCTATGTACGGGTCATTTGCTCATGGGCTAATAACTTGTATAGTCTAAAGTTGTGTGTGACGGTCATTTGCTCCTAATATATGAACATTCAGCTTGATCCCATCATCATCATCAGCCTGGTTACGCCCACTGCAGGGCAAAGGTCTCTCCCATACTTCTCCAACTACCCCGGTCATGTACTAATTGTGGCCATGTTGTCCCTGCAAACTTCTTAATCTCATCCGCCCACCTAACTTTCTGCCGCCCTCTGCTGCGCTTCCCTTCCCTTGGAATCCATTCCGTAACTCTTAATGAACATCTGTTATCTTCCCTCCTCATTACGTGTCCTGCCCATGCCCCCCCCCCCCCATTTCTTTTTCTTGATTTCAACTAAGATATCATTAACTCGCGTTTGTTCCCTCACCCAATCTGCTCTTTTCTTATCCCTTAACGTTACACCTATCACTCTTCTTTCCATAGCTTGTTGCGTCGTCCTCAATTTAAGTAGAACCCTTTTTGTAAGCCTTCAGGTTTCTGCGCCGTACGTGAGTACTGGTAAGACACAGCTGTTATAAACTTTTCTCTTGAGGGATAATGGCAACCTGCTGTTCATGATCTGAGAATGCCTGCCAAACGCACCCCAGCCCATTCTTATTCTTCTGATTATTTCAGTCTCATGATCCGGATCCGCAGTCACTACCTGTCCTAAATAGATGTATTCCCTTACCACTTCAAGTGCCTCACTACCTATCGTAAACTGCTGTTCTCTTCCGAGACTGTTAAACATTACTTTAGTTTTCTGCAGATTAATTTTTAGACCCACCCTTCGGCTTTGCCTCTCCAGGTCAGTGAGCATGCATTGCAGTTGGTCCCCTGAGTTACTAAGCAAGGCAATATCATCAGCGAATCGCAAGTTACTAAGGTATTCTCCATTAACTCTTATCCCCAATTCTCTCCAATCCAGGTCTCTGAATACCTCCTGTAAACACGCTGTGAATAGCATTGGAGAGATCGTATCTCCCTGCCTGACGCCTTTCTTTATTGGGATCTTGTTGCTTTCTTTATGGAGGACTACGGTGGCTGTGGAGCCGCTATAGATATCTTTCAGTATTTTTACATATGGCTCGTCTACACCCTGATTCCGCAATGCCTCCATGACTGCTGAGGTTTCGACTGAATCAAGCGCTTTCTCGTAATCAATGAAAGCTATATATAAAGATTGGTTATATTCCACACATTTTTCTGTCACCTGATTGATAGTGTGAATATGGTCTATTGTTGAGTAGCCTTTACGGAATCCTGCCTGGTCCTTTGGTTGACTGAAGTCTAAGGTGTTCCTGATTCTATTTGCAATTACCTTAGTAAATACTTTGTAGGCAACGGACAGTAAGATGATCGGTCTATAATTTTTCAAGTCTTTGGCGTCCCCTTTCTTATGGATTAGGATTATGTTAGCGTTTTTCCAAGATTCCGGTACGCTTGAAGTCATGAGGCATTGCGTATATAGGGTGGCCAGTTTCTGTAGAACAATCTGCCCACCATCCTTCAACAAATCTGCTGTTACCTGGTCCTCCCCCGCTGCCTTCCCCCTTTGCATAGCTCCCAAGGCTTTCTTTACTTCTTCCGGAGTTACCTGTGGGATTTCGAATTCCTCTAGACTACTCTCTCTTCCATTATCATCGTAGGTGCCACTGGTACTCTTTAAATCTCTATAGAACTCCTCAGCCACTTGAACTATCCCATCCATATTAGTAATAATATTGCCGGCTTTGTCTCTTAACGCATACATCTGATTCTTGCCAATTCCTAGTTTCTTCTTCACTGCTTTTAGGCTTCCTCCGTTCCTGAGAGCATGTTCAATTCTATCCGTATTATACTTCTTTATGTCAGCAGTCTTACCCTTGTTGATTAACTTCGAAAGTTCTGCCAGTTCTATTCTAGCTGTAGGGTTAGAGGCTTTCATACATTGGCGTTTCCCAACAAGTGTGTAAATATGACATGGCTATAGGTTACCATTGTGAGCGATACTTGCATCTGTGCTTCTAGGCTGATAGATCTTTGATACTGCCCTAGCTGGCTTGAGGTAAAACATTTCTGCAAGAGCATATGCTCCTATGTTTTAAAGCTTGCGCCACTGACAGCCAAAAAGGCAGAACATTCAGCAGGCCTTCAAACTTCCAGATATCGTGAATACCATTAGTGATGCTTCTGCCTTGATCGAGAGGCAGCACAGAGAACCACCCTCCCTGTTCATTGCTTTTTCTACAACCTGTGAATAGTCAATTGATTGCAAAGTCAATTTCAGCATCAAATAAAAGGTTGCCCAACTGCTGCATGTATGCTATTGTGATGGTAGGCCACAACCTAGGAAAATGACATGGTAGTGAGTGAAAATGCAGTATTTTTGTACTATAACCAGCACTAATACAAGGCATGGCTTTGTTGCACAGAAGATTTCCCCATTAAAGTGCAGCTTCATGGCAATGCAAACTACATTGCGTCATGTAGCCTCAGCTGAAGGCAAAGTTTCATACAGGTGCGCTTGCATAAACAGTCAAGTCACACTGTGATTAAACAAAATATAGCAGCAGGGGTGATGACCGAACATACAATACAAAATCGTTTAGGGAGTTTCATTCTTCGAGTGCATGTATGTGTGTGTGTGTTGACAATGGTGCAGGTTGCATTAAAAATATGCTTCGTTGTTGTAGTATAGTACAGTTATTTGTGAAGGCAATTGTGTAACACTGCAATTGATGATTCTAGATATATAGGGCAGGATACAGCAACGAAAATACAATGTGTTCACAATATGTTATGGCTGGCTGGGCTTTCCAGGCAAGGTGACATTCTAGACTAAATGAACTGTCATACTATAAGTCACCTCCTGCCATGACGTCATGGTCCACACCATTGATGCAATCGTGAGCATGGATGCACTTGTGCATGACCGTATCACCCATCCATAGCGAGACTGACATTTTTGCAAAGCAGTCCAAGCTATACTCACTGCCTTCTTGTAGGGCTGTGTGTCATCATATCCAGTAGTCAGGTCCCTGATGTTCTTGATGGTGTAAGAACCGAGCTTGCGTGGATACTGCAAAAAAAAAAAAAAACTTCTGTAAAAGAAATATAGCTACAGATACAAAAGTTGGAAGGCTACTGAACCTCTAGGGGGCATCTATGGAAGACAAAGTCTTCCCGAGCAAGTTGTGGATGGGAATGGGGTGTACGAACTATAATATTCATTCTGAAAAGCCTGCAGCATCTCAAACAAAGGCTCCTGCAGCTTTGATGGCTGAAATGCACCATCGCCATCACCATGATTTTCTGTACAGTAAAACCTCATTAAACCGTACCCGCTTAAACAGTAGTTCCGTTTTAAAAGTAGTAAACTCGAATCCCCGACTCAGCGGCCATTGAACATAATGTGTTTTGTATCTGCATAAACTGTACCAGCTTACTGCGTATGTATCGGTTAACACGTAGTGTTACCACTTTTTGTCGCACAAACACAGCGGTGCTTGTGCGACAAAAATCAATCTCCATCAGGCACCCCGGCAGAACAACAAGCCTCGGAGACCTGAACAACGGCCTCCAAGCGCCCTGTGCATTTGCACGTGAAGCCACGTCAACATCAACATCATTTCGGCGCCGTCCCAGAGAGCATATGGAGCATTGTGGCGTCAGGTAAGTGAGGACTCGCATCATGCCAAAGCTCGGATAAAAAAGATGCCGGGTGCTCAGCATATAAGAAAAATTAGACATCGTTCGTGCTGTCGAACGACACACAAAGAAGTCGGCGCTGGCAAGTGACATGGGTCTACTGCTGACTACGGTGTGTGGCATTTGGAATGTGAAGAAGTTGCTGGGCAGCGCTGCTGCTACCATGAAGAGATGTCGGCTGCGAGGTTCGACTTTTCGCCATTGTTGCCTCTGTTTTGCTGAAGTGTTGCTTAGCGACAGTGATAAGGATGACACAGAAAGCGACAGCGTGGGCGATTCAGGCCCGACAGTGGCAGAAGCTGCGCATTACGTCAGCCTCACGAATGCAATCGTCGCGAAGAGAACAGCACCCTGCATTGAAAACATGCCCCGCAACTTCTGCAACGCTACCGCATTCGCGCACGGAGAATATGCAACGCTAACGAGGAATCTGCAATGCGAGTCTTTGCCAAGAGGGGGCTGGTTGAAAAGCTGGCTCGCAGCTTCAGTAAGTTTGAGGCTGCTGTCGTCGCTGCTAGGCCGCGGCGGCATCAAACGAAAATAACATTTTTGTTGCGTGAAGTAAATAAATACTGCATGTTTTTTCCCCTTTCATCACACTCTCTCTTCCGTGTCCGACAGGTAAGTGGGCAATCTCATGCTATTTTGGTTAAGCAGTGCTATGGTTTAGTACATACTTTTTCCGAGCTCCGGCCAACTACGGTTTAACGAGGTTTCACCGTATAAAGTCCTAGGGCAATAACAACCTCCCAGCCAGTGTTTCGGGAGCGAGTGTCCGCGGTCATAGAGTGAGATGTGTGCGTTTGCTGTGCCCGCTGACACCATGCTTGTTATCTAGTTAGCAAGTGAATGTTTACAAGTGGATAAAAGTGCTATCTCTATTTTGTATGACTGTCTGATAATTTTCTATCGCAATCGATGCTTTGCCTTTTTGGCAAAACTGACATCTTTGACTGCACTATCTCTAGGATCAGCCCATGGTAGAGGCTAGGAACACACAAACAGGATACAGAAAAAGTGGGGATAACTCGCCAAGAAAGACATTGTCTGTAAAAAATATTCATCTTTGAATGAGACTAATATTACCGTGTCCTTGCCACTGAAGTTTCGTAGCCGCTCAAACATCTTCTGGATTGTTGGTTGGTGATGGCAGATGTAGTACGAGTTATTCGAAACGTGATAGCCATAACTGAAAGAGAAAAATGCACTTTTAAGCTATTGCTACACCAAATTCGTGCAAGCAAAGCACTGAAAACCCTCTGTTGTTTTTCACCCCCACAGCTTATGCTTTAGTGAGAGGCACTATATTCCAGACACAGACAGAACTCACAATCCAAATTTCCAGACACGTGCCCATACAGTTTCTTTTCCACTTTAATAATAAGCATTATGCCACACATTGCATAATGTGGCCCGTAAAATAACTTTATAAAGCTTAAGAACAAGAACTACTTCCTGCTCCAGTTTTTATTCCAGTTGCGAATAATGCGAATAATTTGAAACGCATATAGCTGATCAGAATGCCTGTTACACTTAAGTATACGTGGAAGTGAGCATGACATGAAATCACTCTGTAGCTGGTTTCTAAGTATGCAGTAGTCCAAAGAAAAGGTTTGGTCTTTTTGAGTCTGAATTAAGCCACTGTTACAAATGCAGGTCAACGTGAAAACCGAACACCGCATCGGCGCAGATTCCAAATTTTTCGCATTAGAATTTATGCTGACAGTGCATCTGAGGCTTCATTGTAGTTATGCAAAAGTGCACTCACACCACACATTTGTCCTATGTATTAATATGAACAGCGCTTATGGGCTTATTACACAGTTTGTGGTTTTTCCGTGTGCCCGTTCGTAACCAACATTGAGTGCATCACCTTCAGTTCGAATGCAGCACGCCAGATGCAGGAGTGCACGAGATGGAAAAACATATGATTACAGCTATAAACTGGCAACTAATAAGTACTGATACAAGGTTTTGACAAAGGCGTCAAAGAAGGCTGAGCAGCAACTTATTTGGTAGCCTTTATGAGGTGAAATAATGGCCAATTTAATTACCAATGACCTCACGTATTGAGGACATCCTGTTTGAGAGTGCTGCATTGTGGAACTGCGCTGATCCCATGGCTCTTCTCCATTGACAAACGTTGCAACAAAGACCAGTTAGTGCTATTGAGACATGCGCTAAGATGAGCACAAGCTCCAGTATTTGATTAAGCCTTGATAGGGCTTAAATAGCATGTGACTTAAGTACAGCACTCTCAGTAATAATAACCTTAAGCCAAATTTTCGGATGTAAGGAAAAATATTGGTTTTTCATAGATCAAACGCATAGTAAATCTACTTAACATGAAATGCTAATTTGGTTGTTAAAAGGTCCCCGAAATGGTTTTAACAAATTCTGTAGATTCATAGGGTGCAGCTACAGTAAAACATTCACACCACAATTTGAGTGAAGCATCTCATGTTAAGAGAGCCTATAGACTACTACAAGTTATCTTCCTCCCTAGCTATGCTTTTTCTCCTCAACTCGTTCAACAAGTGATTGGGGCTAAGGTCTGCCTTCGCTGGCTCTGCGTCATGATGTGAAGCAGTGTCATCTACTTACAGTGTCTTAGAGCCAGTGCATAAAGCCTTTCCAACCTCTCCGCTATCTGCCTCAGATACTGACAATTGAATACTGAGAGCCTGATACGCTGCAGTCACTCCGATCACCTGTTGGCTTGCAGAGGGACACGCTGTCGCATCTTGACATGTCATCAGTCGCTAGATTTGCAGCCCTCAATGTAACACGCGCGACTCATGGTCCTCGCGAAAAGAAACCTCGAGACTAATCCTGACTGCACAGCGCATGTGACCAAGGAGCATGTTGTAATACAAACAGTTGATACTTGCTGTGTGCCAGAAGTACTTGAGTGTTGCGATAATTATTCGCTGTGCATTCTCTTGCTGGTTCTTTTATAGAAACAAATTAACACACATTCCGAACAACACTTGTTCACGATAATGTTAGAAAAATTATTTATGACATAACGAGGGCAGCCAATTGAATAACTTGCACAGCTGATGTCACATGTGTCCACTACCTAGATGGTGAGTGGGCAGCTAAAAGCTCACGGAAGCAAGCAATGCCACTAACTTCTCATCAGTATCATCTTGGAATTCCTTGCCTGTAGGTATAAAGAAGAAATCTTTTGAAATGTTTAAAAAGGCTTTGTGCTCATACTTGTTAAACTCATAAACGCTTCTTGATGTTCATAATAAGTGCTCTTATATTTATGTATATATGTATTATTTTTTGCTTAATTGAACATTTTTATAACTCGATTTTCTGTGTTTACCACTGTTTACCGAAAGGTTGCTGCCTGATGCAGGGTTTTATTGGTCTCACTCTGTCTTGCAACTTTGAGATCGCCTTTTGTATTTATATGTGTACTTCGATAATGTATTACTGTGATAAGTATCGATGCATATTTTTAAGACCTAATAATAAATTGCCTGCCTTACGCGAAGTGCTTAAATATGTCACTTAATGATCAGGACCAACCCTAATGACTCCATACATTTGTATAGTATCGTCAAAATTGTTTCAGGATCCCTTTATGTCAAACTTCCGACATCTGCTACTCAACTAAGTGAGAGGCCTGGACTGGCAGACTTGGAGGCAGACTCTTAAGAACTAAGTGTTTCTGTGGGCATAAACAGCTATGCCAACATCATTGATGACATGGAAACCTGTAGGGCTGACACTATAGAAACATTAATTGAGGAGATCCTCGAGGTGCCTCTGCAAGTCAATAATGACAATTAGGATACTTTCCAGGAGTCACAGAACCAGCGGTGCTTGCACCATAATGAGCTAAATGTTCTGAATAATTTAGCGCATTTTCTCCCAACACATGATGTCATCGAAGAATTATAAAGCAAGCTAAATAAAAAGTCAGGTTTTGTGATAGCGCACAGTTCTGCACAGTGCATGCAAGCAATGATTACACAATGACTTATGTAATCATGCATAACCTATAATCATTGGTATTGTCATGTAGTAGTGATGGTGAAGAAAGCAGCAAAGCTGTGAATGAGAAAACTAGCATTTTATTGGGCGAACTTGTGCCCTCAGAAACAGGCTATACTCAAAGAACAACGATAGTGGGGAACACAGTCGGCGATTGTCGAAAATCTCATCTGCTGGTCAAGCGTGTCGGCATATATACATGAGTCACCGAAGGTTCCAGAGTAATCGCTGGTGTGCGCGTGTCTTCCAGAAAGTTCTACATAATTTGCATTGCACATGCAATCAGATTACACAAACTTCAGTGACAAAAGAAAGCAGATAGAACCACCAATAACATTCGAGAAACTTCCGACACATGCAGGCGTGTCTCGCATTGAGCAATAACATTTGTTAGGCGATTAAAAGCAGTCACCCAAAATAATAAACAAGTACAGGTGTCAGTATCATGGAAATCTAGCAAATTTCTCTTTTTACGCCAGCCTTTAAAATTGCTTGCTATTTCACTTATTCTTTTTGCTGCGGATATCTGGGTGCACGGTGGTGGTGGTGGTGGTGGTGGTGGTGGTGGTGGTGGTGGTGGCGGCGGCGGCGGCGGTGGTGGTGGTGGTGGTGGTGGTGGTGGTGGTGGTCTGGACAGTGGCGTAGCCAGATATCTCGTTCGAGGGGGGGAGGGGTGGATCACGTTGCAGCTTGGCCTCCTCCTTAAGAGGATGCTTTAGCCTGGGTGCTCCTATCTAAATACATGTAGAAGGTGAATTCCTTTTTCTTGGCAACCACTGCACCAAATTTGACGAGGTTTGTTGCATTTAAAAAGAAAACTTAAATTATATTGACTTCTGGTTTCGAATTTTTCATTTATGTTGTAAATTTTTTATTAAAAATTGGCAAAAATAGTGAATTTTCAGAAAACGAAACTATCACTTTTAATACTTCGTAACTCAACAATGAAAAATAATATTCCAATTCTGTGGATTGCATCTAATAGTACATCTACAGCAGACAAAATTGATATGTTACAAATCAATCAAACAATTTAGTATTATCGAAATATGGCTTTTGCAGAACCCTTGTGTACCACTCAGCCAATTCACGTAAGATACAAATTGACGTACTAAATTTGCCCACTCTGACTCTTATAATAGATGCCGTTTGAAAAACCGCGATATCTGTTTTTGATCAAGAGCTATTACTTTGTAAACGTCATGCTTCTATTTTTTTCGCACTTTCATATTTTTCAAAATATTTTAAACAAAATTCAGGCCCTAAATCAAAATGCCGCTTCCAACGGATACTAGTATTTAACTATCATTCCTAAGTTCAACAAGTTTCATTAAAAGCGATCCAGGGGTTATCTCAGAAAAGCGTTTCTGCATTTTACATGTATTTGAATAGGCCGCGTCGGAGTCGGGCCCGAGCTAAAGCTTCCTCTTAAACAATTTGTCAAGGGATTAAATACATGAACAATAACTGCCTTGCCATTGCCAAAGATGCTGCAAACGAATTCTTGAATGCTACGCACTGTCACAAGTAATATACGTATTTTTTCATGAAAAGATATACTCGTATGTGCCAGAAATTGTGCTCAAAATAACTGATATGAAGTCTTCCTTGTCTTCCTTGTTTTTGTCTATTTAATAAGTAAAGAAAATATAACACGATCTTTAAAACTATATCAGTTCGAAAACAGCAAAGCAGTGCATGCCACTGATATGAAGAATGTAAAGGCCATGAAATGAACAGCGGAAAGTTGAGGACAAATATGTTAATGAAACTTTGTCATTGAAGAACCTTGTTTATATTTTTGTACATATGCAACAGGCAGTGAAAAATCTCAATGACGCTGTCATTTATTCCAATGTATTACGCAGGAGCAGCTGTCACCGGTCGTGTATCATGAGTAATTGCACCGCAATTATTGTCCCAACAGAGAGCACCTATATAAAGCCGTTCTGAAAAATATACGAGGGTGAGTCAAATGAAAGTGAGCCAATACGAATATATGACAGTGTACTTTACTTAAAAGTAGTCTCCATGAGCATTTAGACAATTGTCCCATTGACTAAGGAGTCGGGTGATTCCCGTCTCATAAAAACTTCTTAGGTTACTGCTTCAACAAATCTGTAACCGATTCTTTCACGTCATCGTCCGACACGAATCTATTTCCCTTGAGCTGTTTCTTCATTTGGCCCAAAATGTGGAAGTCGCAAGGCGACAGGTCTCAGTTGTATGGCGGATGTGGCACCGTTTCCCACTTGAACTTTGCCAGTTTTGTATTAACCACATCAGCGACGTGGGGACGGGCATTGTTGTGGAACAATTAAAAATTAAATTATTGGGTTTAAAGGGCCAAAACCACTTTCTGATTATGAGGCACACCGTAGTGGAGGACTCCGGAAATTTCGACACTCTGGGGTTCTTTAACGTGCACCTAAATCTAAGTACATGGGTGTTTTCGCATTTCGCCCCCATCGAAATGCGGCCGCCGTGGGCGGGATTCAATTCCACGTCCTCGTGCGCAGCAGCCCGACACCATAGCGAGGTCGTGGAACAAGATGACCACATTCATCAATTTTTCCCGTAGTTTCTTCTTGATTGCGACACGCAGCCGATTCGACGTTTCACAATATCGAAAACGATTGATAGCCTCTCCGGCTTTAGCAAATTCTATCAGTAATGACCCCTGACGATTGAAAAAAAAAAAAAAAAAAAGAAGAAGTCAACACCTTTATGGCGGAAATGACGGCCTCTGCTTTCTTTGGGGGTGGTGAATTCGAATGTTTCCACTGTAAGCTTTGCCGTCGTGTTTCAGGCTCGTAGTAATGGCACCATGGTTCGTAGCCGATCACAATTGCAGACAAGGAGTCGTCACCCTGATTGTGATACTAGATCAGATGAGTCAAGGCAGGGCAGAACCTTCTTCTGGCGGTGGTTCAATAAATTGGGCATCCATCGCGCACACAAGAGCCGATAACCGAGATGTTCATGAATTATGGTGTGAACGGAACCGCGACTAATGTTCAAACGCTCTGCCAGTTCATTGATGCTTATCCCCCGTTCTTGTCTAATCAGCTCTTCAACCTTTGCAATTGTGTTGGGGGTGATTGCACGATGGCTATGGTCCGGTCTTGGATCGTCTTTGCTACTTTCACGTCCTTTTTCAACGGTTTGCTTCAACGCTTCACAGTGGCCAATAAAATGCAATGTTCAACGTACACGGCAGCCATACGGTGACTGATTTCTTTTTGGGAAACACCTTCAGCTGTCAAAAACCTCACGGCACCCCGCTGCTCAACTTCTGAAGTATTCATTAAGTCACACAACCATGTACAATCCAGTGTATGAGAGCATTAAAGAATATTTACCCTAACACCTGCGTGTCACTTTTGTAAATGAGAGATGCCTGTGTGCTACGCACATGCTTCGCAGATAATGAACCGAACCATTATTGCGCGGGATGGGTAGGCTCAATTTCACTTGACTCGCCCTCGTTCATCAGAAATGCGAAGATACAATGGAATATACAAATGCTTGAAAAAGGGCAAGAAAGTGTCACTGGAAATGAAAGTTCACTGCATGCATACACACCTCGCAACAAGATATTTAAACATACATATAAGTCTCCAATAAATCTACGTATCTAAGAAAAAGTCACTGTATATAATGCGTCAAACAAGGCAAATAAACATGTTGCGCAATCGCAGATTCACATAATCCTAGATCCCGCCCCCATTCTATCCACTCCCCCCGATGTATCGCGCGCGACGGAAGGCGACGCGCTGGCTCCCCGCTTTTCTCCTTTGCGCACACAAGACTGAGCCACCATCGTCGGCTCACCCATTCCATCCCCCCCCCCTCCTACACTTTCAATCGCACACACAGCATGCGGCGCGCGGTCACGACGTTATCGCTGTTAGACTTCATACGAAACATGAGGGAGACGGCGACAGCAGGAATGTGCCTGGAGTGTTCATATAATTGCTATCACAATAATATAATAATAGTATCCGGCAACTGAAGCGTGCCGTAGCCGTTTACTTTCCGCAAAAGAAGAAGTGACAAACTGTCACCATGCAACAATTCGCTGCACCGCAACAATGTATATTTTTTTTTTCTTTTGTGGGGCGGGGGCACCACAATGAAAAGAAAGAATGTAAAGGAGAGTATCTTGGCCATAATCCAATGCCTTGGCACCTAAGGTGGCTGCCGAAAGAACGTTGAAGAAAATGTGAGAGGCTTGATCACCGAGAACCGTACGCATCGTGCTTGGTATCCTACACCGGCGAGACGACGTTCCGGAGAGGTTGCGCCTGAGCGAACGCGGTGCAATCCGTCGAGTCTTCACAGTGATGGCAGTCAGCGTCCATTGTTTCTTTTTCTCGTTTGCTAGCCAGAAGGTGTCCAAAAGTCTGCCAGGCGAAAATCCACTCGGCCAGAGAAAACCAAACGGGCACTGAAGTGCGCCGCGCGGTGGTCGGGGCAACACGAGAAAAACGCATGTGCTGTGGCAGGCTCTGGCAGCCCGCGTGTAGGGTAGCGGGAATAAAAAAATTAAGAGGCTCAATGTGTCCTCACAAATAAAAGTTAAAGTAGAAAAAATAAATAAGAACGCAGTTACCCTGGCTTGCTTTAGTGTCTTGACTTGGATGCTTTGGCGTAGGTGACAAAATATGTTGGTAATATTTTATGCGACATGACGGCACCAATGAACCACCACGCTTCGTCTCATCGTATCTCACCGCGTGTTTTGTCAACTTGTCTGAAAATGTGTTGATTTGGCTTGTCTCATTGTATGTTCCGATCTAAGACTTTAGAAAAGTCAATGCACCTTTGGCGTCAAATGTTTATAAGACCATTAAACCCACAATGTTCTGGAATTGAAAATCTAAAGCACGACGTTGGAAATGTCAATGTACGTTTCGCATCAAAGGTTTATTAGAACTTTATACCCATAAAGTGTCACAAATGAAATCCAAGCGCTCCCTAGATTCTGCGGCCTCAGCGAGACGCCCCGACGAGCCCACCCGCCACGCCTTTGCAACTTTGTGCTCAGATGGAGCTCCTTGCGTTACGACATGTGACCCCCGGTGCATGGGCATTGCCGCGAAATCCAGCCAGATTTTGTAATGTTCATGCTAAAATGTTTTTTTGGGCGTGAAAAGGGCAGTCTAGACAAAATCGAGCACGATTTCCGGCGCCAAGGGTTGTTTAGGCTAGCGGCGCTTGAACAGCACGAAAAAATTTCGGGGGAGGGGGGGGGGGCTGTAGCCCCATAAGCCCCACCCCCCCTGGCTACGCCCCTGGATCTGGGTGTACGAGGCATGGTAGATCTGGAGCTTTGTGGATCACTACTTTTTAGGATGAACTTCTGATGAGACGAACATGTTTTCATGATCCCTCCGAGATTATCTTAAAATAATTCTACTGCAGTATTTCTGAATAAAGTTTTGAATTCGTTTCACGCACAGGTGTACTAGGTGGATGGCAGAACATTATTAGCATGAGCCAAGTGTCCAAAATGGTAAATTATCAAGACATGGCTAGCACCCACCCAAATGACTGCTCCCCGTGCATTTCGAATGTGGAACCGAACAAGTGCTCATCCTCATTATTTTCAACATCCCCCATGATTCTCAGGTGGAAAATAGATTGACGCTTTTCGGTATCTGAGCAGCAAGTATTTTTAGGAACATGATGAAAAAATTTGACACAGCACAATGACAGTGGCAACGGTGGCGTGAATGGGCCTCGAGTGTCCGTATACTTGTTTTTGCAATAAAATATATTTTTTGTGCATGTTCGTCTCACCAAGAAACACTCGCCTGCACTTTTCGTTTCAATTTTCAAATAGTTTTCCATGGCACTCACTTGTCAAACAAGACATTCAGCTGCTCTGTCAGTGTCAGTTTCTGTGTCTCAAGGTAGGCAGCCATCTGGGCTACGTGCATGGCGGCACTCACACCATCCTTGTCGATCACCGCCGTACCGCACATGTAACCTGCACACAATTTGTGGCCGATCGGCAATGCGCTGTCAAAGTCTGCACTGATAAACACATTGTCCGGCATACGGTATGTAACAGCTAATAATACTATAGACAAAAAAAAAAAAGAAAACCACTGCTATCACCTTACGCACCACCGTGGCCAAGTGCATTTGGCCTTCACTAATGCAATGGCTATTGAACACCAACATGAAATAAGATTTAGAGTTTTATCAGGTGTATAAATTGCAGTAAGCATTCTCTTCCTAATTAAATTAGCAAGCATGGTGTCACACATGCATAGTCAAACACAAACAAATTTCAACTGATGACCACGAGCACTCGCCGCCCCAACACTGGCATGATGATGAGCTCAAACAGAGGGGAGTGACTGCCTTCTGCTTCCTCTCGCTTCAACACATCTCCGAAACTTGAAGTTACATGACCTCCAGCACTTGGAAAGTAGGAAGACAGCACATGCAGCTGTGCCAGCCATCTTGGGTATTCCAAGCTTTGCCCCAGCCAGAAATTAATCTCCAAGACAGGGCGCGGGCTGTGTATGCTCCCAGTAGTGCGAACAGCCAGGCACAGCCGCAACCAGGCTAGAGGAGGAGCTGTGCATTCACCATTACCATTTTTTATTACTGAGCTAGATAGAGTTGAAAACTTGGTACTTCAGTAATTTGACGTGAAATGTCTTTCGGTTTGGTCAGCATAGAGGGTCGCTTGCTAAAGCTGCATGTAATGAAAATATGTGATACTATAGTTGCTCATATCTATGCAACCGTGCTAACCACGCACCTTACTTAGGTAACGCTGTGCAGATGAAAGAAGCCATTACTTGATCATGCATGTGTCGCATGCATAGATGGCACCATAGTCACTTTATGCATGATGCACTTGGAGTTAGATTGAACCTCTCGCTTGGCATTCAGAGGCACAGCTAGGCAGTACGTTAGTAGATCCAAGTGGGAGTGGTTGCTTTTGAGGCAGCTCAGCTCCTACCATAGTAGGCATAATCCATCAAACTCATACCTGTGCTCAGCAGAAGTTATAAGGCATACAAGTGTGCAATTTGTCGCAGAAATTTGATGGTTGCTCAGCTATGGTGCCACCGTCCAAAAATTGTGTGGAGAGATTCGGGCAGCAAGGCAGAGGGATGCTAATTAGCTCCCATCAACTTTGACCATGGTGGGCCCACTACAAATAGGGAGTGAACATGATTTGAAGATTTAACCATAGGACCCCCCACCCCCGACCCATATCAAAAGTTAGGCATGTAAGCTTTGTTAATGCATGAATAGAAGTCACTTGAGTAATTGGATACATCATTTCTATACATTAGGGCTTATACGCCCTCAATGTTTCACGTACCTAAATGCAGCCGCATCCTTGATACAGCCCATCCATGTTTTTTTAATTTTCAACAATTACTGTTGAAAAAGCATTGAAAGAAAAAAATTTATTTCCTTCCAGTCACTTGATCTTAACTTCTTTTAAACAGAACAAACTTAATCAAATTCAGTGCAGCGAATGCCAGGCAAAACAATTTCACCATTTACATGTTTTAGATAGGACTCCCAAGGTAAAGTTCCCTCTTAACTTGGGCTGCATTAGTAAATTATGCTTTTGCAATAGTAAAATGGTTACCCTTACCATGGTAGGAGGCTTGATAAAACAGAAATGATGCAATAACGAAAGGCGCCCCCTCAATGAAGTTTCTGCACCAGCTCGTCATGACACCATGGATTTCGGCACCTTATCAACGGGTCTAGTTAATTGTTAATCGGTAAAAGAAAGAAGAGAGAGAGAATATGTTCTATTCTACAGGAACCAACGACTCAATATAGCACATTTTGAGAACTTTTTCTCTGTCAAAATGGCCAAAATAAAAATAAGACAGATTGAAATCTGTGACATCACACCTGTGTGTCAACACTGATGTTTCAGTGTGAAACTAAAGAAGCTTTCAGTTTGTCCTTTATTTTTTTCCCAGTGATCGACCCTTTCCTATCTAATGAACACAAATAAGAGTTTCGAAAGAATACTTTGCCAGTCTAAACTAACTCATGTTACGATAGTTCTATCTTGTTAGTTAATCTACAGTGATTGAAATTTTTCCGATGTGACCCAAGGTAAAACACAAGAATGCTCCAAATTCCACATGCTCTAATTGCTGTGCTTCCTTTACTGAGGAATGCACAGAACTAGAAAAAGTGCAGCAAATGTTTTAATCTGTACGTACCAATGGCTTCCTCAAAGGCGAGCAAGACAGTTTTGCCATCCTTCATTAGTTCACATGCCTTGTTGCCCATCCACTTGAAGCCAGTGAGTGTTTCCTGTTAACACAAAGAATAAACAAAATGGGGATCGATGCAGTAGGGTGGCTCCAGTTCCTACTGTCTCATTGAGACACGCAAAAGTATTTGTGAAATATTTAACCACAATGCCAGCTATAGCTAGGCTCACCATCTGGCTACTCGAATGCAGCAAGTATTAAATATAAATAACCCATGCCACAGAATCATAAAACTCAGCAAAAAAAAAAAAAAGAATAATAGTGGCCATATAATGAGCTATCAAAAGTACAGCCAAATATCCGAGAAACAAATGAAAACACATACCACTACAACACAGAAATGACAAAGTTGGCAAATTGCAAAGTCAATCACATTTAATTTTGGATGTGAAATGTGGACAGCCCTCAGCACACTTGTCCACGGTAAAGGTGCTGAAGCAGCTCACGGCAGTGTGCATTTGTACCATGTACTGAAAATCATAGAGTCTAAACAATTTCATTTTCAGCAAGTAGCGTCTTATTCGCAGGTCACTGCTAGTTGTGTCACCCTCTTGGTGCAGCACAGAGATGAGTTACATAAGGTGATGAGGCACACCTTTGCTTTGCATCTCATCAACTACTGAGGGTTACCTATTTAGGACTGTATTGATCATAAAAGGGTGGGGTGAAAGCCAAACTGCATAGCGAGAAGCACAACTAGCTGTGACCAGCCCTTCCAGTGATGTATGCTCAACGTAATTTATCTTGAACCAGCCTCTTACAGTAGATAGCACAAATGCATTTCTGAGGGCACTACTGTCATCCTCCAGACAAGTGCTGGGAGCTATAACATTTCTTTTACAAATTTGTCAGGATTAGCACATGAAATTTAAGCATTTAATTGCATGCTGCATGCTTGTCAAACTACCGTGACTAAATGCACAGCCTGAGCGCATATGATAAAGATGACTGCGTAGAGCTTGTCAGGCATCTTCAGGCATGAAGTGACATTCATATAAGTAGCATGAACATTGAATTGCCCAGTTCAAAATCAGCAATGCAGATTATGCTTTTGTTAAGTGGTAGTGAAGGACTCTTTGCATTCTCAATGCATATTTACCATTATAAGTGACAAAATGAGCCAGGGCATGACCAATGTAGCAGTTTTTTCTCCTGCCATTCTTTTTCACTTTAAATTTGGTTGTGGCTAAAGGTACGTCCAATGTCTCCCTCTTTCTTTACAGATACGTTTAACGGATCCAGCAGTTTTTTTTACGCAAGTATGAGGTTCTGTGCAAATGTGATTGGGAATACACATATAGTAGCACAGTTCAATGAAAATCAGTGCCAATGCGGCCAAGGGCTTTTCTAATGAAACATGCAGTGGCTGTTTATGTTAAGTACACCATAGATTAAAGGTTAGAGTAGAACGTACGTTAAGCTCACAAGAACTGGTTTTTAAAAATGCTGAAATCAACCAAGTTCATGTGGAAGAAAGTGGTCAATATTACAAGTACAGAAACTATCGCAAGTCAGTCATTTTGTTTACGCTTCAGTAAAATCTCAGATTGCTATGCTGGGTACCTGGGTTGGATACAAATTCAAAAAATTTTTGTCTTCTTTTGTTTCCTTGTTGCCTGTGGTAGTTCACCTGATGTGGCAAAAGCCTTTTGCTGCCCCCATTAGATGGACTTCAGAGGACATGTAAAAATGGCGACATAAAACATAACGTAGAAACAGTGCAATAAACATACTTATATGCATTACTTGACGGTGCATTAGATACCTGCCTGTAGAGCAACCACTAGAACACTTTAAATCTAAGTGGCAAAAACGTTTTTGCCACGTCAGAGACATTGGCGGGAGGGGGGGGGGGGAAGAAAGTTTCCTTCTGATGCGGAACAAAACCCTGATCGGCAGTGTGGTAGGCAGATGTTACATCACCACCACTGAAGCTTGATAATTTGTTATTCCAGCTGTCACATTGACTATACTGCCTCTATACAGTTGAGGCTCTTCACTGCATTATGTTAGTTGAATTCAGCATTTTGAACGCCAATTCTTGCGCGCTTTACGTCCATTCTACTCTAACCTCTTTTCTTACAACATATTTAGCACCTAGGGCTATTCTAAATGCCTTCTTCAGTAGAACAGCAAGCCCTCAACCGCGCTAGCACTTATTGCTGTCGGAGTGTGCCACGGTGCATACTCTATTCTCTTCTTTGTGCAGGTTTCTAGCTTGCCCATGGGATGACAGGAAGGAATGCGTGCATGATAAATAGCTCTGTATATATTGTTGCATCAAAGTGCACAAAAGGGATGTGGATATGTAAAGGAAAGGAAGAGGAGAATGACGACTATGCAGCGGCCATTCTTGCTGTTTGTAGCCTGTTGTTCCTAGTGTTCAAGGCCTAAATAAACCTTTTCCCCGTGCTCGTAACAGTTTGGTGGAGGTGTTGGTATTTTAATGCTGTATATTGAAGGTAGTGTGAAGCTTTGCAGAATGCGGTAGCAGAAGAGCATCCTCCTTATGGATTTGCCCCTCTGCTGTACCTTTAAGGAGATAAACTCGATTGTTCACACATGTCTGACATAGCTTTAGACACTTCATTTAAATTTACAAAAAGTGAACATTTGCAATGTAATATCAGCATAAATTCAAACGTGAGAAAGTCCGCAATGACTAGAGTGTATCGCTGTGCCTCTAGGTATGCCTATTTTGTAACCATGGCTTAATTTAGGCTCCAAAGCATATGTCTGGGACTACATCATGCTTAGAAACCAGTTACAGAATGATTGCACATTGCACTCCCATGTAATTACAGTCGCTGACTGATTTTTCGGACTCCAAAAATTTAGACATACTCTATTATTCGGTCTGCTTCGCGGCACCGCCATTCTCCCCATAGACCATAATGTATAACAAGTGCCGAAAGTTCGGACACCTTGCAACCTCTCGTCTGATTTTTCGGACACTCCTTGAGCCAACTCGATCAAGAGCACCATGCACAGACTCTGACCGGTGCATGGTTTGACTCGCTGAACGACATTTTTGTTTTGAGCGGAACCTCCTTGCTGCCCCACGAAGTGGCGCTACTGCAAATCCCTGCTCATCCTCATCTTTTCTGCCTGGTTCGTGGCTACAGCAGTTCTGGGCTCAGCTTAGTAAGCTATGTCACAACAATCCACCAGCTGATTTGTTTCTTTCTTCGTGCACGACACTGCGAGTAGGCCACGTTTTTCGTTTGTGCGGCTGGTATCGGCGTGACGGTCTGGTGATATTTGCTTTGTGTGCTGTGTCGAGGTTGCGGTGATGCAACGCGGCATACGGAAACATTGCATCAAGTGTCTAATGGTGCCGACAGTGCCCGTGCAGACTGCGCTAGGGAATGCCGGCAAGCGGGTGCTGGGAGGCCTAGGATTTGTCGCCTTCCGATGTGCGCCCTACCGACGACAAAAATGTTCTGCCAAGACCTGCGCAGTGGTTCCGAACACCATCTCATTTGAGAGTTTCACATGTGCTGGCACTCCTGTACTGACATGCGCACAACTCGACGACGGCGTGATCATTCGTCGGGTTTCTGCTGCACCGCTGGACGATGACTCACGTCGGAAGATGATGCCCCATTTGCTACGCTGCCGTTGCATGCGGAGCGTGTACAAGCAGTGACTGTGCTTTCAGCCGCCTATAGTGACTGTACGACCCTCTCCGAGATTCAGGCTTATCTGAATGCACGTAAACGCAACAGCGTGCAACGGCGCATTCACGATTTCTTCAAGCCTACTGCCGAGCCCGAATAAGTGCGTGGAAATAAATGACTTCTTTTTTTCTTCTTAATCTGCTTTGTCGGACACCTGTTTATTCGGACATTTCCGCAATCCCCATGAGGTCCGAATAAACAGTCGGCAACTGTACACCTAACAGGTGTTCTGATCTGCTTTTTTCTTATTTGGGTTTCAATTTATGCTGATGGTAACATGAGGTCCTGCAGAAGACATAAAATTGGATGATGATGATGATGATGATGATGATGATAACTATGGAGACCAATATTAAAGAGGACACCTGATTCGTATTCAAGGTTGTTAGTGGTTTTTGCTTTTTGTATCTAAGCAACAAGGTAAAATACTTCAGATTATTCCTGGAGAGAGCCACTTAGCAAGTACATATGCAACATACCGTAGTTATTCAATTAGAAGGCAGTCATGATTACAAGGTGAGATTGAAGTTGGGGGAACCCGAGAAAAGAACAAGCCGATATAGATCTGCAGAAGGTTTACTCAGACTCAGCGGAGATTGCTCAAAATACAGAATAATGTGAATAATCAGCGTGGGTTATTGCAAATATTGCCGTGAAGTCACACCTCAAGATGAAATTTTTATACAACCCGCAACTCGCCTCTATTTGAATTCTCGGTGCAGGTTATATGCATAAAACTATGGTACTGCCTCACCTGAGAAGGTTTATTGTTTGCTACAGTTTGTACTGCCATTTAACATCTGGATTAGCATAAATATGGCACTGCTGCTGCCATATTAAAACAGTAACTGGATCTATCAACCTTGCAGATGGTGAGGAGGGTGATGCTGAGGCAAAGAATTCTGAGAAGAAACCTCGCCTTATGTTCAAATAGATACGGTACTAATGCATGCTTCAAGTACATTTGACAGTGATGAGGTCACATCCGACGAAAGACTCATTTAAGCAAGATGCTGGGTAAATGGTAGGTTTTGTTCTACTTACAACAAATTTAAAGCCTTCTTTTGCAGCTATGGAGGACAGAATCTTCGAGGACACAGTGCTGGAGATCATGTAGACATCTTCAGCTGCGAAAACAGTGCAATGACTCATATGAAAATAAAAGGAAATGCAACAGCAAATTTGTTTAGGCTGCTACTTGTAACATGGCACAGACCTTTAAGAGACATAGAATGCACAACACTAATGCACATGACAATTGTTTTTTGCTCAAATAAACGTTTGAGCATATAAAAACCATGTGCCGCTGAGGAAGCTGCTCACCAGGAGTGTTGGGGTTTTTCGCTCGGTAGCAACGCCACAGCCACCAGCCAAGCAGGCCACCAATTTCATTGCCCGTGAACACTCTCCATTCTCCACTGCAAAACAATAAGAGCAGCTTGTGGAGATGTACTGTCCAGTGAAGTGAAACAATTATGTTGTTCAATGAAGCCCTACAACAGCATATATTAGCTCCACTTCCACGAAGGAAATAACATCTAACTAAATAATTCTTAATGACAGACAGATTACATTAAACATATTTTAAATGGGCATGAACACTTGCTCCAAGTGTTGCACACACTATGGAGTAAAATGGCATTTGGTGCATGAATGCATTCTGCAAACAACTCGGGTAAATGTTAGGTACATTGTCACAAGTGAACGATGATGGTAACAAATTCACCTGAGAAAACAAAGTGTAATAAGAAGAAGGAATACTGATACCAGATAAAGAATGTGTCGAAGACTAAAGGCTTGTATAGGCTATACTCGTACAAAGAGCAACCATAACGATTGGTGTCTGGAGTGAGATGGCAGTGGCGACAGATGACCTAACTGTTGTCAATATGCTCGAAGATATTCTCAGGAAATGGAACTCTAAGCTGCACAAGGTAAAAGATGACGTCCTTGATGACCTAAAGATTTCACTCAGATAAGCATCGTACACAATAATAACTGTCAACCAGGAAAAAGAAAAGTTTATTGCAGAGTTTGCAAGATGGTGAAGCAGTGACAGTGAAAGCTATTGCATTACTGCATGCAGAAGATTATTATACACAGGTCCTGATGACAGTGACAGCAATAGTTTGTGCTTTAAGAATTTCCTCCAAGTAACCCCTGTGATACTGAGAAAGGCCATTTCCCACTATGTCACAATTAAGCACATTGTAATTTCTGTAATTTTTACAGTGTAAGCTGTTATGGGCTCATTCTTTTATTGTTTCGGTTTCTGATGGTGTCTGCCACCGGCGCCGGTGTCTGTCGCAGCTATCGCGCGCCGCACAGCGTCGATACGTGCTCACTTTGCATTGCAGTTGCATGCTGCAGTGCGTATAAAGCCATACTAATCCAAGTGATCTGCATTTTAATGTTGCGTGCCTGCACATGCTTAACTTTCACATTAAGATGACGCATCCTTTGAAAAGGAGGAAAATGTTGTGTCCGTAAGTATGGCAAGGACAATGATGAAAAGAAGACATATTGAACAAGAAGCGACTATCATGCAGTATTAAACAGTCCGTTCTTTTTACTGTTCCTGTGGATTGAGTACTTTGGACCCACCAGTTTCCACTTGCATTGTGTCGTGACAAGTATAGGTTGTGACATGTGCGTCACATAGTGTCACTAGCTGTCTTACCTCTTTGCAACATGTTATGGGGCCTCCTAGCTAGGTGCGAACTGCTGCTGAAGAAGCAACTCGTAAAGCTACGCTCGGCTGCAACCAGGCAACCACACAACTACTTTTCTTGAGTGCGCTCACCTACACAGTTTCTTACGCTATGGACGTAAATATGCAAGAGCAGGAACATTTGATACATGCGAAATATTCTCGTGTGCACATATTCTAAGCCTTGAACTATAACAATGCCTCAACATTTTAATTCTTATAAGTTTATTTCCTTGTTTTATTGTTGTTATTCATGAATAAAGATTACATACATACCAATGCAAAATATTTTTTCTCCCTTTACGGTCACCTTAGAAAAATTACGGTAAATTTTTTGTGAAATAGGTCCGTCAGAAGAATTGGAATCCGCAATAAAAATAATCAACCCTGGGCGGTCGCATATGGCGAAGAAAATCGACCCTGAAAGGGTTAAGCCAGGTATGAAGGCTGTGCCTAGGTCAGTAGCTAGACATGACTGTGATTAGGCTTGGGTGGACATGCATCGTTCGACGGTGTGGCGCCTGTTGTGCCATAGGGAAAGTGCAAGTGCTAGACATGCAGAGAGATGCCGCGAACATGCACAGTGTCAAAGCACAAACGAACAGGGCACAAACGCGGTGGCTACACTGATCTCGACGGTGCGATGCCTGTTGCATTCCGGACCCACTCCAGTGAAGCAGCTCGCCAGGTGATATCCGTGGTGTGATCAGACAGCGCTTGACGACAATGGCTCAAAGCCTCCCGCTCCCGCGCAATGCTCAGAAGACGACCCAGCCTCACTCTCATTTATGGCCAAGCTTGCACTGAATAAGTGAGCGTAATGCTCCTCTTAGCCAGGCAAGCGGCAAGTCACGTGATGCATTGGCAAGGCTACGGCGAAACTCAGCTCGACGCGGTTAGTAAAGGTTTTGCTTTAAAAAAATACATAGTTCCTGCCGAGATCGAACCAGAACCCACTGTGCGGCAATTATCTACAGTGAGACCTCGTTAAACCATAGTTGGCCTAAGCTCGGAAAGAGTATGTACTAAACGGTAGTACTGCTTAACCAAAATAGCACGAGATCGCCCAGTTACCTGTCTAAAACAGAACTCAGAGTACGATGAGAGGGCAAGAACATGCAGTATGTATTCACTTCGCGCGACAACAGTGTTATTTTCGTTTGATGCCATGGCAGCCTAGCAGCAATGACAGCGGCCTCAAACTTACTGAAGCTGCGAGCCAGCTTTTTCAGCCAGCCCCCACTTGTCGGCAAATACTGCCATAGCAGATGCCTCATTGGCATTGCATATTTTCCGTGCACGGGCGCCGCTGCAGTAGTGGCAGAGCGCTTTTCTTTATTGCGGGTTGGTGTTCTCATCGTGATGAATACATTCAGGAAGCTGACGTAACACGAAGCTTCTGCCACTGTTGGGCCTGAATCGCCTGTGCTGTTGCTTTTCGTGTCATCTTCATCACTGTTTTTAGGCGACACTTCAACAACAACAGAGGCAACAATGGCGAAAAGTCGAACCTCGTAGCCGACATCTCTTCGCGGTTGCAGAAGCACTGCCGAGCAACTTTGTATTCCAAATGCCACACACCGCAGTCAACGGTAGATCTCCTGCTGTCGCATGCCAGCGCCGACTTCTTTGTGCCACGTTAGATAGCACAAACGATGTCTAATTTTTCTTCTATGCTGAGCACCCGGTGTTTTTCATCCAAGCTAGGGCGTGACGCGAGTCCTAGCTTGCATGATGCCACAACGCTCTCTGGCACGGCGCCAAAATGATGTTGACGTGGCTTCACGTGCAAACGCACAGGGTGCTTGTAGGCCGTTGTTCTGATCTCTGAGGCTTGTTGTACTGCGGCCCCACCGATCAGGACGACGCACCGCCGTGATTGTGTGACGAAAAATGGAAAAACTACGTGTTAACCTATACATATGCAATAAGCTGGTACGGTTTATCTGGATACAAAACGCATTATGTTCAATGGCCACTGAGTCAGGGATTTGAATTGACTATTTTTAAAATGAAACTACTGCTTAAACGGATGGTTTAATGAGGTTTTACTGTATTCTACTACTGAGTCACGCCATCGTTTGCTAGCTTGCAGTGGAAGAATGCCCTATACATGCATCGTAGCATGCGAGGAGACAGGCAGTATGAGATGCGCACTGTATAGCATTGATACTGACACGTGTACTTATCTTTATCGGGCGACCACGTTTCGCGGCCTAACAAATGTTATCGCACAGCGCGGGACGCGCCTGCATGTATCCGAAGTTTCTGGAAAGTTATCGATGCTTCTATCTGCTTCCTGTTGTCGCCGAACCTTATGTTATCTGATTTCATCGCCTGATGCGAATGGTGTAGAACTTTGTGGAAGGCACGCGGGTCCCAACGATTAATCTGGAACATTCGACGATTGAAGTATAAAAGCCGACGCGCTTGACCCGTTGATTAGATTTTCACGATCGCCAACTATGTTCGCCGCTCTCGTTGTGCTTTAAGTGTAGCCTGTTTTGTGGGCACAGGTTCGCCCAATAAAAGCTAGTTTTGCCTTTCACAGTATTGCTACTGTGTTCTTTGACGTCACGACCCCGTGACAATACGTGCACACTTTGCATTGCAGTTGCACAGCTAGCGGTATATGGTAGATAGACAAGTCTTGAGGAAGAAAAAGGAGATCGACAGGTATGCAATGGCATACCTGATTAAATCAAGCAGGCTAGGTAACTGTATGTCACTGCACTGTGTCAAAAGGGATGTCAATAAATCATCACCATTATCATCATTATTTGCGTCACATCATGTCACTTGTCAAGTGATGCGAGATGCATGCCGCATAGTGTCAATACGTGCACACTTCGCACAGCAGTTGCATATTATGACTTTAGGTGGCAAGCCATGTAGAACTTTATAGGTAGCCATTCAAGGTAGATAAGGAAAGTTCGAGGAAGAAAAAGAATATTAAGGAAATGTATACAATAATTCTAGAATGAAAACCATGTACAGTATACCTTATCAAATTATGCTGGCTAGGTGACTGTTTGTCACCGTCCCATTTCAAAGGGTATGCCAATAAATCATAATCATCATTGTTAGCATCGTATTGTGCCACTTGTCACAACTTGACATGTGCACTGCATTGGGACAATACGTACAAATTTTGCATTGCCATCGCGTTGTATTACACCAAGTGTCCCGACATGTAGCAGTTGCAACTAACAGTTGCATGTTGCATGTAGACATGTTGCAGGACCTGGTCAACTCAAGCAGGCTAGATGACCATTTGTCACTGCCTCATTTCAAAGGGGGTGCAAATAAATGATCGCCATCCTCATCATCAACAATATTGTATCACACCACAGGCCAAGGGATGTGACAAGTGCGCCACATAGTCTTGTTAGCTGTGTTTATTCTGTGGTACACGTTATGGTGCGTCCTCACAAGGTACGAACCCTTTAGTATGTGCTGCTGGAAATGGAGCTCCTATGGAGGTGCTCCTCCAGCTTACGCTGTTACTGTGCTGCGTTTGCAGCACAGGCCTGTGACTTTTTACTTCACATCTTTTTCAATTGCTTTGCCTGCACTGTAACACTAAAAGTCTGCAGTGTTGCAAAAGCTAAATTATGGGGTTTTATATGCCAAAACCACAATCTGATAATGAAGCACGCCATAGTGGGAGACCGGAAATTTGGACCACCTGGAGTTCTTTGCTGTGCACCTAAATCCAAGTACATGGGCATTTTTCGCATTTCACCCCCATCCAAATGCGGCCGCTGTGGCTGAGATTTGAACCCGCGACCTCATGCTTAGCAGCCCAATACCAAAGCCACTAAGCAACCATGTACTTCAGTTGCTAGTGACACCTAATTACTACAGCACAAAATTCAAAAATGAAGGGGAGACACAAAACAACAGCGCCATGTGCTGAGGAACAAGAAACTAAATTAAGGAGAATGGTGAGTTGGGCTAGTTGATATTGAGCCATAATTACTACAGTGCCAAATACAAAGACAAAAGGGAGACATGAAACGACAGTATGTCTCCTAAATTTAATTTATTGTTGCAGAGCGGATGGTCCTGTTGTTTCGTGTCTCCCCTTTGTCTTCGTATTTTGGCTTGTAGCAATTATGAATCAATACCAACTAGCCTTATTCTCTGTTTTCATAAATTTAAGTTCCTATTAAGCTTTTGCAATTCCATCCAAAAAAGGAAAGTGATCGTAAGGTTTAGAGTGGCGTTGAAGCTCTTTGGATGGGTTTTTAACAACCTGTGGAGGCAACATGTTGGCACGATGCAGCACGCAAGGCAACTGTTGTTGTGCAGCAGAAACAGCACCATGGCAGATACCAGGCATCTCGTAAAGCTGGCATGATGAGAGTTTACTCTTACATTCATATGAGAGCAAATTTTCACCTGCATCATTAAATTCACCTGACTGCCAGGTTCAAACGCAACATAAGATGCTGGAGCATTACAGAATGACGACATATCAAACAGATGATGATGTATGGCGTTTAATGGAGCACATATCAAACAGGAACATAATACATGGGAGTCAATGAAATTTAGGTATGAACCATGAAAATGCAACCTAACAGCCAGGAAAATGCAAGAGCATGGAACGTATCATTGGGCTTCAACTGTATATGTTTTCATCTGCTGCCATGTGCAAGTTTGCTGCATCACACAAGATGCAAAATAGAACTCACTTGGATTGTTTTTCAGCCACGGCTAGCCTGTCTGCATCAGGGTCATTCGCCAAAATCAACTTGCTGTTTGCCTTGTTAGCAGTAACGAAAGACAAATCCTAAAGCCGGAAAAAGAAATGAAAAGGCCATTAGAACAAGACATTGCACCCGCAGATTTGGCTGTACTATCAGCCATTAAAAGCACCTGTAACACATTTTTGTCAAACACAATCATATGAAACAACATAGTACTGTCAGAGACAAGGGAGGTATTTTGTACAGTCCACCTAGTGGACATGTCCATTTCGTCTGCTGTTGAAGTTCTGATTGGCTGGGCTGGGCTGTACATCTGCGGCAGCGAGGTGGCACAGCCAATCAGAACTTCGGCAGCAGACGAAATGGACATGTTGGCTTGGTGGACTCTAACAGAATGCCTCTCCAGGAATTGTTTAAATGAATTCTGCGGAAACCCACAAGATGAAGGCAAATTCATAAGTTCAAGTCCAAGTTTATTCATCATCAATGATGTCAGTTTTACAAGAATTGTATGCAAAATTATCACTACACAATTCATAAGCAATTCATTAGCAATTATCAATTCATAAAAGGTGGCGTAAGTATGAATATAGGATGAAACTAAGAGGACGATTCATGCAGGTTGTCATACATTACCTTATGCCTATGTATCAAGCTTAAATTAAATTCTTGCATTTTAGGTGCCAAAACCATGATCCGATTATGAGGCACACTGTAGTGAAGGGCATCGAACTAATTTTGACCACCTGGGGTTCTTCAACATGCACCTAAATTTAAGTACACAAGCATTTCTGCAGTTTGTCCCTGTTGAAATGCGGCAGCTGCGGCCAGGATTGAAATCATGACCTCGAGCTCCCTAGCGCAACACTACTTTTTCTACAACTTACCACATTTACCAAGCCATAAAAACAAATGTCCTCTCCAAAGAAGGCCTATAATTTGGTCTTTGAACATCTGAGTAAGGTTTATTATCTCTCTCTGAGCCCAGATATTTTGATTCATCTGTGTTTAAGCCATTGGCGAGTACAAAGACATCTGTCAAGAAGCAAAGTTAGTTCTTGGCTTCAAAGTCACACCTCACCATTTCATCTGATTGTCAGAATAAAACTAACCCTATCCTACTACTCTTTGCAGTTATTTTTTTTTTATCAATTCGCAATTTTGCTACTAATTACCAGTGAGCTTTTTCCTTCTTCTGGATTTGGGAACTTGACTGTGGGGAACTCGGGGTCGGGGTCCATCTGTTCTTTGACTGGAATGTAGTGCTTGAAACCACATGTTTCAAATGCTTTAACCATGTACAGATGAGACACACCATGCATTGACGTAAATGTGAATTTCAGCCTGCAGTTTTCATTCATGGACCTGCAGAAGGAACAAAACCATTATGCAGCTTGTCAGCCCTGGTTAATGTTAGCTGAGGCATCGGTAGAACTTGTAATGCACATTATATTTCAATACTACTTTGTAATTGAACGTCCAACTGTGTAGAAAACATGGAGATGTAGGTGGAACAAAACAAATTACTTACCTGTCATAAATATTAGATGCAATAATGTCAAAGTATTTCTTGCTGACTTCTGCCAATGGGTCGGTACACAGTGGGCTTGTCTTAATCAGATCAATGTTCCAAGCTTCTGGCCAGGGTTCCAGGTTCTTTTCAATGCTGGCCTGAACACCACTGTCGTGAGGTGAGATTATCTGAAAGGTTTCAACGATTCGAGAGATGTGACGACAACAACTGTGCTTTCATACAAGAAAAGGTGCAAGAGTGAAGAAAAAAAGTTGCGGCTCTTAGTTTGTTATCGGAACTTGAATCTTGCTTACTGAGAAAGTGTTCTTGACCAAGTGAAAGAGTTGAAAGATTATTTAGAGAAAAGCAAGAACGTTGGCCTAAGTTTGTATGCTGAAATCTGCTAATATATACTGGGAAAGGAGATGGAATCCGAGTATGATGGTGGCAAGATCAATGATGCAAAAGTGTTGGCGGTCAACACAGTGGCATTCTCAAAGGCCCGATTCCAGTTCCTATGTCACACAAAAATTGAAGCATTGCCCATATGGCTCGAAGTAGTAATGAACAGGATGCAGAGGCTCCTTCTATAACGATGAAGTTAGAACAGCCTTGCAAGACATGACCCTCGGAAAAGTGGCAGGAGAGGATGGAATAACAGTTGATTTAATCAAAAATGTAGGAGATATCACGCTTGAAAAGCTTGCAGCTCTATATACGCAATGTCTCACTACTTCAAGTGTTCCAGAGAACTAAAAGAATGCCAACATTATATTAATCCACAAAAAGTGAGACGTTAAAGAATTGAAAAATTATAGACCCATTAGCTTAGTTTCAGTATTGCATAAAATATTCACCAAGATAATTTCCAATAGAATAAGGGCCACACTTGACTTCAGTCAACCAAGAGAGCAGGTTGGCTTCAGGAAAGGATACTCTACAATGCATCACATCCGTGCCATCAATCAGGTAATTGAGAAATCTGCAGAGTACAATCAACCTCTCTATATGGCTTTGATAGATTATGAAAAGGCATTTGATTCAGTAGAGATACCAGCAGTCATAGACGCATTATGTTATCAAGGAGTACAGGAGCCATACGTGAATACCTCTGGAAATATCTACAAAGATTTCACAACTACCTTGGTTCTCCACAAGAAAAGTAATATGATACCTATAAAGGAAGGGGTCAGGCAAGGAGACACCATCTCTCCAGTGCTATTCACTGTATGCTTAGAAGAAGTACTTAAGCCATTAAACTGGGAAGGCTCAGCAACCTCGGGTTTGCAGGTGACATTGCCATGCTCAGCAACACAGGGGAGAAATTACAACAAATGATTGAGGACCCTAACAATGGAAGTGTAATAGTGGGGTTGAAGATTAATATGCAGATGACAAAGATAATGATCAATAGCCTGGCAAGGGAAAAAGAGTTCAGAATCACCAGTCAGGCTCTAGAGTCGGTCAAGGAGTACATTTATCTAGGTAAATTACTCACAGGGTACTCTGATCAATAGAAGGAAATTTACAGAATAAAAATGGGTTGGAGTGCATACGGTAGGCATCACCGGATCCTGACCGGGAGCTTACCACTGTCATTTAAAAGAAAGGTGTACAATCACTGCATTCTACTGGTGCTAACATATGGAGCAGAAACTTGGAGGTTGGCAAAGAAGCTCGAGAACAAGTTAAGGACCGTGCAAAGATCAATGATTTGCAATGATCAGAGCAAATAGGAATATCCGATATTCTAATTGACATTAAGAGAAAAAAATGGAGCTGGGCAGGCAATGTAATGTGTAGGATGGATAACTGGTGGACCCTTAGAGTTACAGAGTGGGTGCCAAGAGAAGGAAAGCGCAGTTGAGGACGGCAGAAAACTAGGTGGGATGATGAAATTAGGAAATTCGCAGGCACAAGTTGGTATCAGTTGGCGCAGGACTGGGCTAATTCCGAGATCCTGCAGTGGACTTAAACATAGGCTGGTGGTGATGATGGTTATAGGAACTTGAATTTTGCTTACCGAGAAAGTGTCCTTGACCAAGTCAAAGAGTTGGTGAAAAATTATTTAGAGAAAAGCAAGAACGTTGGCCTGAGTTTGTATGCCCAAACCTGCTAATATACAATGGGGTAGGAGAAGGAATGCGAGAATGGTGGACCATGATGGTGGCAAGATCAATGATGCAAAAGTGTTAGTGATCAACACAATGGCATTCTCAAAGGCCCGATTCCAGTCCCCATGTCACGCTAAAATTGAAGCATGGCCCATATGGCTACTGCAACACACCTTGGACAAGTCCTCCGAGTTGTGTTACTGAGCAAGTACTACAGAACAAACGTTATTGTGCTTCAAGTACTTCTTAGTTTAGACAAGGCCTCATATTGGTGTGCATTGATTTGTCAATCCAGGGTTTGACTTTCTTTACCAATTTCACGTGCTTGGTACTGCTGTCCTATTCTTTTCTCTCTCTGTTTCTTTTTGGATTGTCTGTTCCACAGGTATAGTTCAATGTGCCTAGAGTTAAAAGTTCCATTTGTATATGTAACATATATGCTATGGAGTATGTTATTGCGATAGTTTAACAACTTTGTCGGTTTTGTGGATGATTCTATCTCTTTTTGTCTGTTTACATGTTACTGCTCTACTTGTATAAATGATTAACTGCATGAATCCTGTCCCATCATCCCCCACTAAAACCTTGTTGGGCCTTTTGGTTCACCAATGAGTGATAAGCGAGTGAGAATAAATAAATAAAATAATTAAGTAAGACAAGCAAGCAAACAAATAAATGTGCCATTTTCGGACTGTGTGTTGTTGAAAAGTCACCGTATTTACTCAAATCTAACGCACAATTTTTTTCCAATAAAATAGGTCCAAAAATTGCGTGCACGTTAGAATTGAGAACGACCCTAAATCTGTGTTACTATATTGCCATCGGCATTTTAAGATGGCCGCCTTATACAGGCTTCGAGTCTAGCTGCCGTAGCTTCCCCCATGTGCCGTAGTACATGTGCTTAGGTTAGTACACTGTCTGTCTTCCCGTTTTCTTGCATTTGCTCTGTCAGCATGGAAGCGCCGACTGCGAAGACATGCGATGCCGCGATTAAAAGGAAAGTGATCATGTGTGCGGAGACGGACGGAAATCTGGCCGTATCATGGGTGTTTGGAGTGCCCGAAACTTGCGTGCAGGACTGATGCAAACAGAAGAGCCATTCCACTCCAGTAGCTGTTGCGTATGGCATGGCTGCGTGGCTGCCCGGCTCCTATCTTGAAATCGATCTGCGAGCCTACGCATTTAGGCACACCATGCTGCGTTCTCACTGCTTAGTTCACGTTGAAGCAAGGGGCCGCACAAAGGTGAATTCACTTGCTCCTGCTACAGCACTTCCTCACTCCAGTGTTCTGATGAAAGAGTTTCCATGGTCACTAAGTGAGACGTGTTCATGTTTGCTTGTGCGAGTGTGACACCATGCTTGGTAACTTAGTTAGTAATTAAATGTTTAAAAGTTTATATGGCCGATAAAACTACTAGCCTTACTTTTCATATAGCTGTCTACTAATCTGCTACCGCAATCAATGCTTCGCCTTTCGGGTGAAACTGTGACTTTTTCTATTTATCGCAACTTTAGTGCACTGGGAGTAAATCTGATTTTTCATAATGAGAGAAAGTTGTATTTCTGTATGAAAGAATGAGCTGTACGGTATTGTAAAGGACACTTCTTTTTTTTTAAGTCACGCCAAACGGGTGCACGTTAAACTTGAGGGTGTTTTTTTCTCTCCTTTTTTTTAGGTCACGGAAAATGGGCATGCATTACAATCGAGGGCTTGTTAGAATCGAGTAAATACAGTATAGACTGCTAGATCTATGATGATGACAAGGTTTGTTGGGGTCTTAACATAATAATCTACAGTCACATCTATGTTTTTGTGTTCATAGTATAAGTGCTCTTATATTAAATGACTGTGACCATGTCAAGCTCTTCATGGATGACTTCTTTTGCAGACTGTCACATGAATGACATACAAATACAATTCAAATAAAGAGACTTGTCTGCTTTTAATTACGCCAGTCTATCAACTAGCACTTCTGGCCTCAAAGCTGTGTTTCTCCTACAGGTTGTTCTTTCCCAACATGTTGACATCAAGTGCCACCTGACACACCTTACACTGCAACTCTTCATCAGTGAAGCAGACTAAATTGTCTCACCTGAGTGCCGTTGCTCCAGTAGACCTGAAAAAATCAAAGGCAAAAGTGTAAGCATGTCTCTGCTTTATGCCTTCAATCGCATCAAAACTCTGCGATGGCTGCTACAAAGTTTGTATATCAAGTACTAAAACACTGCTTTCTGGTGCCAGTTTACCACCTTCAACTCAAGGGTTCACAGGAAGATGGAGATCTGAAGTGAATAACAGTGCTATAATTAAATAACCCTCAGCCTGGAGCCAACATTTTGACAAAGAGAGTTGTTGAAACATCAGCCCCAGCCTGCACCTTCTCTTGTTCATTCACTGTTGATCCCTTTGACACCTTAGTCATCATAACAAGGAAACAGTAAAGTGAATTTCAATTCTGGACTCATAATGTAGACCACATTGTACAACTCCCTACAATACCATTTCGACGGGTCCCAGAGTTCCAACTTATCAAATACAATACAAGAAGAGAGCACCTGTAGATCCTTTGAAGCTCTTGTGAAGTGCTGTGGCAACGTAAAAACAACACACATGGTTGGTTGACGCCCCCGTTTTTGGTGGTTATCCCAAATTCCACTGCAAGTATGCTTAACTGCATTTAACCAAGACAACCTGAAGGCATTGCAGCACTAGGTGTCGTGTTTTACTTGATGTTCAACACTATGGATCGAGGGAGGTAGTGGATATTGCCATGCTTTCTAATACAACACTTAATTTATTCTCTCTTTTGTCTTGTCTTGGATTGCTGCTGGCTACTAGGTTGTCTTAGCTTAGACAACTACACTATACTGCTAGGGTTACTGTAATAAATCTCAGCATCTTGCTACTGATTCAAAGTTGCCATGTATTCTTGCACAAGGTCCACAGCCATGACAGCGCTGTACACCTGAATTAGTGTGTATATGTCAATGAAAATAAAATATTTCAAAAATTAGACATGTGGATGCGACAGCCCTTTTTCCGAAGCATGCACCTCATCATCTGCAGCTGCATGGATGGCCCTCCGCTACCGCCGCACATTAGCAACAGATCAATACGGTGGATATATGTGTATCAGGCTCCTCTTCAGTCTGTTTGTTGCTTTTCCAGCTGGCAGTCTGTTAGACGAAATATTGTTAAATAGGTGTCAATGATGTCCATAAAATTCATATCCCGGCAACCTGCCACTTGTCCCATAATACTTTCCCCACGTGTGTACGCATTCATGCAATGCAGGGTCTTCTGCTATGTGCCACCTTGAGTCTGCGTGCATCGTGCACAGAGATCTTCCATGCTTCATAAATACACTTGTGCAGTGACGTTTAATCACTGCTACACCGTGTAACGTGTACACAAACACAATCAACTGCAATATTTCGTTCATACATCATGTGGAAACCCTGGTAGTTTTCATCATGCAAAGTTACATCCAGTGCAACAACTGAGCCCAAATCCAAGAAGGGCTTCACCTTTGAACAGCGCACTTTGTGTTGAACCAGACTCCAGCTGCTCCAGCTAAGCGGCTATGAGCCAGTGATGACGACTGAGGTAGCACATGAAGGCAAAATAAAGGCTTCTGAAGTTAGTGTATACAGTGGCAAGCAGGTCTGTTTTTCAAAACAGATGTGCATTTATGTATTTACATTTTTCTTGTGTACAGGCTGTGCCTGAAAAATTCGAAAGCGCATTGTTAAAGGAAAGTGATCTTTACATATTAATAATATGATATCCCATATCACTGGGAGCACAGGCAGTAGAAAGGCCCGCTTTCCACCAATACTTCTTTTAAATGTGTTTATACATGCTCAAGGCCTGCAAAATACAGTGCAAGAATGCGAGGTTCAAATTTTGGAAGCAAATACAGTGAAATCTGGATGTAACAAACTTCATGTGACCACAGCAAATTCGTTATTCTGAAAGGCCGTTATAGCGAAAGTACCAAAATTAACTATTCTCCTATCAATCCATCAGTTTATCAGTTGTCGCCATATGAGCTATCCATGAAAGCGTCGGTGTTGGCTCTCGGTCTGTGCTGTTGCTATTTTCCACAGATTCCACTGCGCCCCCCCCCCCCCCGAAGCGCTGTGTAGTCAGTGGTGAACGCAAAATTTACACTGACACTGAGAAAACCGCCGACAAAGAGGAAGCTGCATGTTGCATACAAAGCATAACATTTCTTTTTGTTTGTTTGTTTTTCACATTCCTTGCCCGTAGATGCCACAACTCTCTCGCTCGAGGCGGACAACTGAACTATTCCAAAGCGCAAATGCGTGCAAACACAAGTGTGACCGTGTGGCACCCCCATGAGCACAGAGGTTACATTTCTCCTCATGTGTAGCTGGTACAGGCGCAGAAAAAAGTGCAAAAGAAAGAAGAGACATGTGCAGAAAAAACGGTAAAAGAAGGAAGAGATGCACCTCCGTTGCTAGGCGACATTTGCCTGGCAAAGCAAGCGCTTACAAAACCTGATGTTTCGTCCCTTCCGCAATAGAAAAAAAAAAAAAAGAAAGAAAAAAAAGGAATAATAAAATTTACTCTCCCATCCTCTCATTTTTCATATTCAGTGCCATTTCAGGTTTTTCAAACCCATATGCTGTGGCGTCAGCTTTCAGCGCCTTGTTGTCTGCTGGTCTACTGTTCCGGCTGCAGGGAACGATGCACAGAAATCTAAGACTCCCCATATTTTGGAACATTAATCTGAAGTGCTGAGACATTGTTAACATGACATGGAAACTGAATAATGATTGTTATTCTGAAGTTCACAGTACTGAAATATTTTTACATTGAGAGTATAAGCAGTCAGCAGGGGATTTCTGAAAAGTTCTATAATCTGAAAAGTTGGTAGTAACGAGGCTTCACTGTACAGAAAACACAAATATACTAGAACCAGAGTTGTGCTGTGGGCTTCTTGGCTGGACATGGGCTTGCTGAATGGACATGTGGAACTAGGTCGGTGATATCTTGATAGTTACCTACACTCACTTTTGTATGTATATCCACATATTACCTAAGGAACCATAAACAATTTGTTTCATCAGTGATAAAAATAGGACTAAGAAATTTCCTGTTTTGAAAGATAGGCTCAGCCTTCACTACAGTCAACTTCTATTAATTCAACCCCAACAAGACCGACAAATTTGACTGAATTATTTGGCGGGTTGAATTTAACAAGAAGCAGAAAAAACGGCAAAACACACTGCTCATTCATTTAGCACTATTTGCCCAATTCTAATATGCCCCTGAAGCAAGCATGCGCCCACTTTCTATGTGTCCAAAGTAGAAAACTAACATGGAAACAACATAAAAGCTCCTGAACAAAGTAGAAATCTAACACGTACCTGGTTTCCTAGCAACAAAAATTGGCAAGTGTCAACATGTGTCGCACAATGGTGATCGGTTTCCTAAAATGAACTTCTCCGCAATATAGCTGTATCATGCAGTAAAGCATACAAACCCCACGAACAGGTTTTGGTTTCGCATTCAATTGCACCGTGCAGGCAATTTTCAGGTCAATTTTCTCTGAAATATATGAGGCGGTTGTTCGAATCGAGTAAATACTGCAATCAGACATATTGGGCTACATTGATTGCTTGAAAATCTTCCTAGGGCAGGCCGAAAATCTTCCTAGGGCAGGCGTTTTCGACGAGAAATGACGTGTGCTCAACTCATCTCCCTAAGCTTCCTTGAGATGTGCTGCCACTAAAGGGGTCACTATTGGGTCCACACCATAATGTTCAGGCACATGAACGCTGACTGGTCAAGTTCGAATGATCTGGCAAAGGCCAATTTTAGGACCGAAATAATGGAAGTCTGGGCCCAGAGAAACGCATGGGCGCCGGCTGAGACCTTCGGTCGGGATTGAATTAACCAAAAAATCTATAATTAACTGGAGTTGAATAAACGGAAGTCTACTGTGTGAGTTAATTTGTTTAGATGTAAAGGAACCTTCACATGTCACAGAGCACACAGTGTGTGTTGAAAGATAACAACACCTTGTAGCCATTGTCCTCCTTGGGGTTATGAGATGCTGTGACCATTATGCCTGCCGAGCAGCCCAGGTGCAAGACAGTGAAGGGTATGAAAGGTGTGGGAGTCAATTTGCTGAAGAGGCGCACTGGAATGTTCAGCTGCAGGAAGGCCACTGCCACCAGCTGGGCAAACCTGCAATGTGACGAGAAAGAAGTCACACTTTTTATCCTCTGGGGAGATGCTGCATTACAGCTGGACCTTGTTATAGTGAACAGCACGAAAATCACAATACAGTTTGGCGTAGCCACAATTTGTTATGTAAAATTGTACTGAAGATCATTTGAGACCTTTGTGACATTGCAAAGAACACCAGAGCTATTCATTTTTTAATGTTTTCTGTTAAGCTGAATGCTCGACCAACAGCGTTTACAAATCGCTGAGCTTGGCATCCAAGGTTAGTGATGGCCGGAAGAGGGTCATCCGTGGCCCCGAACATTTTCAGTGTGCCTGAGCCAGGCTGCTCAATATTGGAGGGCATGCACCAAGATTGACCACGTCGCTATGAGGAGAGGGCCATTCTAGGCACAGTTGGCTTGAAAATTTTACACATGCTTGTGAATCGCTCACACCTGCCACATAAGTGCAGAATGCTGGTGTACTGTGAAGAAGTCTGCCTCATGTGTCAAGAGCATGTTCGTTCCAGCGTTGAAGAGTTAATATCCATAACGCACTCATATGGGTTCATTAAAAGAGTCTTAAATGAATGCAGAGCTTGTAATAGTTAGGAATCAGTTTGATATACCCATAAATTCAGTGTATCCATGTTCACTGTAATGAGGTTCACGTACCACCAACACACAGATCACACATAAACAACATGCTGATGTGAAACTGGGCCTGCACCTTCGAGTGTGACTACTACATATACAACAACAAAAGAGTGCAGTTGCTTTACAACAGAGCTGGTGACTAGTGAAGTGCGCAGTGGCAAATGCACCTCAATGGAAGCTCGTATACATGCACCAGCCAATCATGGCTGGGGAGGTATTCTGCAGGAGTCCACCTAGTGGACTGTCCATTTCGGCCGCTGCTGATTGGCTGGGGCCGCTCATCTCCTCCTCCCTCGTACAGCTGCATCCAATCAGCAGCGGCCAAAATGGACAGTCCACTAGGTGGACTCCTGCAGAATACCTCCCCTGCTCTTTTGCCTCTCGTGGCATGTGCATGTTTGTTGTGTTTGCTACTCATACACCAGCCAATCATCATTGTTGCCAATTTGCCATTTTTTTATGTATGCAATGCATGCGTTTTATGCTTCCTAATGCCTACATCGGCGAAATATGTGGAAAGCCATCATTTAAGCCAGTTTTCCAATAATCTAGTGAATTGTTGGCCTGTTTAGTGGCAAATGTATATTTATAGCAAAGTGCTAATACTTTTTGGCACATTTAACACTTCATTCTTCTCAGCACATATTTAGCAGATCCAGGGTGATATTTGAGGACCCTAAGAAATTGTGAATGTTGTTTTAGACAAATAATTATTTAAAAATGTATCAGTGAAAAGCAACTTCGGAATAAGCAAGGATTTCCACAGCTGTTTCAGCATACTTTAAATTGTAAAACATGAAGAGATTTCTAGTTTGCTGTCGATGTAAAAAGAAATATTGGTTTAGACCCCCCAACTCTACATTTGCGGCTTCATTATGATCATAATTGAAATATTGCAGACCCCCAAAGATGTCTGTTTACTACATTTGATCTTCTTTCCCATTGGAATTATTTTTAGCAGATTTTGGGGGACAGAAAAGAAAGCAATTGTGGATCCTAGCAGATTTTAAGTGCTGTTTTAACCTGTTATAAAAAACTTCTAGGTATGCATAAATGTCATGTCCCTCTGGTCGAGCCCTGAAACAGCCATGTAACAGGGACGTCAGTCAGAATGTCAGTGATGGCAGACACTGGTGTCAGTGATGAACTAGGACTAAGAAAAGCCAGCAATGCAGCCTGCATTGCAGCCCCTTAGTGGCTGTATGACCAGGCCGTCAAAACGCATAGCCACATGCCGGCATAGGTAAAGCCGGTTTTGGGCACTAGCAAAGGAAACCCGTAAGACTTCTAAAGGGTACAAAAACTCCCTAATAAAGCTTCACTACCTTTGACATAGGAGTTGCTTGGATTTGCATACATCTGCAAAGGTGGCTATTTTTCTGCACTGCAGATTCTTTTGAAGTAAACTGTTAAAAACATGCTACAATGCACTAGTGCCCACCTGTGACTGTTGTAGCGACCATCGAAGCTGACGGCGACTCCTTTCTTTGTTGCATCGGGAAGCATGCTCTGTACGTACTTTGCGACACCTTGTGAAGTTTGGATGATGACCAGATCATTCATCGCGGCATAGCCGGGGCCCATGACTCCTCGAAGGCCTTTACAAGAAAGAATCGTGTAGGAGAAGGGTCAGAACGTGAGTGTACATATAAACAGTAGGAATTAAGAAAATAAACACTGCTTTTTACTCATCATCCTCGTTATTCTTATTGCACTGAAACAATAAAAAAAGGGGAACATATTTTTCACACAGGTTTCAATTATGGCCTCCTCCCCAAGAACATGTCAGGAGATAATACTGAACAGCAAAAAATTTGCATGAACAAGTTTTGGTGGGCTAAACTAAATGTTATCCACAGCAGGCTCTCCACAAAAGGCAGATAGTATGTACAAAAATAAGGTACAGTAAAATGATGCGCATCATGTTCCATGCAATCACAGTGCTATGTGGAAAGTTATGACAAATTTCCTGCCATTTCTACTAACATGCACTAGTAGTTACTATGGTTGTTACTATGGTCTTACTGGAGGGGTCATCGTTGACTGAAGCAAACATCTGAGTGACCTCAGTAGCTCAGGGTTAAATAATGTGCACTGTACTGTGATCTACAACGGCTGACACCTGTGATAAACTGAATGCAACAATCCCAGATTTGGTTTTGAAATGACAAGATGACTGTTCATAACTTTACAGTTTTGCGAGCACAAAAATTATCACGTGCCAAAATGTCAAAATGAGACTGACAATCAGTGGAGGAATGAAACAAGCAACTTGGAAAAACCAAACCATATATTCCATTTATGCTGAGCTGAAGCTCATCACTCTGCGCTCTCAATTTATTTCTGTAAAAAGCAGGTGCAGAGCCCATGCAACTGCTCGCTTCTATGCACAGTATAATCCACCCTTAAGGGAAAGCTGGTAAGGAGCCAATACACCTGAAACAATGTTCATTTATTTATAGAAGCTGCAGCCCTGTCATAGAACTAGAAGGATTCTCTTTTATTGAAAGAAAATAATGGCTGATAGGATGCATTAGACTGGCATATGTATATGCATTAATTTGTAAACAAATGCTAACTGGGTGTTCCCTTTAACAGAGCACTGTACAGTACAACATAAATATGCAGTAAATGTAGAGCTATATTTGCCTGATGCACAAAACCCAAATAAAAAAAAAAATTAAATTATGGGGTTTTACGTGCCAAAACCACCTTCTGATTATGAGGCACGCCGTAGTGGAGGACTCCGGAAATTTCGACCACCTGGGGTTTTTTAACGTGCGCCTAAATCTAAGCACACGGGTGTTTTCGCATTTCGCCCCCATCGAAACCCAAATTTGAAGCAGTGTTGAAATGAATGCACAGATGAGCTCTGCTCTCGGAGAACCTGTATTTTACCTGCAGTTCCAAACTGTAGTCGTTTAAGCAGCAGACGTTGCAGCTGGTCGGTGTCCCCAACCTTCTGAAGATGTTCGATGTGCTTCCTAGTGGTTTCATTCTAACAGAAGTAAAATGTACATGGAAATGTTAATTGAAAGCTGCAGACACAAATTAAAGAGTTTGAAGCTTGGTTAACGACATGCACTGCTCAACTAAGTGGTGCATGAAGGCCGAGATAATTAAAGAGACAATAAAGAGGAAAATAAGTTCAGCCGTATAAGTACATCACCCTTCTACATTACAAAATGAAAAGTCACACTTTTTGTGAGAAGAGGTATCATAAGCCATAAATGGCAATGCCACCTTGAAGTTGCCACACCAGCTGGCTGTGACACTGCTGAGCATGGTATCTGCTCAGGCCTAGTTAATTTCTTTATTGGTAAAGATGCACAATATTACGTTCCAAAGAAGCCAGTGACCCAACTTGTCAAATTTCTAAAGCATTTACTGAGCGACAATGGCCCAAATAGGAGAAAATACCTTGAAATCTGTGATGGCAAAATGATGTATCAGCACTGAGGTTTCAGCACAAAATTTTAAAAAATGAAACTTCCTTTTATTTCGTTTTTCTAATAACATGCCTGTCAACCTGTCAACTATAACAGTGAGCAGTTTCACCCGAAGGGCAAAGCACTGAAAGCAATACACATGAAGATTTGCCCTTTGTCCCCAGATTCTCAAACAGTGTCCAGACAATATGCGGGAGCTACATCTTGGCATGATGCAGCAAGCGAGGCTACTGCTGCTGCACAGTATAAACAGCACGCTGACCGATACTGGGAGTCTCCCGGCACTCACGTAAAGAGGAGCACCGCCACCAGCTTTGTAGATGTTGCACCTCGATGGTGTAGGAAATGAGACCGAAGAAGAACAGCTTGCTTTTGCACCTTAAAATTTACTGTGTGTTCCACTCAGACTGCTTTATGAAAAACTGGATTCACGGACTTCACTGAAATACGTGCACTAGCGTTACAACAAAGTGTGGTGGGTTATGCGCACAGCTGCTCAGAAGAAACCCTAGTCTTTGTGTAAAGAACACCGCCATGGGATCACTGCAGAGTCTACTGAGTGGAGCATCGGCAGTGCATCAACCTTCCTTAGCTGTTTTTGCAGCCAAACACATGTGCATCTCTGGAGGCCTAGTCACCCACGCATGGGCCACACGTTTGCCATCAATACCAGGACAGCATCGTGACGCGAGAGCACCTCATGGGTCCCTATAATTGCTATCGCAGTAAAGTTGGTAGTGAGGGGGGAATAACACACACTGTTTAAAATGTAATGGGTGCACTGAACAGTTCCGAGGGTAACGTGTCTTCGTAACCGAGGAGGCAGGTGACACAGAGCAGGAACAGCTGGTTGCCGAACGGCTCACACTCGTGCCAAGCACTGGCGATCCGGCTAGCCCCTGGTTGCACAGCAGGCATGGAAGAGACGATCTGGCTGGCCTTGTTCTTGTGCTCTTCTTCTTCATTACAATTACCCCCGGTGCAAAAGCGGAGCCTTCCTGGCGACTTACGACGTGGAGACGAGCAGGTCATAGAATTGTTTCAGGCAGCGCACGTGAACAACATCCCGTCCACAGCAGCGCTTGTCGGATATCGATGTAAGCGGCTCTGTGACATAGTTGACTGGAGAGGTGCGTTCGACGATGCAGTATGGTCCATCATACTGCGAGAGAAGTTTTGTCGAAAGTCCGGGCATGGTAGAAGGCACGGACAACAAGACAAGGGTGCCGGGAGCGAAGTTCGGATTCGTAGCGTCGCCATCACGATTGGCTTTTTGTTGTTGTTGGTCAGCGGAGGTGAATTTTCCGGCTAATTGACGGCATTCCTCGGCGTATCGGGCCACGGCTGAAACGGGAGCACATTCTGACGCGTCAGGTGTATAAGGCAAAACCGTATCGATGGTATGGAAAGGATCGCGACTATAGAAAAGAAAGTATGGAGAAAATCCTGTGGTACTTTGTGTAGCCGTATTATATGCGTACGTGACAAATTGGAGGATATTGTCCCAGTTTGCATGCTCCGATGAAACGCACATGGCGAGCACATCACCAAGGGTGCGATTGAAACGTTCTGTAAGTCCGTTAGTTTGAGGATGGTACACCGTGGTGGTCCGGTGAACTATGCGGCATTGAGCAAGCAGAGTTTCAACCACCTGCGACAGAAACACACGGCCTCTATCACTCAGCATCTCCCGAGGTGGACCATGACGAAGAAAGAAACGATGGAGCAAGAAGGATGCAATGTCACTGGCGGTCGCTGCAGGTAGAGCAGCGGTTTCGGCATAGCGTGTAAGGTGATCAACTGTGACAATAATCCATCGTTTTCCAGCGGGTGTTAGTGGTAGCGACCCGTACAGGTCAATTCCCAAACAGTCGAAGGCACGAGCAGGGCACGGAAGCGGCTGTAATAAACCGTGGGCCGGATGAGGTGGAGATTTACGGCGTTGGCATTGCGGGCACAAGTGGACAAACTTTTGGACAAAAGTAAACATTCCTCGCCAGTAGTAACGTTGCCACAGGCGCTCATACGTCTTCAAAACGCCTGCGTGTGCACATTGTGGGTTAGTATGGAAAGACGCGCACATGTTGGAACGCAAAGTCCTAGGGATAACCAGGAGCCACTTGCGACCATCGGGCTGGTAGTTGCATTGATACAAGAGGTTATCCCGGACAGCAAAATGGACAGCTTGGCGACGCAGGGAGTGGGAGATGGGAGATGCAGGTGAGCCAGAAAGGAGATCCAAAAGAGAGGCCACCCAAGGATCCTTGCGCTGTTCTGATGCGAAGGTGTCGATGTCGACCGAGGATACCGCCTTAATGGTGGAGAGGGAGGCCGTGTTGGCTGGCAGCGGAGAGCGGGACAGAGCGTCAGCGTGCTTGCGACCTGAGCGGTATATGACGTATGTTGTATTCTTGAATGCGCAGAGCCCAGCGGGCAAGGCGTCCAGACGGGTCTTTTAAAGAGGATAACCAACAGAAGGCGTGATGGTCAGTAACCACATTAAAAGGCCTGCCGTATAAATAGGGGCGAAACTTCCCGAGTGCCCAAACAATGGCCAGGCATTCTTTTTCTGTGATGCTGTAATTGCGTTCCGCTTTGGTCAGCTCATGACTGGCGTAAGCAACGACGTACTCGGAGTAGCCAGACTTGCGCTGCGCAAGGACAGCACCAATGCCAATACCACTGGCATCGGTATGCACTTCAATTGGGGCGGTGGGGTCGTAGTGTCGCAGTATAGGCGGAGACGTCAGGAGACGGCGTAAGGTCACGAACGCGGTGTCGCATGCAGGAGACCAGGAGGATAGGTCGTTGGTGCCACTTAAGAGTTGTGTCAGAGGTGATATTATCGAGGCAAAATTGCGAACAAAGCGTCTGAAGTAAGAACAGAGGCCGATGAAGGCGCGGAGTTCTTTGAGTGTCTTAGGTTTCGGAAATTCTGCCACGGCGTGAAGTTTTGACGGGTCGGGGCAAATAATGTCTTGTGATACGACGTGACCTAGAATCATGAGCTTGCGCGTGGCGAACTGGCACTTTTTCAGGTTCAGTTGCAGGCCTGTGTTGGTCAAGGGCGTCAACAGTTGCCTAAGGCGAAGAAGATGCGTGCTGAAATCAGGGGCGAACACAACGATGTCGTCGAGATAGCACAAACACGTGCTCTATTTTAGGCTGCACAAGATATTGTCCATCATTTGTTCAAAGGTAGCAGGCGCATCGCATAGGCCAAATGGCATCACATTAAATTCGTATAAACCATCTGGCATAATGAATGCAGTTTTAGGGCGATCAACTGCTGACACCGGGACCTGCCAGTAGCCAGAGTGTAAATCCAACGAAGAGAAGAATTTAGCGCCTTGCAAGATGTCCAGAGCGTCGTCAATGCGCGTTATCTTATTTAGACGGTGATAACCAATGCAGAACCGAATGGAACCATATTTTTTTGTGACGAGAACCACTGGTGATGCCCACGGGCTATTGGAAGGTCGAATGACGCCACGCTGAAGCATGTCGTCCACATGCACACTGATCACCTGACGCTCCTTGGCGGATACGCGATACGGGTGCTGCCGCAATGGCGCGTTGGAGCCAGTGTCGATGTGGTGGCTGACGGTTGACGAGCGACCCAGAGTAGGCTGAGCGACATCAAAAGAAGAGCGGAACTGGGCAAGCAGGTGAAGAAGCTGGGAGCGCTGCTCGGAAGTAAGGTCATCGGCAATGAAAGGTGTGAATAAGTCAGGTGATGGCGGAGCAGAAGTGGAAAGTGCACAGAAGTAAGAGAGCTCTGCATAGAAAGCATCCGGCACGTCAGTTATAAACATGTCATAAAGAGGCTGAACATGGCCAAGTGTTTGACGTAGTATTTTTAATTATTAATGGCCAAGTGCTTCGCCGCGAAGAGCCATCAGGGCTGTAGGAAGCGGATTGCAGACAACGATGGCGCTGAAACCGGCTGAAATGTCAAACGTGGTGAAAGGCAGGGGAACGTCTTTGCGGGTCATGAAGAGTTCTGAAGGAGTGCAGAGGACAGCGCCTTCAGAGACAGTGCCACAGAAGACGAGAACAACGGCAGACAAGTATGGTGGTATCGCAATGTCTTCTCGAAGAACTAGCTTAGCGGGAAGAGAAGTGGCGCCGACGAGGGGCACGTCATACAGAGGCGATGATTCGACTTCAGCACGTGCACAGTTGATGACGGCGTTATTTTGCGAAAGAAAGTCCCACCCAAGTATCACGTCGTGAGAACAGGACTGCAGAACCACAAACTCCACAATATAGAGAACGCCCTGAATAACAACTCTAGCTGTGCATGCTGCTGAAGGCTGAACTGGCTGGGCGCTTGCTGTGCGAAGAGAAAACCCAGAAAGTGGCGTCGTAACTTTTCGTAAAGCGTGAGAGAGGCGTTCGTTTAGGACAGACACGGCTGCTCCAGTATCAATTAGCGCAACGGTAGGGACGCCATCAACAGTAAGATCGACAACGTTCAAAGGTGACAATGGAGGACTTGTACAGATCGATGGCGACACAGTTCTTGCCTCCTGAACTGCGGCGCTTAGTTTTCCTCTTGCGTGGGTGAAGGGCGCTGACGCATGGGGGACAACGAGTGGCGTCGCAGGGAAGGTGAACGATGTGTAAGGACCGCGCACTTGGCTGGTGGCCTGTTCAACTGCCGACTAAAATAAGTGTCGTGGAAAGGCTGCACGTTGGTGTAGGGAGGTGACTGCACAAACTCATCAGAGTGCAGCATGCGGCGGTGGCAGAGTCGTGCAACATGGCCGGGAATACCGCAGGCATAATATATGGGCCTGTTGTCTTGCGTGTGCCAAGGATTAGTAAAGGCAGGAGAAGGTTGATGAACGGGACTATGAACGGGTGTTGGCGGCCGAGGATGTAGCGCTACGAGTGGTTGACGAGGGGGCTGCGCGGCGACAGATGCGTAAGTAAGTGGTGCGGCGGCAGAGTACATGCTGATGCTGCATTGGTAGAGCCTAGCAACTAGGTCTTCAATAACCCGCCGAAGCGTAGGAGCGAGCTGAGTAGGAGGCTGTGGCGGCAGCGGCTGCTGTAGCTCAGCGAAGGGTAGCAGAGAAAGCTGACGCGCAACTTCCTCCCGCATGAAAGCTTGGATTTGTGTGAGCAAGGAGGAGCGATTGGAGAAGGCTGTCATGGAAGAGAGGGCCTTGTCAGCCACTGAGGGGCGCCTAGTCAACTCGCGCTGCCTCCTCAACTCGTCGTAGCTTTGGCACAAGTTTATGAGCTATGCTACGGTGCGCGGGCTCTTGGTGATCAACATTTGGAAAATGTCATCGGCGATGCCCTTCAAAAATGTGCTTCAATTTGTCATTTTCGGGCATAGACGCATTCACGCATTTGCATAGGTCGAGAACCTCTTCAATATAACAGGTGAATGTTTCACCGGGTTGTTGCGCTCGCTCTCGTAACCGCTGCTCGGCGCGCAACTTGTGGACGGCAGGGCAACCGAAAACTGCAGCGAAACTGGTCTTGAACGCGGATCAGGACTGAAAGTCGGCTTCGTGATTTTTAAACCACAGGTGAGCCACTCCCGAAAGGTAGAATATGACGGCATTTAACTTGGCGGTATCATCCCATCGATTGTGCAAGCTCACCCGTTCGTACGTAGCCAACCAGTCATTGACGTCCTGTTCATCCGTGTCGCTGAAAACCGCTGGATGTCGTTGCAGGACAGCGCCAGAGCAGGCAACGGGGGGTGCCGGTGACGTCAGCTGGGGAGAATCAGGCATTACGGGAGGCAGAGTCCAAGACCGGAGTTCCAGGGTGTAGATGTTCTTGAGTACCCCGCACCTCCACCAAATGTAATGGGTGCACTGAACAGTTCCGAGGGTAACGCCTATTCGTAACCGAGGAGACAGGTGACGCAGAGCAGGAACAGCTGGTTGCCCGAACGGCTCACACTCGTGCCAAGCACTGGCGATCCAGCTGGCCCACTGGTTGCACAGCAGGCATGGAAGAGACGATCTGGCTGGCCTTGTTCTTGTGCTCTTCTTCTTCATTACAAAAAGCTTCCCCTGAGGTCGTGCCTCTTCAGCAATATAAATGATGCACATTGGTTGCAATAAACTCGGCAAAAGAAATACTGACAAGCAAATAAAACATTGTTTGTTGATAACAGTGACCTTGGTATTGCCAATTTCACCTGAGCTTGTCTGCATGAACTTGCTCAATGCAAGTAGCCCCTATTGCGTCCTTTCAACATCATAAGACTTCCAATGAAAAGTTTGGGGATTGAAGAGTGAAACTTTTTCTCAAACAGAATTTATTTTCGTAAAAGCAGATGCAACATTCATAAAGCGTGCCAAAATTTGTGAACTTTACAAACAGTTCATAAGAGCTGGTACATATGTAATAATCGATCTATTACCGTGAAATTAACAGAAACAATGTTTTGAAAGAATACTTTGGAAGTGCTAACCAGATCACTGTTTCACTTTAGTATCTTTTCAATTAATTTGTTTCTTTACACACACTGATGAGAAAAGGACACATAACATATTTTAAAATACAAAGGCATGAAGTGTACTGAAATGATTGATACTCATCGATTCAGTTTAAAAAATAGCGCTTTTGTTTTTAGTAAAACATGCTTGAATACATATCATATGCAATCCCCTAGACAATTTCTTGTGTACTTAGCCATTTCAGGTACTGAGCTCACAATTTTGCACAACAAAATAATGCATCAAAAGTAAAAGCACTGATGAAAATATTTCAAAAGTGTCACATCTTGTAACACCTCTGACTGAACCTGTGCAGTAAGTTTGGATAAAATGTGCGAGGTGTTTTAGTAGAACAAGTTGAAGATAGATGGCTGGATGTTTGCTCTCAGTGTCAATAAGTCGTCATGAAGCATGTCCACTTTTATGTTTTTCATAATATTTTACATCAAGCACAGTTTTCAAGTGGATGGATAGGCTATTTCCAAGTATGCTAGATATGAAACAGTTGATATTCTCATTAGCAATGGTAAAGCGCCACGAAAGACATGAACGAAAGGAAAAGCTCAAGGCGCTGTATGTCCCGAGTTGCTTTACCATTCCAAAGGTTGAACCCACTAGCCATAGCTTCCATCCTGATGTTCTCATACATGATGCTACTGTAAAGTTAGAAGGGTGATAGTTTGGGCTATTTGGTTTTCCATTTTAGATTGCGTGATACAGCGCGAAGCAGGGACGAGGAAGCTGACAGATGTGTTGCAGAAGGTGTCGACGTGATTCTCCGGGGTAAGCATCGGAACAGAGTGGCCCCTGGCCCCAGTCCGTAGGGTACTGACGTTCCTAAAAGACAATGAAATGTGTGTTGTTCCTTCAGATAAAGAAGGCGGGTTTGCTGTATTAGCATTTGACCTGTTTAAAGAAAAAGCCCAGAATGCCATTAGCTCAGTATTTCACTCATGTACCGGTGTGAAATTGTCGAAAGTGAAGGCTAGGGCGAAGCAACTTTGCCGGGATTTAGATTTACAGGCCTTGGAAAAACGAATCGAGAAAAGCAAGAAGGCTGGTTTGGAGATGTTCTTTTCAGCAAAAACTCACAAATCTGATGCGCCCATCCGTATCATCGTTTCAGAAAGAGGAGCGAGGCAGAAAGCATTAGGCTTGTTTCTGCAACAAAATCTGAAGTCTTTATCAGAAGAAGACCCGTTTTTAATAATTAACTCCCAAAGAGTCATTGATTTTCTTAAGCTTAATGAATGTCGTAAGCTTGCCGCATTCTCGATCGACAATAAGGACCTTTGTTACTCACTTCCTCACAACAGGATGTTGGAATGCATCATAGAATGCATTGAAGATTTAGGTGACGTTGACTTTCAAAACCGAGCAGGGTTAAGCTTGGCCAATTTCCTTAATCTGGTACAGTTTTACCTTGAATATACACCTGCGAAATACAATGATGAAATCTATCTTCATAACAAAGGAGTGTCCATTGGGTCTTGTATTGCGATTTTGTTGAGCAACTTGTTTTTGGTAAAATCAGACAGAGCCTTGCAGCAATTATTAGAAGGGACCAAGGTTTTGAAACCTTCAGATACGTGGACGATTTTTTAATAGTTTTACACTGTGGTGTCTCGGAGTTGTTTTCAGCTTCATCACAACTAGTCAGTACATTTGAAGAATGTCTATCCCCCCTGGTCTTAACACATAAAATGCCACAAGATGATCCCCTGCGTTTCCTCGACCTCAAGCTTGTGTCCTCTAATGATCATGTTTGCTGGACATATGAACCCAGTGCGCGCAAACCACTCCTGCCTTTCTCATCAGCACACAGTAAACTAGTAAAGAGGACAATTGTTCAGGACTGCTTTTCTAACGCCTTAGGCCGGTCCTGCCACCACAGACTAAATGACAGTTTTCAAGCACAAGTTACAAGCCTGAAAGCGTTAGGCGATCCTGACGGATTACTCATCTCAGTAGCTGAGGCTATCCGCAGAAAAAGAAAACCTAACAGAGAAGCGATGGTCCCCGAAGAGCAGTCCATAGAAAAGGACCTTAAGGTCGCGGTGATTCCCTACAAGCATCAAATCGCTCATCATCATAAAAAAATTGGGGAACGGGTTGGTGCATGTGTTGCGTTTTCTGCCCCACACAAGCTTTGTTCGTTATCAAGAAAAAGCACCCCTATTAAGATACAAAAAGCCCAGTGTGAAGTCAGGCACCACAACCGTTACGTGGATTGTGTGCAGGGGGCTGTGTACAGAACCCCGTTGAAATGCGGCGCATGCTACGTAGGTCAGACAGGCAGGTGTCTGAACGACTGTCTGCATGAACATGCGAATAATGTTAAGAATGGAAAAGAAGGTTTCTTAGTCTTGCGTTGTAGCGCATGCAGTTGCACCCCTCTGTTTGAAAACAAAACAAAACAAAAAACCAGAAGTAATCTTCACACACAGGGATGATCGGACGCGCATCATCATTGAATCGGCTAACATGGCATATGAAGAATGCCTGCGCATAAGCAAACCATCGCTGGCCTTATCACAAAGGGAGTTAGCATTCTTAGACAAGGGCAACGCGAACAGTGAGTGGTGATGGCATCTTCAAAATGTTTTTCTTCTTGGTTTCTTTCATCTGTAGTGTTTCTTTTTTACATATATATTTTTTATGTTGTTATCCCTCTGTTCTTTATATATAACACGTTGCACTAGGCAATAATATTTCAGTTGGCAGTAAGCGCTTGTCCTCATTTTTCTTGCGTCCCTTGTCCCTGCTTTGCACTGTACCGCACAAGCTACTGTAGGGAGTCTATAAACATGGCAGAACTCATTGAAGATTTGAAAATGCTTAATCCATTCTTCAGCCCTATGCTTTTCATGATGTTTAAGATGCCAGAAATGTGGTGGAAGGAAATTTTGAGCGAGCCAAATTAGTTGACGAGTAGATTAAGCGTGGCCTCTATGAGGTTACAAAATAGTCCTGCACACATAATGGCATTAGCCAGTTCACAATATTCCTCAGCAACATCATAGTATTGATGTATGCAAGTAAACAGATACATACACAAAAAAGATAGTGTGGTGCCTTCTGATCAGCTCTGTCAGCTGCTCTGGTTATGGCAGTGGCCATGAAGGAATGTTATGCACTGAATACAGACACACAATGGCATATGCACCTCTACAGGTTAAGTAATGTATTCAAGTTACTTTTGTAAAAATGTGCTGTCATTGAATGTCTTCATATGTGACAATCATACACAGAGTAATAAACCTGCAGCTTATTACTTATGTAGCGAAAATGGAAAACCCTGCTAAAGACGCTTTTGTTGTTGTTAAATATACTGTTCGTTTATTATACATGATAGCTTGCAAGCACTGATCACATCTGAAGCCCCAGGCTAGTTTAGGTCAAAAATATGAAGATGACAAATAGGCAAATTGGTACAGCAGTTAAAACAGCCTCAGGTATGAATCTTATGCACAAAAGGCTACTAGGGCAATGGAAAAAGTTTACAGCATTTATATGCTAAATATGTATGCTATATACAACAAAAATATGCATCAAACACCTAAGAAACAAAGTGAAATCACTTTCACCTGTCAAGAAGCTCAAGCAATACAATCAGCCTCTGTATTTGACGAAGAAAAGTATGTGAAAGAAGGCACACATTGTAAAGTTTGTTTACAACTCACACTGACACATAATAATCAAGAGCCTGTAAAATGCTGTACTAAGTATCTCTCTAGTACATTGGAAATATTACCTACAAATATTGGTCAAGACAGTGAGTGTCTTGAAGGCCTTCACTGTATCAATACTTCGTTTTGCCACAAATCTTGCTACATGTTGCCATTTTGTGTTAGCTAGCCAGTATATAATTTAAAAGCACATTTTAAAATACAATTTAGAAAGAATTGTTGCAGCAGAACAATTTGTCATTCACCATCACTAGAACTCTATTCATATTTTTGATGATCTCAGATTATTTGGAAATGATGAGATAAGTGCGCTGAACCTTGCAGCAGGTATGCCAACCTGAAATTTTCACGGCTCTTTGCCATTCCCTTCTTAGTTGTGCCGACACAGGCAGTCCCCGTGTGTCCATAAACTCATAAAACAAACGTGGCAGACACGCTCTACTCTTCCCGACAAGGGCATATATATTGTGGAGGCAAGGCAGGCAACGGCCATCACACCACCCTGATAACCAGGGTGTCTGTCCGCTCAGACGTCAAGTTCAGCATAAAAAAACTAAAGTTCTTTATCTGGGGAAGATAAGCCAAGATTTGCTGCACATTTTTTTTTTCTTCCCGTGTGACAAATGTAGTGTTTTTCCAGGGATGGACCTGTCCTCTGTACTAATATGAGAGGAAACACTTAATCTGTGTTCTAACAGAAATCCTTGCCAATGCCATAGTCAGAAACTCACTCACTGCTATATTCTATATTGTTCACATGTCAAGAAATCCTGCTCACATAACTTTCTTGCTCAGCGCAGAAAAAAAAATAAAACTTTACTGCTTTTAAATCCAAATCAGGGGTCATTTTATTATTATCACACCATGTACCACCTGCTTGATGAATACAGTAAGGGAAAAAAATATTCAAAATTAACTTCGTGCCCAATTCGAGACTCCAATTTATTTTACAATAGCAGGCGAGGTTTATACCCATAACTGATTGTTGATGTAACGTAAAGAACAGAACAATTGAATATTTTGCCATAGCATCTGATCACTACGGTAAGAGCTAAGAATTCAAATCCATCCAGGAAAACATGCCATGCCTGTTCTCTGAGGAAACATAAATGTAAAAGAAAAGGTTTCGCAATACTCCAGTGGCAGACAAGCATTCCACCATCTGATATGCACAGCTGTGAAAGGCTCTACATAAAAGGCAGTACAAATAGTGCAAATTTTGTGCAAATACTCGCACATTGCATGGGCAACCCCTGCAAATGCAAATGCATACGCATGCCAGGCGAGGCGAAATGAGCAAGTGCAATGAACCAAACTTTTACATTGTGCATAAACTACGAACAAAAAAGGGATACTAACTAAATGGTAATAACTTAAATAGTAATGTGGAACTTTAGTTGGAAGATAGCAGCACTTCTGATTTTCCTTTTACGTTAGTGATTTCTGCCCGCTAGAAAAGTTTGGTAATGGAATACCAACTAGCTTGATCTGTCACAGTGAAAAGTAACTTACTGGTTACGCATATGAATTTCCTTCTAAGTGCCCCTGCAACCCAATGTGTCTTTATGATACTTGTACTTCCATCAGCCATAATATACTAATGCCACATGTCTAACATGCTCCAAATTATATACAGCGTACAGTAAAGGGAGGTCTAAAGGAAAAAAAAAAATTTTTATATAGCTTTTAGTAGTCAAGAGACAACCACAGCAAAAATGCAAGGTTCCTCTCATGCTGATAATTGCTAAGAAGCTCCAGTGCTGCATTATCTGCTTCACGTTAGTTTGTCAAGCTGAACTCTGAAGCAAGTATTGCTGCTGGTCTTGAATGCAAACTATATTTTCCATCTCATACTGTCCCCAATTGTACATTGGTGTTTGTAAGCCTACTTCAGCCACATCATATGATCATTATGTGGAGAACAAAACAACTCTGAGCTGTGTACGATAATACTCTACCTATAAAAATCACTATAAATGAAGGCCTGCCTCAGCAATCTTCAGTTAACCTCTCCTGCCACAGCTGCTTTCGTCTTATGCCTGTGAGTTTCTTGATCTGATCACTCTGTCTAATCCTATGGCATAGTCAACATAACCTAGCCTAACCTAATCTAGTCTTGACATAAAAATTTTTATGTCAAGTATGCACCAACTCGCCCAGAAAGAAGTTTTAATAAACTAACCTAGTCTTCCCTTTGTACTCATTCTGTTATTATAAAAACCAACAGATAGCCTGTTTAATGCATTACGTCGCGTTTCCAATGCCATTTCTTTCCCTAAATTTTGACCAGCACATTAGTTAACAGTATTTGCTAGTCTCTAATCCATGCTGCCATCTTGCTATCTGAACGTAATGGTGATAATTTGTCATTCTGTCCTTTGCTGGACCATCCTGAATTGCATACACCTTTGCATAAGTGCCCACAAATGGGTTTTGCAGCGCAGGGGCAAAGGATAATAAAAAAAAAATGAGTAGTAAAGCTATGAGGGCAGTGACAATATTAAATTCTCCAGAGTAAAGAAGCAGGAAATGTTTTTTGGGGTTTTATGAACTCCAAGGAGCCTTCAGAACAGCCTCTTGACCTCTAAGAAAAGAAGCTGCCAGCACCCGACACTCAAGAGCAGACTAGATATCGCATGGTACGATGGCCTTATCACTTGTGCTGCGGCAAGTTCTAAGCACGGGGGAAAAGCTAACGCTCACTTGCTTCTAGCCCTAAAGGGCAGGAAAGAGAAAAGCAGAAGGCAGGGAGGTTAACCAGAATAATGCCTCACATTTTTTAATATTCATATGGAAGAAAAACGAATATGATGAAACTGCTGGTAGTCTTCAGGTCAAAAGCCATGAACAGTGTATGAAGCTATTTTTATTGCGTATTTTGCTTTCACAAGTGAAGGTGTGCATAATATGAAATAGTGCCTCCATTATTAAATGCACCAATCAATTCTTATATCACTAGGATAAGAAGCTTAGTGTGCTGTCTCATTATCTATTATTATTAAACAGCATCAATTAAACAACAAACAGAAAGGTAGTACAGGATGCATGCTCCTGTAGCTCAGTCTTTATCATGCTGAATATAATGGCGTTTTTGTTACCACAGGCTTGCACCAGCCGAAAAATTCAAGCGAAAATATGGAAGCAGTATAAAGTTCCCAAACAAAAGCAGAGTTATACCTATACTATCATAAAAGAGTTAAGCAAGATAATTCTATAAAAAAACTTGGTTTGTCAGTGTTTCAGCACCAAAGTTATGTTTTTGTTCAACAATCAGTGAGCACATGTCAAAATTTGGCCAGCGTGAAATTATTACTGCTAGTATAACCAGCACTGCTACATTTTATGACGGTGGAGAGGTTTGCTTCTTGCAGCCATTTCAAGCAAGTTTTAGCAAAAGTGCCTTGATATCAATGCCATCGTGATGCAAAGCTATTCTCATTGTGCAAGCTATACTCGTAGCTATCAAAGACTAGATAAGAGGCGAGAATGATCAATCGCCAGATTCCCATTTTTTAATCTCTTGTTCCAATGAGGAATGAATGAGATTCTTTCCTCTAAAGCACAGTGAATCCATACAGTGTAGGGGCGGTACATATTGCGCACAGTAGCATGACAATACGAAATGGCATACAGAATTATTTTACTGTTTATATATGGTTCAAATATGCAATGTACAGGACATTAAAAAAATTTAAAAATATGAAAGAATGTTGCCAATGGTTTTTCCCCCCCAAGTTTGCAAGATGTAGCTCTGCTTATGGCTCTTAGTAGCACCAGCAGACAGCGCGATTGATTCAAAATTAAGTGAGACAACTCGCCATCGGCTAGCGATTGTAAACTTTTCAGAAGCCGTGCTGAAATTTAAATATAACGTGTCGACTGAACTCGACTGAACGTCGACAATCCATGAAGCACGGTTTTACTTTGACTGTGCAGCATTTGCGCACAAGAAGCGCGGCAGTTGAGATTTAAGTTCTCTTTGGCATGTAAAAGATAGTGAGAGCAGAATGAATGGCAACGAATGGGTGAGAGTCTTGTGTTATGTTGTGCGATGGCGGGCTCTGCAATGAATTTCTTCCTAAGGTATTCACGCGCGCTCAATACGAGAGAAAGTAATAGATGACTGTGATAAACGGGGGTGATGGCGATACCACAAGGCACATTACTGCACCTGGCGGTGCAGTGACCGGTTTTGATATGCATTTTTGCCAGATATCGACAAGGGTGTTTGCCCAAAGGCAAGCACAGCGATCTTTCCTGCTTACGCTAGCGACGCATAATATCACCGATTAACGCGTAAACGCTCCGGGGCCTCGCACTTTAACAACACTGGAGCCGCGCATACAAGGTCGGATATTTCTTACCGCGTTAATGAGCAGCAGAGGAAGAAACATGCTTACCTTATCCCACGTTAACCACTCGGCAACTTTCTGCGACACATTCATAGTTGAATCGCTAGGGGTTGAACCACTCCTAAATGACGCACTCGTCGACGCGTTCTGATGCACTATTGAACGGCTTCTGTTCCAGCACCGGCAGCGTTTTCAATAGGAGACGGGCATCACGTAATACGCGCGACGTCCAGGAAGAGACCATTGGGTGTCCAAGATGTTATGCGCAGATAAAGCATGGCATAATTGTGGGTCGAATTGCTCTCGAAACCGCTGCGCCATCTGTGAAATGAAATGATGACGATGGTGAAGCAATTATAAAAAACGTCGCCAGAGAGCGCAAAAAAAAAAGCAGAAAGGAAAAAAATATACCTGCCAAAAATGGCGTGTAATATATCAATCATGATATCAATGATTATATATGTGCACATCTAGAATAAATTTAATAAATTGCTTCATTGATAGCATAGAGTTTCTCACCACATTACAATGAGAAACTCTACGATTGATAGTGCACGAAAGCTTTTTTCTTTCTTTTCAGCACCTCGGGCAGAGTTTCGGGGTGCCTGAATGCACAGCAGAGATTTCTTGTAAATCGTGTATTTTTCCGCTTTCGTGCGTGCTGCATGTTAGCAGCGTCATAATACATGGCTCATACACATATAACTTCCTGAGCGGCAATCTCGAAGGCCACTAGGCCTTCGGATCCGTGATACGTGGCAGTCATAAACGTTAGATTTGTGTAGCCATGGCAACACTATGGCCCATAGCGTTGCTTCCGAAGCGTGTAGTATATATATTTTTAAATATTTGTACAAAAGTGAGGTATTTGGCTACGCTTTTGTAGGCCCCGCGCCTGCACGACAAAGGCCATAGCCTTCGAGATTATGCTTGCCAGTGCACTCCGTGCTTCGGGCCTCGCTATCTTTACTCACCTCTTGCGAGATGGCAGCACGGGTCCATGGTCACGTCCCATATATTGATAAATATCATGAAGTGCTCAAGTGCCCACAAAACATACTCTTGTACACTCTACACTCCCACACAACGATAATCGTCATCTGCCTTGATGCATTTCCTTTCTTTAACGCTGCGATCCAGGTACTTTTCAGTAACGAACGGCACGCGCGTTATCAGCATGATAGCATAATCGTCATCTGCCTTGATGCGTTTCCTTTCTTTAACGCTGCGAGCCCGGAACTTTCCAGTAACGAACGGCACGCGCGTTATCAGAAGAGGTACTCCAGAGGGTGTAAACCGTTCTGTGCTGATAACGCGCGTGCCGTTCGTTACTGGAAAGTTCCGGGCTCGCAGCGATAAACAAAGGAAACGCATCAAGGCAGATGACGATTATGCTATCATGCTGATAACGCGCGTGCCGTTCGTTACCGAAAAGAACCTGGCTCGCAGCGTTAAAGAAAGGAAACGCATCAAGGCAGATGACGATTATCGTTGTGTGGCAAATACAAAGCCCAAATGGTACAACTATTTGGGTTGTTTGGGGAATGCTATGTCATGCGTTATCAGCATGACATAACATTTCCGACAGGAAAGTAGCGGGCGCGGCGTTTTCAAAAAAGGAAACGCATCAAGGCAGATGACGAATATCATTGTGTGGCAGATATACACCCCAAAGGGTGCAAACGTTTTTTAGAGTGTGTCGCAGATATACACCCCGAAGAGCGTAAACGTGCATATATTTCCGCGAGTATTTCTGTTACATTTTTTAATGACTAGGCTTCAAGGTTGTCCCGTCGCTCCCTCCTAGTTCTCTTCCTTCCTGGGTGAACCACGCACGCCACCAAATGTAAAACGTTATATTTCAAGCTCGCAGGTACGCGCGGTTACACTCTAAAAAAAATTACACCCTTTGAGTCGTACGCTCTAAAAGAGTTTGCACCCTTTGGGGTGTTTCTCTGCCACACAACGATAATCGTCATTTGCCTTGCTTGCGTTTCCTTTCTTGAAGACGCCGCGCCCGCTACTTTCCTGTCGGGAATGCTATGACATGCTGGATAACACGCATGCCATTACTGGGAAGTACCGTGCTCGCAGCGTTAAAGACAGGAAATGCGGACAACACAGATGACGATTATCGTTGTGTGGCAAGATACGACTCACAGGGTGTAAACTTTTCTTAGAGTGTACGATCTTACACTCTTAAGCCAAATTACACCCTTTTGCCACACAACGATAAACGTCATCTGTCTTGTCCGCATTTCCTTTCTCTAACGCTGCGAGCCCGGTACTTTCCAGTAACGAACGGCATGCGCGTTATCAGCATGATATAGCATTGCCGACAGGAAAGTAGCGGGCGCGGCGTTTTCAAGAAAGGAAACGCAAGCAAGGCAGATGACGATTATCGTTGTGGGGCGGATATACACCCCAAAGGGTGTAAACTTTCTTTAGAGCGTACATTGTGCATACGCCGCGACATAGTAGAGAATTTTAGTGCGTCCGGTATTGCGGCAAGCGCGGGCGGTTTGCCGGTTTAGCGAGAGCGTAAACGTGAACGGTGAGATTGGTGGCGCCAGCTGGTGGCGCAGTGGTCAACCACACAAGTACAATGTTAATTACTATATTCTGCTTAGCTATTGGCGTAAAATTTCGACAGCGGCGTAATCGTGTTCGCAATTACACTGCTTCCAAAAATTTGCAACAGCAGCGAAGCAGGATATGGTGGGTTACTGCAGTTTTAGCTGTGTGTTTGTCTGGTTGAACTCTACGTCACCAGACGGCTGCACCGCTCTGGCCGCTCCCGTTTAGGCTCCCGTAAATTCGGCAATCCGGCCAAACTGCCCCCGTTTGCCGGAATAGCGGACAGGCTAAAGGTCTCTATTATAAGCACCATAGCCGGAGGGATGGGTTTCGAAATACTTCATCACACCAGTAAATTTTTACCGTGACCTGGAAGTGCCTGAAAGAGCAGTTCAGCACCTTTCACACACATCGCTGTGCCTTAGTAGCTGTGGCGTGCTGGGCACGAGTTCGTCGGAGGGTTCTAGTCCAAGCCGTTCTGACAGCATTCTGGTGGACGTGGCACGCGTAACTCTGCATATGGTTTGCCGTGCTTTGAGCACACGTTAAAGAACCACAGGGGTTCAACATGAATTCGGAGCCCTCCGTTACCGCATCTCTCATAGCTCAGCGCTGCATATGTTACCAAGAAAGTATCTTTCACATGGTCTCTTCGGTTGCGACGACTCCGTTTAGTCTATCTGTCGATCAACATTATATCCAATCAATGCAAGAAACCTGGGCCCACTGTACAGCCGGCGCATCAATCGCTCGGTATCCCACGGGAAGTCTCGACGGTATGCTAAACTGCGCCGTCACCGAATCAATTAAAGACTCCTTCAAGCGTGTTTCTTGATTTTCAATCTACCAGAGTAAAAGCTGTATGAAAGTGTTCCAGCTCTGCATATCAACTACAGACAAGCTGGACTAACGAATTTTCTGATCTCGAAACGCCAGCTTGGCCCTCGCTAGAGTTAAGATCTTTTTGACCGCCGACTTTGCGAACGGTGGTAAGCGCTTTGCAAAGAGAGAGCGAGTGTAATAAAATGGGTCACTGGGTTGCCTTATAGCGTATATTAATACACAAGCGCACAACAGTGTCATTTGGACTTCTACGGCAAACATACGGATAACCATCTCAAACGGACGCGTCCCTCGCACGATCGTTCAGCCGAAATATTCCACGTCCTCCAGACGCTCTTGGCAGGTCGTGCTAAGAGCGTCACTGCGTCGTCGTCACGCAGTCGTTGTCTTTGCCATCATGCTCACGGCGAACTTGGTAAGCCAACTGGCTTACCAAGTGGCAATGTGGGTCGATACCGAAGACAGTTCATGTCGCATGTAGCCGAAACAACGGCTGTCTCAGAATGGCCACAACTGATGCTTAATAAACGTGACTTCGGTGATGCGGTGTGTTGCTACACTGTTCGAATGCTTATCGCATTACCGTCGACAGTCATACGGAGATGGGTTCTCCTGCACTTTTTGTATTGATTCAGATTGTAAACCTTTGTCTTCCCCTTGCTGTTTGTGTCTAAAATATTGCTATTAGAGCACTGCAAAAAAAAAATATTATAAATAAATAAATAAATAAATAAATAAATAAATCACTTCGCAGGTGTATATAATCGAGCAGCTCTTTCATGAAATACAGCGAAGGTGTGTAAGTATTGGCGGCGAGGAGTTACGGAGTCGCCACATTGGCCTCGAGCTCCGCCACTGGAAAATCTGGCGCCACCGTCGGCGTGACGTGCTAGGAGGGATCACGTGGTCATAACGGCCGCGTCGGATGCTTCGGGCGCGCCGAAGAGAGCTGAAAACGAGTTTAAATTCCCTCGTACGCTGCGGTTCTCACTTAGTGGCGAAATTTTCCCGCTTCGAGTGTCTCCTTTACAACGCTTCAAAGCACTACAATAGGTAGTGGCTGCCTTTGAGGGCGCGCAACAAGGTAGGCGACTGCTCGGTGCCGCAGGCCCGGGCGCACGTAACGGAGGCCGGTGTCAGCCTTATTCACACGTAGCCGCAGGACAAGAAGCTGCGTGAAGCTTGGCTCGTGAAACATAAAACCGGCAAACAGTCATCGGCTACAACTCGGGTATGCAGCAAGCACAGCGCGAGGAAGATTTCTGCTACGGCGCCCGGTCTGCGATGTTCTGAAAACGCGCACTGAGACGTTCGCCCGAGTCCGCTGCCCGACTAATGTCATGAAGGTTTGGCCCACGAACTTGTCGATGCTATAGATACTCGCAAGTTCAGTGGAGTGGAAAGGCAGCGGTAAGAAGCACATTTAAAAAAAGCATGGCATATGGTCATGTTTGTGTTATGAATTAATGCACTGGATTACAAAAAAGGAGCAGCGGGAAATTGCACGCTGAGAACACGGATAAACATACAGTGCGACGCAACTCGAGAAATAATATTGAAAGGTCAAAGAATTTAGAAGAAAAAAAAAAGATTGAATCGTCTCAACGGGACATCACAGTCCCCGTAGGCGTCGAAGTCTCTACAATGAAATTATTTTTGAACAGCTCTGATAGCGCCCACGCAACAATGGTTGCTTGTATGCTGTCAAATGCTCATATTCTGCGGCCTAAAGTTCATGGCACGGTGCGAAAACGCGCGCGCGGAGAAAGCGAAACAGTGCGCGGACAAGCATGCAGACGCGCAGTCGGTCGCTGCGAATCTGCGCGATCGCTGCATTGAGGCTTCGTTCTATTACGCTCCATTTAGTTATACAAACACTATAAGAACATATTTCACATAGTTTGCTCTCAGCGTTTACCTACCTTTCACGCAAGAAGCCGGTTAGGGAGACTCCATCGCGGCGACCGCGCGCAGTGGCGTTCACTGTACGTATTCGGTAAGGAGATAGCGTCGGTAAACGATTGTGTGCTTTCAGTTTGCCCAAGATTATTATTTAGACAGTACGAAACTTCTCTCGTTTCGAAAGTACTTATAGAAATGTCCGGGAGAGCTCGCGCGTGGTGTTTTCAGTGAGCGCTGACAGCAAAACCTATGAGAAGCGCGCCGCATGATCCCTCATACTACGCCAGCGAGGCGCTTCCGATAGATGGCGACTCCGTAACTCCTCGCCGCCAATATCGGAAGCGCCTCGCTGGCGTAGTATGAGGGATCACGCGGCGCTCCTCATAGGTTTTGCTGTCAGCGCTCACTGAAAACACCACGCGCGAGCTCTCCCGGACATTTCTATAAGTACTTTCGAAACGAGAGAAGTTTCGTACTGTCTAAATAATAATCTTGGGCAAACTGAAAGCACACAAGCGTGTCTGTGTTCAGTAAACATGAATATACTCTGCCCGTTGCAGCTCTTGATTTCCAGCTTCAAACCCATCTATGCCATTCTTGTCAAAATTTCCATCTACATTGGTTTGGGAATTCAGCGTAACTACGTTTTTCTAGCTTATTTTTTCTTAGGTTTTAAAAGTTTTATCGAAAGCGTTGCCAGTTGGGTGTTCGAATTTTTAAACTTTATTTTTATGAAGAGCATGATGGAATAAAATCAGCTACAGCTATGTGTTTCACCTAAATGCGTTTTCACATTGTTCTTTTGTTTTTCAGGTCACATTTGAAAACGAATAAAAGTTTGGATGTAGGATTGGTGAAAATGAACAAAAATTGAAAAAGTTCCTTCTGATCTTATCGAAAATACTGAAATTTTCTGAGCCTTCATAGGTCGCTTTAGAAGCGTGCTTGCGACCCAGGCTTACAATTCATGCTCTCATTACTGAGGTGATGTGACCGCATTTCCCTTGTCGCCTACTTCTAAAAACTTCCAAACTGCAACATTTTAAGAGCAGTCAGTAGGATAAATGTCAGAAGAAGTGCAGTCACTGTTAAAGCAGTGAAAAGGTAAGCGGTCTTCGTTACCACATTTAGTCTAAAAAAAACGTTTTCACCTCTATAGTATCATAATTTTGATATTAAGACATTTTTGTTTTTTTTTTCTTTCAGATCGTGCAAAGTGACCTTATAAGACCGTGCATTGTCTGGGGGAAAACAAGGCTGCTCATCTGCAGCTGCGAGCAGGAAAACATTGAGATCAGGGATGACAAATCCCTAGAAAAGGCACTAGTGATGTGCGTCTGCCTTTATGGTACGTAATATGTAACATATCCGGCGGCATATGGCCAATTTTTGAGCAACCAACTTAAAGCCAAGAAGAAGCAAAGAAATATCGTGGGCGCAAACAAGATTAAAAGATTAAAAGATTAAAAGACGCGTTGCGCATTTAAAATAAACTCAGATAAAGACTTACGCTTTCTGAGCGATCTGAAAACACTCTAAGTTTTGTTTTCAAGCATCAATGCTTCATTGTATCATATTTTATGGGAATGAATATTATCACTAAAAGATTTACCCGAGGAACAGACACGTGTGTAATACTTTTTTCGCTGCCTAGAATATTCGTCTTTCTTACAGAAAGATGCCAGTGAAAAAGAATTTGTTCAGGTATTTTGGAGCAACAATCGGAGGTAGAGTGCAATAGCATGATGATTTTAATGCGGTAAATTCTGTCCTGACTCGAAGCTTGCTATCTTCGAACGCGTGGCTCTGCAGAGCGCGGTTGAGAGGGAATTCGTCCTTTTGCGCAAGGAGATATACCGACGGGCTTGTTTACGTTTTACGTTCTTTGGAGTCTTTAAATGTGCCAGGGCTTTGCCAAGCCCCTTCTTAGCGGATTAGTTTCAGCGTCACGGGTGGGAGCGTCTTGCGCAATCTCTCTGCAGTATACTCAGCGTCTACTTCGCCGGCATGCTGCCACTGTCATAGCGCCTTGGTTCGTCACAGTCTGCGCCATCGAAGAAGAAGTTAAAGAAGAGGACTGCGAAGAGCTTGGTGAGCAAAGTTCGTTCCAAAGAAGTGACCCAAGCACCCAAGTCGACCAGGGCAGGTGCTTCTTCGGTGCCTCTAACGCATGCAGAGAAGGGGCAAGGGAAGGAGGGAATGGGGCACGCTCCTCACTCCATCCTATTTGCCCCCTTGGGAACCATCTCTAAGCGTGTAGATTGGTCACAGCATAATAAGCGTAGAAGCAGGGGTCCTTAACACGTCTTTTAAGCGTGAAGATGGGTTGCTGATCACTCCTAGCAGGCGTGATCGACAAGCATGGAGAAATAACAGGCTTAGATTAAGCGTGTAAAAAAAACTGAAAACGCACGCTTACATAAGCGCGAATTTCTTTAGAGTGTAGCGCGACTGCATCGCTAATCGGCAGATCGCGAGAGGCAAGCACGTGGGTGACGCGTAGGCGCGATTCACAGCAGCCGCCGCAAACAGACGTCCGCTAATGCAGTGCTTTGTTTTCATATATTGGGGGCGAGGACTTACGGAGTCGCTATCTGTTGGAAGCGCCTCCCTTGCGTAGTATGAGGGATCCTGCGGCGCGCTCCTCATAAGTTTGGCTTACGGCGCTTAATAAAAACACCGCGCGGCAGCCCTCCTATAAATTTCTGTAAGTTCTCTCAAAACGAGGGAACTTTATTACTGTCGAAACAATAACCTTGGGCAGACTAAAAGCACAAAATCGTTTACAGACGCTATCTCTTTACTGAATACGTACAGTGAAAGCCACTGCGCGCGGTCGCCGCGATGGAGTCTCCCGAACCGGCTTCTTGGGTGAAAGGTCCGCAATCGCTGAGCGCAAACTATGTGAAATATGTTCTTATAGTGGGTGGTCTGTATAACCAACTGGCGCATAACAGATGGAAGCCTCAATGCATGCAGTGATCGCACGGGTTTGCGGCAACCAACTGTGCGTCTGCATGCATATCCGCGCACAATTTTTCGCTTTCACTGAGAGCGTTTTCGCACCGTGCTGTGAGCTTTAGGCCGCAGCATGTGAGCATTTGACAGTCCAAAAGCTAGCATTGTTGCGTGGACGTTATCAGAGCTGTTCAAGCACAATTTCGTTTTAACGAGGGACTTCGACGCCTACGGTGACTGTGACGTGCCATCGAGACGATTCAATATTTTTTTGCTTCTGCATTCTTGGACGTTTCAACATTATTTCTGAAGTTCTAAACTCAGTGGGCGATCTCGCGCTGCTTCTTTTTCGTAATCCAGTGCATTAATTCATAGCGCAAACATGACCATATGCCATGCCTTTGTTTAATGTGCTTCCTACCACTCCCTTTCCATTCCAGTGAACTTGCCAGTGTCTAGCATCAGCAAGTTCATAGACCAAACCGTCGTGACATTAGCCGGGCAACGAGCGCGGGCGAACGTCTCAGTGAGCGTTTTCGGTACTCACCGAACATCGCAGTCCCGGGGCCGTAGCAGAAATATTCCTCGCGTCTGTGTTTGCTGCATACCAGAGTTGTAGCCGATGGCTCTTTGCCGGTTCTAAGTTACACGAGCCAAGCTTCACGAAGCTTCTTGTCCTACGCCTACGTGTGAATAAGGCTGACACCGGGCTCCGTTGCGTGCGTCCGGCACTGCGGCACCGAGTAGTAGCCTACCACGCTGCACGCCTTCAAAGGCAGCCACTACCTATTATAGTGATTGCAAATGTTGTCAAGCAGACACCCAAGGCGGGAAAGCTTCGCCACTTAATCAGAACCGCTGCGCAGGTGAGACTTTAAACTTTCGATTTCAGCTCGCTTCGGCGCTTCCGAAGCAGACGACGCGGCCGCTGTGTCCAAGTGATCCCTCATGCCACGTCACGCCGACGGTGCTGCCAGCTTTTCGAGTGGTGGAGCTCGCCTCCAATAGTATCGTTGGACGCACTCACCACATGCCATCGGTGACAGACGACGCGCGCTACTCTGCCGCCATCGTCACCGCAGAGCGGCACTGCGCTTTTCTTCTCACGCTTTCGCCGTACCTTCCTCCTCCACTTTCCGCCTCATGATTTCACTTTAGCCTCCTCCTACGCTTTCCTCCTCGCGTTCTCTTCACTTTTCGTCTCCCGCTGGTCTCCGCGTTCGCTTTTTCATCTATCTCTCTGCTCATTCGCTCGGTTACGCCGATGACGCTGACTGCGAGACACCGCGACGCTCAACGCAGTAACGGGTGCTTAAAGGGAAGCTGAAACGGTTTTCAATTTCCATGAATTGCTGGGATTGGTAAGAACAGACCTAATAATTTACGGTTCCGAATTTTTTTTCTTCGTTTCGTTAATATAAGGGCGGGAAATCGCTTTCTAAATCATCCCAGAGCGCCGGTAGAGGTAGTTGCCAGAGGAGAGAACCGGCGAGAGTGACGTCATTCGCGGTGACCGAGCTGCCGGACCGGCGTGCTGGCATGTGCTGGCATGCCTCTTTCCGTCCTGCGCTTTACTGAACGACGCTACGAGAGATCTGCCGCCGCCGCCGCCGCTCACGTTTGTTTTCTTTTGCGATTTTCGTAAACTGTTATTTCATTCTGTGCTGCGTGAGTGCCTACAGCCAAGGGCGCCCAACATGCCCTCGTTCTGTGCAGCATTCGGCAGCGCGAACACAGGCGGGCGAGACGATGTGGTGTTTCACAGGTTCCTGAAGGACAAGAAGCTTGCAGCGCAGTGGGTCCGTGCGGTGAGGAGAGATAAGTTCGTGCCGACGAAATCAACTGTGCTGTGCTCGGACCACTTCCGTGATAGCCGGATAGCCTTACGACAAATGCGGAAACACGTTGTTGCTAGCGTTGCTATACTCCGTTTCACACATCAGGTGCAACGCTGTTGAGGCTTGAGATACTTCTTGCAGTGGCTGCGTTCGCACTTAGAAAAAGTTCGGTGTTTCTTGACCCGATTTTTGAGAAAATTTTCCATATATAAGCTCAGTTCTGAATGAAAAAAAAAAGAATTTTCCCATAGAAACAATCCGTGTACTTATACGGCTGCTAACACGTTCTTTTAAATCAATTTTCTTTTCGGCATTTTTTAATTGCAGCCTGTCGCGGCAGCTTCACGTGCATGCTCGCGCGAGCAAACGCCGCTGGCACGCTGCGAGGCATAGACGGAAACGCGCAGTAATAAATTTTGGTGACCGGACTTCGTGCGTAGCTTCCACAGCGTTGCACCTGAGGTATGAAATGGAGTATAGGCTTGCCTAGTGACGTTCGACGTACGGTTGCAGTTATCGTGTTTACCACAAGGCGATGCTAAAACTGCCTAATATCTTTATGTCAACACTAGAATGGAGCACGTATACCGATTCTCGGTCGAGCCACAATCGCAAAGTCGTCGAACCATAGTATGAATATTGCACATATAATACCTCTGGCCATCTCAGGATGTGTATGATAAGCAACTTCCATGACTATACCTCGCAGCACTGCATGTGCGCGCTTTGAAACGTGGCACTTATGTTCGCGATCGTGTATAAACACTAAAAAAACCACGGGACTTTAGACAAGCAGCGGCAAGGTGCTTGACATCGCGGAATCGCACCCGTGTTTACAATCTAATGAGAAGTTAGTGCTTCGGCATTCTTCCAGCAGCAAGTTCCCAGTGACACTTTAGCGCATTTTTTCTCCCGTCATTGGAACGTGCAGCTACATGAAGAAAAAAAACATACGTACCAGCTAAGATTTCCAACGCGCGAGAAGGTGCACACATGCTCTCGCTGTTGGCACACTCAACATCGTCGTTGCCGCCGTTGCCGCCATCGTTTTCCGTATCGGCTATCGGTTCGAACATGTACGGCGAAAATACAAGCTGTCCGAGACAGCGAGAACATTCCATAATGCTTACAACTCAGCTATGAAGCCAGAACAGAGCAGCGTGCTACGCTCTGAAACGGCGGCGCCGACCGGCGACTGCCGCGAATGATGTCACAGCGACCCCGACCAATCACGGGCAACAGCGGCGTTCGCGCGGTGCCCTGAGGCGCTGGTGCGCGTTTTCTTGAAAAAACGGCCGCTTGCGTTTGTTTCCGCCCTTTTTGAACCAGATATTCGTGTTCAGGGGACTCAAAACTGTAGAATGCCGCAGAGAACTCATTTTTTTTCGAAAAGTGTTTCAGCGTCCCTTTAAGAGCTGCGCTCTAAAAGTGTCGTCGTATAGTTCTCCGCTCTCTAGGTGACACAACAGTCGGCAGACCCCACATGCTACTCGTCGGGCATCGAAACACGGGGGTTATTGGACGTTTCACAAGTCGCGTGATTGAAGGATCGGGGACAGACGGCGCCACACCAATCCCAGAGCTGCTTAGCTACGGTAATCTCACGAGAACCGAGCAAATTCAGCATGAAATTGACGACGACCCGTTCCTAACCACCAAACTTGCACTCGCAGACTTACAGTGTACGCGCCGTTTCTATCCTTTCTCTCCGTTTCGGGATGACGTGTCAGTCTGCTTGACAGGCCGCCTCGCTTGCCAGTCATCCGTCGTGACTCGCGACGGACAAACTACAGTGGAAGGACTTTCTCGGCAAACACTGTGCAACACCGGTCGGTAAACACGACGACGTCGGGGAGACTGCGCGCCCCGACTCTTCTATTTGATCGCTGAAGAAAGTGAGGGGGAACCTCGGCCTCTTCTTGCTCACCGCCCACCGCTCCTCCGTGCGCCGCGGTTTTGTTTGCCTTGCAGCTCCGCCGTTCGGTCCCGGTCGGCTGCCCCGCTACAAGCCAGCGAGCACCACACAACGCTTTGTTCGCTCTCGGTATCGGCAGCCGAAAGTTTTTCTTTTCATCTGCTGTGCTCCGAATTAGGATTCCACTTTTTTTAGCTTTAAAATGCTCGCTGCGGGTTTTGCGATAAACGTGCTTCTACAGAAACGAAAGAAGCGCAAACGTGTTTCTTCCTTTTCTGCCTTACGGCCGCTAGCAATCGATTATGCCCTTCAAAGACAGTGATGTTCGAGTAAACATACTAACATGTACAAGAGAGAGAAAGAGACATGTTCGAAACACGTCATGGGTTTTGAAACCGCATGTAGCTGGAGAAACGACGGCACAAAAGTCCGTAAACGATGGTCTCTGTACGATCAGCATGATGCCTCAGTTCTTTCTTTATTTGTATTTTCTTTGTTCTGATATTGAAGAGACGTGAACACACTTCCCGCGCTTTCTTGGCTAAATTCTCTATAAAATTTAATTTTTTCATCATCATCATCAACCTATCTTAAGTCCAATGCAGGACGGAGGCCTCTCCCTCCGATCTCCAATTACCGCTGTGCTAATGTTTTACGACTAGCATTTTCAAGTTTTAGTGAACAGAGCCAGCTGGGAGGTAAAGCGCATTAAGTCGAACGCCTTTATAACGAAGTCCTTGTGGGCTCCGAAGTGATTCCTTATACAGGTCACTTCGCTGTAAAGGGTCGCGCACCGCCACGTCCCAATAGAACTGGGGCAGAATTATATTGTAAAGGTCATTCCATTGTAGAGGCGTTCGTTGTAGACGCGCTCGACTGTGTATTCTTACAGAGTCTGTTCAAAGATATATCGATTTTAGTATACGACGGTTTATAAAAATGAAAGCAAGATAGGAGTAAGGTGCGCCTGTGTTATTCAGAAAATACACACAGACAGTAAAAAAAAGAAAAGTGAAAAGCTCGAGAAAGATGGGCAGTACGGCAAATCAGTTCTGCAGAAGCCTGCAAATTGAATGAATAATCAGGAAAGAAATTGTGGATTAATCCGGCCTTGCTCTGCGATCGGCTAGCTTCCTGGTTAGCTCTGATGGTATGAACTAACACACTGGAAAGGCATCGTTTCCGGGTTACAATCGCCAAACCATAACAAATCTTTTTTTCGTTTTTTTTCAACTGCAATGCACTGTTTTTCCGAAACCCGTGTGTGTTTTCTTTGTAGCTTCGTGCCACTGTAGGTGGATAACTATTTATCCCATTCAAAACTGAGCAATGTTAGCAGCGAGGTCAAGTTCTCTGCCGCGATGGGCACATGACAGTTTAGACAAGTTAAATTGCGAAAAGTGCGGCAAGTTATCGCGCCAGAAATTTTACTTCGCGTTAAGCATATCACCCCTACTGAAAACCTTTGTAAGGCTCTCAGGTACGATTAATCAACTTACCCTTTAGATGCGCACGATTTAGGGCGAAGGAACCGCACGTGACTTACCTGAAAGAATACTTCAGTACATTGACAGCTGCATGGTGCCTTTTTGTAAATTAGGCATCTGAAGTGAGCTCGAAGGGATACCTTCTCCAGGAAGATAATATGAGAAATGTCTGCTGTGAAGCTCTGGGCAGGGATGTCACAAAAATATTGGGCCAAAAAGAATGTTTGAGAGCGTGTTGCTTTGGGCAAGTAAATTCATATTGGTGCATGGAAGCTATCTTTAATGGAAGCCACCTTTCTACGTCTAGCTGTTTCCGAATGGAACAATTGGTGTTCGTTCTAAAAGACAGCACAACCTTATAGAAAGTGAACACTTTACTTTCCCGTCAGAATGCTGGGGCTTTTTTTCTTCCTCTTCGATTCTCGGAAGCAGCTACAGCATACTCTAGACCCAAATATACTAGAGTATATGAGACCATTCTTGGACTAATGCTGGTTCAGTCACTATCGAACGCAGGCCAACGTTAGGACAAGCTAGCGCAACGTGAAACCTCTACCTTAACTTTGCATTCTGCGTTTGCTTAGGTAAATATACAATAGCTTTCACGCTACAATGCAATTCTTTGTAGCTTCGTGCTACAGTATTGCGGATTCCCCTTCAAAGTCCGTACTTGTAGCACAGGAGTGGCGAGTTTGAAAGCAGCACACCTTGTATACGTAGCATATTTTATTCGCATACGCTGAACCTTTGCTACGGGAATAATTTTCACTTCCACACTGATTTCTTTAATAAAATCCCGCTTTTGAAATCACGTTGTCAAAAGATGACGCAGGACGACTGCAGTGTTTCTTACGCACCACTTTTTCCCTTTTTGTTTTCGTAATTATAGAACATAATTTAATTTTTAGTGAAGGGTTTACTTATTCACCAGGGACGTCATGCGTCATCATTGCTTACGTTGTCACCGGTAACCCCGCGCTTTATGCTGATGCTGTTGTTTTTTTTTGCACAGAGGTTGCAAGTTCGTTTTCTCGATAGTTCCAGTGATTGAAGCATACCTAATGCATTTCTTTTTCGAAATCGTGTTGTCAAAACGCCAATTTGTTCGCCTTGTGTTTAAGTCACGTCGAAATAAATTAACTGAACTTCTCATTTCAAGCCGGATTTTATGGCTAAGTCAGTCGTTATTAGCATTACTATTTTGTGAAACAGGCCTCATAAGTCTTAGTGAAAACTTCTCAGGAGTGAGATACTTAAAGCATAACATGACTAGGAATATCTCACGTGTAACCTCCGCTGTATGTAAGGCCATGAGCATAAAATATAATAGATCGCGTTTTCTCGGTGAGAAATAATATTTCCGATGTGTGAACACGAATACTACCTCTTGCAGTTGTTATTTACGGCCGGAAGAGCACGAGATACTGAAGCTTAAGACGCAGCGTTCTGAACACCCACATTTACCATGATCGTGCTTGCTTCGTGCGTTTCAGTTTTTTGTCTCTTTGTTGGCACTCTGTACACAATGACACTGAAAGTTGCGTTTGGAGCAAACGACGCTGGAAATGGAACCAAGTGAAATGAACGGAACGCCAAAGATCACAAAACAACCGAACCGCGCCTTTCTGCCAAAACACAGTTCCGGTTTGTTTCTCGCTGGATGGACAAAACACATGGTCGCCGGCACACAGTCGCACACGCACACACACACACACGCACGCATACGCACTCTGTCGCGCACACGCTCCGATCGAATGCGCTGAAGCGGAGCTTCATCGACGAGGCTGTGTGTCAGCCGAAGCCGTTCGTTTGTTCGTTAACGAAGCTTGGGGTGCGCACTGGTTTCGACGAGTCCGGTGGTATAGTTGAGTTCTGAACGGCGTTGGCACCCCCATTTTGTGGTAAGAGGGGGGCTGCTTGCGACTCTCCAGGACCACAAGCCCCCCCTCCGTACCATCTTTGCAGCTGGAGGGTGCAACGGCGACACTCCAGGCCTAGCCCAATTTGCGGTATGTACTCGCTATTCATTCCGTGTCTGTCGGATGGCCACTGCGGCAGTCTCTGGCGTGACGGGGACGGCGGTGGCGCGCTCAGTCGCGATCCTGTCACGGGCTGTCGTTTCAGAATATTTGCGGAGACAAACTGGGCTTGGTGTCGACGCCCGTGAGCCCAGACCCGTACGGGTACGGGCCGAGGCACGAAGGCTGGCCGCACGGGCTGGAGCTCCACTTGGGCGGCGACATGTGAGGCTGCTGCTGGCTGCAGGGGCTGTCCGCGGCCACAATTTTGCCTGCATAGAGGGGCAGGTGCTCGTAAGCAAAGGATCGAGCAGGTGGTTTAGCGTTCGCACATTTCAGGGATGGGTGTAAGTAAATACAATCTTAATTATCGGCGCCTTAATTAACACTAAAGGTCGTGGATTCTACTCCCACCAAAGGTCGTGGGTTCGAGTGATTTAATTAACTATAACTTAACTAACTGTGCATTAGCTAACTTTGCCTTAACATCACAGGTCGTGCTGATGCTTCTTCTCCTTCGCCTTGGCTTCACGTTTTCGTATAAAGAAATTGATGGCCTAATTCGCCCTAATTAACAACAAAGGTCGAGGGTTCGACTGCCTATGTATTTTGGTGCCATGCATTTCGGTGCCATAACGCTGGACATCTGACTTTTCGACCCGTGAGCCATCTAAGGCTTCCGTCATAATAATAATGTTTATTGTACATTTATTCATGGCTTTGGTAAATTCTGCGCCACTTAAGCACTGTTGCACTTGTATATCACAAAGACAGCGATTGTATGCACCTTAAAACAAGCCTAAACGCTTCAAACACGGGTTATTCCAATTGATGTTCGCTAGAGGATGTTTTAATAAATAACCCATATAATATATTGAAGAACGCAACTTGTAATAATCAACAGTATGAGTGGGACTGTGGAGGTGCACCCGGCTACAGTAATACAAGAAATTGTTATACTCTGCTATACCGTGATTATTCGCATTTCTATTACTTCTTACCGAGACTACCCCCTTGCCCTCTATCAGCTTCTTCTAGTTCTGCAACCGGAATATTGACTGGTTAACATCCCTACCTTCCTTATATCCCCCTCTCTCTCTCTAGTTATGTCTGTATCCGCCGTTGGTTTCGTATTGCTTATTCTTAGTTTCTTTCCTCTCAGCTTGAAAAACCTCTGTCAGCAGTGCGGTGACCTGCCCTCATATTCGGTTTAAAAGCTATGAATGTGCATGCATCGCATTTGCGATGCATGCGTGTAAGAAGAGGATGGAATGGAGGGTGCAAATACTCCCGTAGTGCCCAACCGAAACCAAGTTTTCAAACCTTAGTATTCCAATTTAATTTTCATACACTATATTCGGTAAAGCGCGCTTTTTTGTTGCCTTTGCGGTGAAGCCACGTGTAAAAGCGACAGGAGACGCAGGATGTGTGCGAGAATTTTTGAACCCGAAAGTGTTCTCAGCCGGGCTCCAGCAAAAAAATCTATCCCATGTAAGTACGTCACGCAATCATCATCCCGCAAATGCGTGAGATAGCGATACCTTGCCATTTTTTCCCAACCTAATGGTTAGGAAAATAAGCATGGAAAGGTTAGAAATGTTTGCTTTATGAAACGAATTGCGTTCTTGATGACGTATATTTGTTGCAATGAGGATATTTAGGTATCATTTGTTTTATCACTGAGTAATTGCGCAGAAAAAAGGGCCAGTAGCCTGGACACCTACAAGGGTAGTAAAGACGGTAGTGCATGGTAGTGTCTTGCGGTCTTACTCAGTTTGGTGTCTAGAACGACACCATTCCCGGCGCATGCCTGGCACTTTTTGGGAGGTGGTCCCCGACAACCGCCACCACAGCGGCCGCTCACGCCATTATGGCGCGTCTGCTCATCTTTACTCGAACGGCGCAGTTCAATTAACTCACCGTTCCATCGGATGTATACCTATGACGCCTGCCTCCAGGGTGCCGTTTACGCTTCACAGCAACACAGGCGTCGCATACTTGCTATTGCGTCATTTCGCCGGCCTTCGAACGAGACTGTAATTAACAAGAGACTGCGCACACCTATGGACTTGCATTTGTGAATGTGCTAGAGAGCTGCCACTGCTTCCTAGAATACAAGTTTATTTTGGTGCTATGACCAATTCATCTGAAAAAGAGGTCCACCAAATATTGTTCAACTGTCTCTTTTCTGTTCAATTTTCTCCCCTCCGTATTATTTTTCTATTCTTTCACTTAATTTCCTTAAGGCACCATTCTTGGAGCATTGAAAAAGGGTCGTAGTGTACACGTGTTGTTAATCGCAGTCACTGTTCACAGTGTTCCTAGAAAATGGTGTGCTACTTTTCTTTTTCTAACTTAACTTTAATGCAATTGTCCTTGCGTCTTCTAACGTGGCAGGGGTGGCAACGATGATGAAAACGACGACAAGAAAATGCAAAAGCAAATACTACCCCGTAACAACAAGCCCAATATAGCGCACTAAGTAACTGAATAGCCAAGCGCAGGCGAAGAGCATCGTCTCTCCCGCAAATACCACAATTTTCGTTCCGGCAGGACACCTCGTCACTGAGCTCATAGCAGGTAACTCGCAGCCGCCTTGCACAGACACGACACCCGGCAGCGTCGCCTTCGAGAGCGCAGGACGGAAGGCTTCGCGCCAGAGCTAATCACGAGGTCAGAGACGTCACCACGAGCGCACCGTGCATATCGCCTTCGGTGCACTTCCTCAGAAGTGCCTACTCTCGCAACTCTAGGGAACTGTCGAGAGAGAGAGAGAGAAAGTGAAAGCCTAGGGCTGCGGGAGCGCGGGCTGGAGACAGACGACGCAACTTGACCATTAGGCCCGGTGGCCACTGGACATAAAGAAGGCCCGCTCAAGATGGACGCCGCGAGCTCCTTTTCCGCCCGCCCCTCTGTGCCTTCCCTTGCGCGCATCCATTTCTCTTCTCTCCACCCTCCCCCTCCCGTCCCTAGACTTCCCAGCTCTCCCTATTTTCGCGAATGCGTCTTCGTTCCTTCGCAGCCCGCTTCTGCTGAGCCCGGGCCTTCCTTCTCCTCCGCTACGTTGCATTGCGCAGCTGCCTTTTTTTTTGTTTTCTTAATTTTTTTTCGCGTGTCCGACGCGACACTAATGGAAACAGACGACGGACAGCGTGCAGCACTGGACGCTCCTCCCAAGTTCGCTAGCTGTTCTGCGGGCGGATGGTTGAGTAGGGGGATGGCGATGTCGCCATTTTGCTGGGAGTAATGACGTCACCGCTTTTGGAGCCCGGCGCGTGAGAGATGGATGCTCGCCGGCTCGCTCGGGAAGCTGTTTCGCAAGAGGCGCGACGACGCTGACGCGGTACTCCGGGACTGGTCGGTTCTTGAACATTTCATGGTCTGGCGTCCCGTTCGAACAGATCGACGCGCCTTGGGGGCGCTTCCTGGACGTGCAAGTTTTCTTTCTTTCTTTCTTTTTCCTTCTTTCTTTCTTTCTTTCTTTCTTTCTTTCTTTCTTTCTTTCTTTCTTTCTTTCTTTCTTTCTTTCTTTCTTTCTTTCTTTCGTTCTTTCTTTCTTTCTTTTCCACGTCAGGCATACGAGACAAGTCAGGAAAACAGCTAAGCTTCTTCGTAAGAAGAATTAATGGACTCTGGCGAAAAAGCAGTGAGTCTTTTGCGTTTTATGCGAATAAACTTAGGAATTTTCTTCTTGGCTGCACCGCATACACGTTGCCAATCTAACCTTGCAATTCGAAAACGCTCAGCCATGCCTCTTCACGCTTTCACCCATATTAAACAAACAAACAAACAAACAAACAAATAAAAAACAAGAAGCCTTTCGCGCAGTCAAGTCAGAAGCAATAGTCTGGAAAAGACGGAGGCCATCGGGAAGGGTAAATTGTCTCGCGACTAGCGCGTACGACCTGAAAAGAGAAGAAATGCCACACTGATTCCTTAAACGAGTGAGTAGTGCAAAATGGGACATCGGGTTGCGAATATTCAGTAGTCAAGATATTACACTTTCTTCTTCATTTATACCACTGCTGCAATGCGCAAGACGTCTGGAGGTCGCCACGACGTGGACAAGGCGACTTCGTTGAATAGCAGGCATTTCGAGAAGGTCGAAAGCTGGAACGCGGTTTACGTGATCGGAAAGCGCAAGACAGCGCGCGCCGCCCGACTGCCCTATCTCCGATATCATGGCTAGAGAGGTTGGGTTTCCGTTAGCACAGCGAACAATGGAGACGACGGGTCAAGGTTGATAAGAAACGGACAGATATGTTTCCCTATTATTTCTATCTGTCTCGTTTCGTCGCGTTTGCGTCTTTTGGCGACATCAGAGCCCTCCCAGGGAAGTCACTTGCTCATCATTTTATGTAATTTTATGGGCCTTCATACCCCTAGTACGAATTGTATCGTTCTCCGGGCCGCGTTAATGTGCGCAATGCTTATCTTCGAGCGAATTTCCTTGCTGTCACTATATTGCAAGTGCACAGTTCAGTATGCTTAACATGCAATACGAAAACGCAAATTGTTTGAAATTACAGTAAAGATCATAATATAAATTATTTTAAACTCGTAAACTAGATGTTTGTCTGTTTGACCTCCCTGCCTTTCCTCTCTTTGCTATATCTCTCGCTCTCTCGTAAAGCATCATCACGCGACTCTCTCACTCATCTGACGGTAAAGCATTAGTTACTAGGGGAGCAATTGAAGGCCAAACATCCCTGTTCTTCTATTACGTGTCCAAGCCTCAGCCCCGGTACACGTCAGTGCGGTGGCACATAGTTCAAAGCAGTTTTTTTTTTTCGCACTTGGGTCGTTCCAGCGCAGAAAAAGTTCTCAAAGCCTCTTCGGTTGAGTCTTCAGTTCGCGTTAGAGACGATAAGCCCTTAGCTATGAAGGTTGAAGGAGGCCCCAGCCACACGAAGACAGAACATAAAGGACTCAACTTGCTCAATTTTCGACTCTACTGAGCTATGAAGACACACCGTCAAAATTTACGATGTAACGGAAAGCTGGCTCGGTGATTGCAGAGTGGCATCACCACTGTCTTTTATTTTCCCGTCTTTTCTAGCTTACCAAGTCCCCTCTACTCAGGATAAGTGTAACCGCTTTAGTATTGCAGAAACGCAACTTACAAGTACAAGCGTAAAGGGACTCTAAAGCAAAATCTAGTTATATTATTAGGTTACCTTTACGGGCGAATACTAGATAAGCCACTTCTACCGCGAAAGTGGGGTTTGTAAGCCAGAGAAGAAGAAAAACCTAAACACAGTTCGCTGCGACGTCATAAATTCTGACGGCGTCTGCTCCGGTCTAGTTAATTTTTTAGACTACAATATGGACTTAGTTGGATTCTAAAGGAGCCAAAGACTGAACTTAGCGAATATCTAGAATTTCTACTGCGCCACAGCGGCCCAAAATACGAGAAAAATGATTAAAATCTATGACATCACACTGACGTACCAGCGGCGGGTCTCGGTGCGAAATAATTGAAAACAAAAAATACGTGTAAGTTTCGCCATCATTTCTTCTTCTATTAATCAACCCTAACCCCTTACTGTTAAATTAACAAAAAATAGTATTTAGAAAAAATACCTTATCAACCCAAACTGATCGAGTGTTTCACTTTGCTCTAACTTGATATTTCGTTTTGGTGCCTCTTCGTTGGGCTTCGACGTAATGATAATTGTCGGCTCACCGTTGAGGTGCTTGACGTCTTGCGAGTGGAGCATGACCTTCACGTCCTTGGAGTCCTTGGCGCTCGACGTGTGTGTCGTCGAGTCGGCCGTGGTGCTTATGGGCGAAGTGGTGATGCCGGCGTCCGACCCCGACGACGAGGAGGACGCCGACTGCTTCTGCTGGTTGAGCCTCTCCTGCTTGCGGAACTTGGCTCTCCGGTTCTGGAACCACACCTGCGGCACGGACAGAACACCTACTCATTATGTTGTTCGTTAAATGATGGCATCCCGAGAAAAATGGGCCACGCGAGGGACGGCTACCTCAATCGTTATAAAGGTTTGGCCAGAAATAACCTAAGATGGCTATCCAGGTGTGTGAAGCTGAAACGTGTCATGTATGAAGCGTCTGCTGCAGCCGGGTTCCTCTCTCACGCTTCTCTCTCTCTCGGGACACGTTGTGCCATCTAGCGGTAGCTCCGCGAAGCCAGCACATAACCAGTGGCACAAACCAACAGCAACGGTCCAACTTTTTTAGAAGGCAATAGTTTCTGGATCGGTCCGCATTTTTAGGCTGCGCTATCTGGATCGGCCTGTATTTTTTGGTTAGGTTAGCTAGCCGGAAAGGACGGGTCTGACGACGCGAAGAATGGTGTTGAAATTAAAATAATTTGCAGCAACTAAAGAAGATTAAAACGAGAAGATCGAAGAAACAAGGTAGAAAGAAAAACATAGAAGAGGAATAAAGGGGCTGGTATATATCCATGCATATACCGAGCTTTACATATCACCAATACGTAACTGTCCTGTCACAGAGTTCGTTATCAGAGCAGTCACTAGATGAGAGAGCGAGCAAGCCAGCGAGAGAGAGAGAGAGAGAGAGAGCCTCGCATACAGCGAATAAAGCAAATCGCTACAAATAGTCCAGGTAAGACGTTACAGTACATTTTATCAAATAAAGTAGAGAACATCAATGCAACTTCCCGTAATTGTACAAGTATGATAAAGAACACAATACTGATTGAGCATCTTTCGAAATGAGTGCATAAAATACCTATCGATTAGAAAGTCCCGAAGTGCTGAGAACTGCGTCGACCAGACGCTATATACAGTTGAGACAAATTTACTGTCTGTAGACTAATCTACCTGCATTAGCTTTCTTTATTTGTTTGCGCACAATGTATAGCAAGTTACAAGCAGCAGGTAAATAAATGTTTTAATCATCTTATATTTATTAATACGATTGTAAAGGAAAGGTTGGCGCCTTTAAGTGGAACAGGCCTAAAAATGAAAAAAAAAAACACACTGAAACGTTTGAAATATCCTGAATACGGTCATAGAGCTCGAGCACATATAAAGTACTGCTCACCTGTCCTTTCTTGAAAGAATGAAATGAAAGAAATTAGCAAGGTAGCACACAATTTTTGAGTTTCAGAATTTATTGCATTATTTTCTATCTCCGTATTGTTTACCATTAATCAAACAATTTGAGAATATATTCAGAAAGTACTGTTTTACGAACTACTCTGAATTCCTTCATGTTTCTTTCTTCTTCTTTCATCTCGATGCATAACGACAAACAACAGGCGAATCGAAGAATATAGCCATAAGCACGTAAAACAAAAATAAAAGTTTAATGACATAAATAAAAGCTTATTTCAGTTTCTTGCGTTCATTAGTCAATAACGATGCGCACAGATAGTCTATACGTTACAGATTAACGTATATAGACTTCCTATAGACTGACTAACTATATTTCGTAACAATTAAGGTCACTATTTCTTCGGAGAGATGAGGACACCAAGAAAATATACGTATAGGGGCAACGAAGCGGTCACGCTACATGACCGTCATTAGGATCTTGTTGGGAACGTTAACTTTGTAAAGGGCTTAACTACGTTGTTGGACGGACAGATATCTGTCTGAGAAGTGAACGACGAGTATCAAAGCAAGCTCAAGCCTCAGGTAAGTTTAAGTCTGAGAAATAATAATTTCTCAAACAGTAAAGTAAAACTAAATTGTGAAGTTTAATTAACGCCCCAAGGCTGCACTGTGGGCTGCGATGGACGCTGTGGCGAAGTGCAGTGTACTAATTTTGACCACCCGGAGTTTCATTCAACGTGAAACCCAAAGCAAGGTACACGCGCGTTTCTGCCTTCCACCGCCGTCGTAATGAGATTGTGATGAATTGTCGTAACGAATTGATTCCAGGCCGTCACGTCCTGGAATCAATGCCGCTGCCTCGTGCTCTGCAGCGCAACGTCATGGACACTGAGTCGACCCGGCAGATTGCGAGCATCGAGAACAACTTCTACACACAAGGTAAGACAGGAGTTTTCTGTTTATTTTTGTGTGTGTGTGTCATAGTTTAATCAATATCACTAACGTATAAAGAGCAAGAATTCACCCCCCCCCCCCATTTGTTTCTTTTTATTGTTGAAACGATTCACATTGACACAGTCCAGTGACAAATTTCAGATGTCAAAACAAGGCGTTATGGGCACTGCTGTTGCTGAAATTCGGGAGCAGCGGTGACCACGTTCATTCGCCAAATGAAGCAACGATCCTTTTTCTTCCCTTTTTCCTTTCCCCAATGCAGGGGGGTAGGGCAGCCAACCGGGCTCAGTTCATGGCTAACCTCCCTGCGTTTCATTTATCATTCTCCTCTCTCTCCTTCAAAATTAGGGAATATGTATAGTGAGGCTGTATAGTATAGACATGTTGTATGAACCTGAGCAGTGGCCTCTGTTTCGGTGACTTACGTCTAATAGATGGCAACCACGCGATTTAGAAGCCTGAATAAGCCACTTGGAGGTTGATTCACTGATACGTACACCAGAAGAAAAAAAAAATGGCACTGGAATGTTGGAGCAGTTGGACGTCTATAACGTAAAATTTTTCTCCCGCCATATCTTGTGAGTATTGCACAGCTCTTCATCCTCACCTTCATTTCGTGTTTGTATATTCTATACAGTCTTCTCACTCGCGTACAAAATGACCGCTTCCGCAAGCGTCTTCTGCGCAAGACGCCGCGATGAGAACGCCGTCCTGACGCTTTCGCTCAACCGACTTACGCTAGGCAAGAGGAACGAACAAAGTCGCCAGAACTTTTTTTTTTTTTCAAGCGCAGCCGAACTTTTCTCCCACGCGGCCTCGTCTCTAGAGCGCAACTAAGCTGTCAGGCACTCTCTCTGTAATATACTGCCCTTGCGAACTGCTCCAAGGACGGCTTTCTGGCAAGCGGCGCGTCTCCCAAAGGATTCACGCCACCAGAGCGCCACGAGCAACGCGAGCCGTGTGCAAACGGGTAAGGACGAGGTTGGGGAAGGAACGGCCCAAGTGCGAGGTAAGTGCCGTTGACAGCGAGTATTTCTCGAGTCTGGCGAGGCGAGACCGGCGGTGTGTGTGTACGCGTGGGCGCCCGCAGCTCCCGAAAAAGAGCTTTGGCGCGAGCCCGCGACAAAACGCGCGCATTGCGGAGAAAGCGCGCGAGGTTACGTTTTCTTTCTTCTCTGCTTCTTTCGGCTCCAAATCTAATTAACCGAGCTCTCTCTCCGAGAGCCGCAGACTGTTGTGAGCACACCGGCGAATACGTGCGACAGGGGACGAGCGGACTTGAGTGTGTCCAACGCCGCCCGCAGAGAGAGAACTGCTCGCCGCCTCTTCGCCGCAGCGCTGGCGTTCATTCTTGCGCCGCGTGCATGCTTGCACCATTCCGAGCGCGCGCCACCTCTGCATACTATATGCGACCATCAGCGCGCTTGAGCGGCGGGGACTCTCCGACGCACTCTTTCTGGCGTCTTGCTCGCTCGCCGCAAATTTTCCCGCCAACTGCGCCAACAGAATGTGCGGGTCTGCGCCAGCTGCAGTGTGTGATTCATGGACGCTGTACAAGGAGCACACCATTGTGCTCTGTCTGCGAGTTATTTCTGTCCCTTTCTCGGAGGTGCTCTGCGGCTCGGCGCTGTATATATAAAGGATGTCTGAGTTGTATAAGTTGTAGGCGGCCGGCTGATGCAGGCCGTCTACCTCTAACGAATTGGCGGGGATAACCAGTTGCGGCGGCTGACTCCTATAGCAGTACAGTGGCTGTAATAGCAGCGTGCTGTCGTCTTGGACCGGCTACAAATGGATCATTCTCAATGCTCACGCTCTGCTTCCGATCGTCATCTCTGTCAGCAGACACAACGAGTGGCCGATAGTGGCGCCGCTTACGAAGTGGAGCATTCGATTATGAAACGGAAGTCGCATCCATGGGAAAAGGAAAGTAAAAATATAAGCAAACTACGGCTGAAATAATCATTTTAAAAAAGCCGGCCTTGCGAGTTTTTGATGGAATACGAAGTCAATAATCGAGAAATTATAGTGCAACGCCGGTGTCCACTGAGTGAGTATACATATACAGACCTGTGCTGTTTCCGTGATTTGCGGCTCATATGCTCCAAAATTGTGAAGTATTTGATAGATTTGGATTATCCGCCACGGTGGATTAGCGGCTATCGTGTTGCGCTGCTAAGGACGAGGTCGCGGGATCAAATTCCGGCCCCGGCGGCCGCATTACGATGGAGGGGACAAAATACGGCGTGACTCATAATCAAATCATGGTTTCGGCACCCAAAGCCCCACAATTCAATAGCTCTGGATTTGGGCGTCTAAAAAATTGTCTGAAAGCTCAATTTCACCACATTTGTCATTTATTCAAGCGCGTCAGTCTTTCCTTGCTTGCGTGCATGCACTTGCTGCACGTGTGTTAGTACATAATTGTACTACTACTACTACTACTACTACTACTACTACTACTACTACTACTACTACTACTACTAATAATAATAATAATAATAATAATAATAATAATAATAATGTGTACATGCGTGCGTGCATATCCGATAAGCAAATGATAACAAAAAACCGGCACCGAAACGTGCGGACGTTGTCAATAGCACCAAATCAATCCTTTCTTCATCTTCGGAGCACTGAATATTTGTTGCGACAAAATGTGTGTGTATTCCAAGCATGCTGTAACGCTACGGCGTTACTCATTCTTATCGCCGTTCGTGCTGTTCTCTTCCATGTTTAGCGGATACCTTTCGTTGCCTTTCAAGTACGTCCCGTTATGCGCGTGCCCGTAACACTCGCCTTCTCGAAACACGGATACTGTGTTGCATGACTTTTCCCGTCGCGACGCTCACGTTAGCGACCTGTGGCTGCGGTCAGCGCGCCAGTCTACGCTATCTATACCAGCATTCAATAAACAAGTGATGCGCGCAGAGCTTGACAGACCGGCGGGGCAATGGCAATGGAAACTCCCAGATGGCTCAGGTGCGTTGCTCAAGTTCTTATTCAGCTTTTACGGTGAACGAGCCTAGATGACAGACTTTGAGAACGTTGGGTGCTATACTGCTCGCTTGTGCACGCGCCTTAAGTTGCTTGTGCTCCTTTCCTATGTTTCTATCTCCTTAAAATCCATACCGCGTTCCATCATCCGTCATCATGCGATAACGTTGTCCTGTATAGCACAGTCGTCATGCAGTCGCCATGCCATCGTGGTCAATCTGCCATCCTAATTCCATTGTCCTCACGTGTCCTCGTCATCACGACGTCATCGTCATACCATCGTCATCAATCAATAGTTGTCCTGAGTGGGACACGCATGTTCTAGCGTCGCAGGTTTTGGTCGAGCGAAACGATTCCCAGTGAAAATGTGCCCAGTTTGGTCGCGTTCTGTGGGCTTGCCAATTGTCTTAAAACAAGAACGGGGTTCTTTGCAAACGAAAGCTTATAGATAAAACCGATTTACATAGGAAGCGGTGTCCGCACTTTTATTTATTTATTTATTTATTTATTTATTTATTTATTTATTTATTTATTTATTTATTTACAGCTCTAGGAATCCTAGTAATCCTTTTTATTACGTTTACAGAATGAAATACATCGCACACACAGAAGCAAAGGTGGAACAATCGATAACTGTCGGGACCTGATCACAAGCGACGTCATTGAAGATAGAAAGACGTGAATTTTATTTAAGGACCAGTGAAATCGACTTCAGGTTGCCCCCTCTTAGCTTCCTATCTGCACTAGCGTAAGTGGAAAAGGAAGGTAACCATGCAGGTTGTCGGGATGACGAAAGCGAATTGAGCGCAGATATAAAGCATACGTGCGACATGTGGACCCACCGCTGCTGCTAGGCAAGGGGGACGCATCTCAGGAATTAAGTAATTTATGGTTGTATTTGCAATTTCACATATATAATGCCTGGATATAAGGTTCCAGTAGTGCGTCTCCAGTTGGCGACCGATTGCCAAGTTTCCACTTCATTCATTCATTCATTCATTCATTCATTCATTCATTCATTCATTCATTCATTCATTTTCGGAGCACCTTGGTCGTTACAAAGTAGAGTGGTAACGCATGCACAAAGAAGAATACACGCAGTGCAATGCACCAGCAGCCATACATGATAAGGCATAGATTACAATTAGGAGAAACATTTACAAAAATGTAGTGTCATTGCACTGAACAAGCATATTATCCAAACTGCTTGTCTTTTATACATCAAAACAGTGCGCCAGGTTATTTTTCGTGAGCTCCCACTATATGTACCGTACGTGTGAAGCTAACGTTAGCTAAGCTTCTAAAAAAAGGAAAAGAAGAATGTGAGACCCATGCGGTCTCATATTTCAGTCGTCAGTCGTCAGGAATCTGACAACTGAACCCCACAGTTTTTAGAATCGTATACTGCACCGTGGTTTCTTTTCTCATATTTTTCTTTTCGTTCAGCAGCTTGGCTAACACTAGCTGGGTATGTGTGCACGAGCGGCAGGTGTTCGCTGCTTCCTAGACAAAGCTCGGCGTATAGTTAGTCAAAAGGGAAACCAAGCAGATTTATTCGCAAGAGAAAAGTACCGCGCAGACGTGCCAAACTTCGGCCGCCGCTTTTTCGATCTAAACAGCGCGAGGGCGCGCGTCAACACCCGACCCTGCGTGCCAACACGTCAGGCTGACTACAACTTTTCTTCCCAGCAGACTCGTATACCCGAAGAAGAGTTCCTGCAGCGCGGTCGCTGAGCAACTCAACCGCAGGGCGAGAACTTCCAAGCTTTCTCCGCTCCACGGCTATTGGCTGACGAAGAACGCTGCGCCAGCCGACGTTGACAACGACGACGACGAAGACAACTGAGGCCCCGCTCTGTGGGCGGTGAACGGTGTGACGCCGGGGAAAGATTCCCCGAGGCTGTGTGCACGCTTACCTGCCTCCGACCCAGTCTTTGCTGAGCCCGATGCTACACCACCTTTCTGTCGGCGCGTATATCATGCAGGAGGGAAAGGGCGAGAAGCGTTCTTCTGCCGCCCGTGAAATGCGCCACCGGGTACTCATCGTCGTTTTATTCCTGCGACGCGCACAATCCTTGCTTTCCGAAAAAAATAAAAGGCACGCTTGCCAGCTTCCTTCGCGCGCTATACTCGGTGTCTTTCTTCCCTAGGGAAGTTGTGGGAAGCGGAGAGCGGAGCTGAGGAAAGAAGAAAAAAAGGGGAGAGAGAGAAAGGAGAAAAGGCCGGGTCGGAAACCGGTCCTTCGTCGTATTGACGGAACTCTAATTAGTGCTAATGCAATTACGCTAATTGGATCAGCTCCGCTACACCCCCTTCCCCTTTTTCCCCAACCCCTGGCTTCACTCTTCGCCCGGCGCCTTGCCGTCTTTCACAGACAGGGGCACGCCCGTTTAGCTTCGGGGATGACCCCCAGAACAAAAGGGGAAAAGGAGGCCGAGCAGGGACGCCGCCAGAAGACGTAGCAGCACGAAAATAAAAGAAAAAGGAAACGCAGCCGAGAACCTCGGGCTTTGATCACCTCCTCACGGCCTGTTTCTTTTGTGAAGACTCCTTTCTCAGCAACACCATCTCGTTGCCCTCTCGTCTCCTCCTCTTTAACTCGGTCTCTCTTTCAACTGCGGCTGCACACACACGCACACACGCTGCACGACGTTGCAGTAACACAGAACGAAGCCCGCACACTCAAAGTGCCGCTCCTCCTCCCATTGTTCTTTCAGCGGTGTCTCCTTTCTCTTTTTCTCTCATCGTCAAAGTTGGTTGAGAGACCATAGATCGCGCTTCGTTTAGCTGTTTTTCATCTTCCCACGCAGCGTTCCACTGTGCTGCTCGGCGGTTCGGGCCGATGGAAGGCTGGTTGGCTTGCCGACTGTCGACACTTCGTCTTTGGGCCTGTTTCTGGGCCTCGTCCTCTTCCGCTCCCTCTCGCATCCGTTGGCTTCTCGCTTTTCTTGCCTCCGGAGCTGCAAGCCTGCTCAAACTCATTGCCTCTTTGTCACAGGGCTGTCGATAACCCCCTTCTTCTCTTCCTTCAGCACTTCTCTCGCCATCATCTCTTGCGGGTCTGTCATCGCTTCGGACGGACTGTAGCAGAGCTGCACATGCCGAAAGTGCAAAAAAAAAAAAAAGAAAAAAGAAACTTGAGCTCGGTTGTGCGTGCTTTGATCTGCTCTGTTTTCAGTTTTCGTCCCTGCTTGTCCCTCTGACTGCTTGGCTGTACTTCGCTTTTCTTGCAGCGTAATCGAAAGTTGTGCCGGGTACCGGTGAAATGGGCAGGCCGCAGGGGACGCAGCCTCGTCCCTAACAGCTAAGCGATGACGGAGAAAGGAACGGGTCGAGCAGAGAACTTTGTTTTGATGAGTCGGCGAAAAAAAAAAGGAAAAGCGTCGTTTGTTTTCTCCGCAAATAACAACGTCGGTTTCGTGTGGCGAAGCAACAGCTTCTTAATTTGTGGTGATCTTGATCTTGCTTTTCCTTTGCCCTTTTCTTTATTTTTTTTAGCACGGGTGCGACTGTTTTAGAAAGTTAAAGAAAAAAGAAAGAGTTGGGCACAGTGCAACTAAGAGAATCGACTCTTGACTTTTTTTCGTTTTAACTGATGCTTTTCGCGCTACGCTCAGCTCCAAGCTCACAAGAATGAATGCAATCATTTTGGTGAGCATATAGTTTACTCAGGCGCCATTGCATTATGGCGGCTCACCTGTGCGGTCATAAATAATTGATTTTCAAGTACAGCGGTCATTATATTGACCGCTGTGCTTGAAAACCAATTATTTAGGCGTATAAGCCTAATGAAACTTTCTAGAGCGGTCTTGATAACTCAGCGATATTAACTTCCTGTTTAGCTGAGTTAGCGCCATAGGTTACTGGACTGCGTGGTCTAGGCCTAAGGAACAATCGTAACTTAAATAAAATATCGATAATTTTATGGAAAAATTCTGCCGAGTACTGCATCCACTTTTTTTTATTCTCCTCTTTTAACACCATAACTTAGCGCTGGCTTAAGTGTTATATGAAGCTGCATCGAAAAGCGCTCTCTTTACCAGCGAAGAATATTATTTTAGCCACGAGACAGTGCTAACAGAATACAGAAAGAGTGCGTATGATTGGTTTATACTTTTACAGAAATATACGAGGCTGAAGTGAAATAAGTGATAGACGGCTAAATTATTCATATAGCACTGTTTTGATCGGACTGCTGGTACGATCTGTTGGGAACTCGGCGCTGACGCCCGTGGTTGTACCTGGGTCGCAAGCCCCAAGGGTAGCGTTGGCCTGGCGGCCTGGGGTACAACTGGAAGCATCCGAAGGTCCCGGCAAAGCATGAGTCGACTGGTAACAACGAAACAACTTGTTTATTTTAACATCGCAAAGAGTTGGCGGTCAGGACGACCGAAGTAGAGAGACGGGAGAGCACTTCACTCAACAGAAGAAATCGGAGCCCTCTTCTCGGCGTCCGGGGGCAGCTGTTTTTATACTCTCGCAGTTGAGGGCAAGAAGGAACCCCTCAAAAGACGAGCACGTGAATGTACAATGGGCTAATGGTGACGCACACTGTCGTAGCGATGCCGTAGCACCATGTCGAGCACGATCTCGTAGCACCCTGTCGTGGCGCTGCCGGTCGGACACAATGACTGTAATGAGAAGATGGTCCCTGCTTTGGCATCGCCTGTTTCGGGCATAATGACTGGAACGAGATCCCTGCTTTGGCATCGCCTGTTTCGGGCCCAATAACTGGAATGAGATCCCTGCTTTGGCATCGCCTGTTTCGGGCACAATGACTGGAACGAGATCCCTGCTTTGGCATCGCCTGTTTCGGGCCCAATAACTGGAATGAGATCCCTGCTTTGGCATCGCCTGTTTCGGGCACAATGACTGGAATGCGAGGATGATCCCTAGGCGGTCGCATCGCCGCAGTCGCGCCTGGAAACACCTGGCGATGAGTGTTGCGGCGACGACGATCGGGCCAAAATGTCTGCCGCCCCGCCGCAGTCGCGCCGGCAAAACCACGTGTCGCAGGCGAAACGCAACAGACCGCCCCGCCGGGGGAAGGAGATCCCGATGGACAGGGGACTGCATCCGCTGTCCGGAGGGATGTCGCTCGATGATGCTCATAACCGAAGTCGGGCGTCCCTCGACGTTTCTTGAGCGCAGCGCACAGAGAAGGCCTCGTTCTCTCGTTCAGGTTCGCACGGGACACTGCAAAGTGACTTCGGGAGAGTTCACATTTTTGTTCTCGTTCCCGGCAAGCGTTAGAACACGCTGAAACTCAACCGCTCAGTCAGCAAGCACGGCACAACCCTCACTAAGCCCTGCCAGGCTCTTTCCCCTTTTTATACCACTGCCTAGTTCCTTACAGTAGTCTAGCATCACTCAGAACGCGTCCACAAATTGAAAAATTGCACTAGAAAGCATATCATCACTTTGAAACACTAAACAAAAGCAATATGTTAAAAAAATCCTGCCTCAGGAAGAAAAACATCAGTAACAAACAATTTTGAGGCTGATTCCTACGTTAGGGGCTTCGACTTAAGCCATCGGCGTTACCGTTGAGACTCCCCTTTTTGTAACGCACCTCAAAGGAATATTGTTGTAAAGCGAGGCTCCAGCGCAGGAGGCGGCCATTTTTGGGAGAGATGGTCTGCAGCCATTGGAGAGGGCAGTGATCCGTCTCAATGATAAACCTCGAGCCGGCTAGATAGCATGACAATTTCTGAACGGCCCACACGAGACATGCACACTCTTTCTCGGTGGCGCTATACGCCTGCTCACGACTGGTCAGCTTACGACTAGCATACAGGACGGGGTGTTCTACTTCTCCATTTTCCCGTTGGCACAGTACAACGCCCATGCCTCGCTCACTAGCATCGCACTGAACAATGAACCCTTTTGTATAGTCTGGCGATCGTAGCACAGGCTGGCTTGTTAGGGCACTCTTTAGGGCGCTAAAAGCTCTTTCCTTGGTCTCGTCCCAGACGACTGTTTGAGGCTCTGTCTTTCTTAGAGCATCCGTCAGGGGAGCCGCGATATCAGAGTACCTAGGGATGTACCTCTGATAGTAGCCGGCGACACCCAAGAACGACCGAATATCGGTCTTGGTGCGCGGTTGCGGAAAGTCTCGCACAGCGGCCACTTTTATTTCAGAGGGGCGGCGACGACCCTGACCAATCACGTGACCGAGGTAGACAACCTCGGCCTGTGCTAACTGGCACTTAGGAGCCTTGACTGTCAAGCCCGCTTCGCGCAGGCGGGTTAGCACTGCCCGCAAGTGTGTCATATGCTCAGACCAGGATGCGGAGAATATCGCTACGTCGTCTAGATACGGTAAAGCGAATTCTTGCTGTCCCCGCAACACTTTATCCATGAGGCTTGAAAAACAGTATGGCGCGTTCTTCAAACCAAAACTCAACACTTTAGGACGGAATGTTCCCATTGGTGAAATGAACGCCGCATACCTACTAGCCTCTTCTGTAAGTGGAACCTGCCAATAACCCCTGACAAGATCTAGGGTGGAAATAAACTGAGCGCTACTAACTTTCTCAAGGCGCTCCTCGATGTTAGGGATCGGATAAATTTGATCCTTAGTGATGGAATTAAGCCTGCGGTAGTCGACGCAAGGACGAGGTTCCTTGCCCGGTACCTCAACTAAAATCAAAGGGGAGGTATAATCACTCTCACCTGCCTCAATAACACCGAGCTGTAGCATTTTCTTTACCTCAGCCTCCATAATATCGCTCTGGCGGGGTGACACCCGATACGCCTTGGATCGTACTGGCTCTGGGGAGGTAAGTTCTATATCATGAGTAAGTACAGAAGTCCTACCAGGCCTCTCAGAGAACAGACCTTGAAACTCTCGTAATAGCTGGTGTAGTTCGGTTTTCTGCTCAGGCGACAGCGGTGCTTTACTGATAAGGTCACTAATGACTTGACCGGTGTCTTCCCTGTTCGTCACTGAGCCTAGTCCCGGAAGCTCGACCGGAAGCTCTTCAGGAACGTTTACCATCATGCACACCACTGCTTCCCTTTGTCTATAAGGTTTGAGCAGATTACAGTGGTAAACTTGCTGTGCTTTCCGCTTTCCTGGCAGACTTACCACGTAGTTAACGTCCGACAGTTTCTGAACAATTCGTGCTGGGCCCTCCCACTGCACGTCTAGTTTGTTGTTTAGCGATGTGCGCAATATCATGACCTCATCGCCAACCTCAAAACGACGGGCCCTGGCTGTCCGATCATAATAAACCTTGGCCCTCTGCTGGGCCTTTGTCATTGCTTCACCTGACAACTCCTGTGCCCTTCTTAAGCGTTCGAGGAGCTTAAGCACGTACTCCACCACGACTGGGTCGTCGCCCCTACCTTCCCATGATTCTCGAAGCATGCGAAGCGGAGATCGAAGCGAGCGACCGTACACCAGTTCAGCTGGCGAAAACCCCGTAGCCGCATGCGGCGCGGTCCTTAAAGCAAACATCACCCCAGGCAGACACAGCTCCCAGTCAGTTTGATGTTCAAAACACAACGCTCTCAACACGCGCTTCATGACGGAGTGGAGCTTCTCAACGGAATTCGACTGTGGGTGGTACACTGAGCTGTGTAACAGCTTTACCCCACACCTTTCGAGAAAAGTTGTCGTCAAAGCGCTAGTAAACACTGTGCCCTGATCTGATTGGATTTCCGCAGGAAAACCAACTCGCGCAAATATGGACAGTAGTGCATTAACTATCTCAACTGAGCTGAGTTCTTTAAGCGGCACTGCTTCAGGGAACTTTGTCGCTGGGCAGATCACAGTCAAAATGTGTCTGTACCCCGTGGCTGTTACCGGCAGAGGTCCCACAGTATCAATAACGAGCCGTCTAAAAGGCTCCGTAATGATAGGTACCAATTTCAACGGTGCCCTCGATTTGTCCCCTGGTTTGCCCACCCGCTGACAAGTGTCACATGTCCTCACGAAATGGTCTGCGTCCCGAAAACACCCTGGCCAATAGTACTCTTGCAAGAGACGGTCCTTAGTTTTCTTAACTCCTAGGTGTCCGGACCACGAACCCCCGTGTGACAAGCGCAACAGATCCTGACGATAGCATTGAGGCACGACCAGCTGATCGAACTCCACTCCTCTGCGGTCTAGATACTTCCGGTACAGGACTCCACCCCTTTCCACAAAACGCGCAGTTTTCCTGGCGATACCTTCTTTGACATTGCAGCGCACGTTTTCCAGGCTGCCATCCTTTTTTTTGCTCGGCTATCAAAGCCGACCGGCTGACTTTTAGCAACCTATCAAGTCCGTCTGACGTAGGCGCGATGAGCAAATCAGTAGATAGCTCTTCTAACTTTCCCGTGTCGGGCGTTTCCTCTCCAGTATCTGGCGCCTTTAACGTTACAGACTCAAGTTTATTCAGTTCGGGCGTGCTCGGAATATCAGCTTGCTGCGCCTCTGACCCTTTTTCGTTGTTTGATAACGTCGGCCCCGCAACTACCGCCTTTGCAGCGAGCTCCCGAACCTTCGATCTGGTTAAGGCCTGAACACTAGCTTCACCAAACAAAAGCCCCTTCTCGCGCAGGAGGTGATCGGACCTGTTTGAAAATAGGTACGGGTACTGGGGTGGCAGCATAGATGACACTGCCGCCTCTGTCTCAAGCGCTCCGAAAGGTCCTTCAATAAGCACTTTTGCTACCGGCAGACACACGCTATGAGCTTCCACGGCTTGCTTGATCCATGCGCACTCGCCCGTGAACATATGGGGTTCTACGTAAGACGGGTGAACTACATCCATCGTAGCTGCGGAATCGCGAAGCACTCGGCACTCTTTCCCGTTTACGAGGAGGTCTCGCATGTAAGGCTCGAGAAGCTTCATGTTCTCGTCAGTGCTGCCTATTGAAAAAAACACAACTTTTGGTGTTGTTTCCGGACACTGCGCCGAAAAGTGACCCGGCTTCTGGCACGTATAACACAAGCGCGCTCGCCTCATCTCGAACCGCTTTCTGCGTTTGGCTGCCGCCGTCTCTTTACGTTTGGTCGGACTGCTTTCACTCGCATCCTCACTACGCGTGTCCCCCTTTAATCTCATGGGCGTGAACTTCGGCCTCTCAAACTTCGAGCCAAATTCACCCTTTTGACCGTCCTTTGCTCCGCGAGCCCGACGCGTCACAAACTCCTCGGCTAGCTCAGCGGCTTTAGCCACCGTACAAACGTCTGGCCTATCCAAGACCCAGTATCGCACGTTCTCCGGTAACCGACTATAAAACTGTTCTAGCCCGAAACACTGCAGAACTTTATCGTGGTCACCAAACGCTTTCTCTTCTTTGAGCCACTCCTGCATGTTCGACATAAGCCTATACGCAAACTCTGTATATGACTCACTTCTGCCTTTCTCATTTTCCCGAAACTTCCGACGGAACGCCTCCGCAGACAGCCGGTACTTTTTTAGAAGACTCGATTTCACTGTGTCGAAATCCTCTGCCTCCTCTCTATCCAAGCGAGCGACTACGTCGGCCGCCTCGCCGGGTAACAAAGTGAGCAAGCGCTGTGGCCACGTTTCCCGAGAGAACCCCTGCTTCTCGCACGTTCGCTCAAAGTTAACCAGGAACAAACCAATGTCCTCTCCAAGCTTAAACGGCCGCATCAGGTCCGTCATTTTGAACAATACGCGTTCTCCTGCACCGTGTGCCTGACTTCCATTACGAGCGCGTTCCATCTCTACCTCGAGACGCTTCATTTCCAAAGCGTGTTCGCGCTCTTCTTTTTTCTCTTGTTGCTCTCGCTCTTTCTGTTCTTTACGTTCACGCTCTTCTTTTTCTGTCTCCCTCTCTTCAATAGTCTCAAGGCATTCCGACAGCTCGTCATCCTCAGCCTCTAACTCAAGAATAGCCTTTAGCAGTTCAGGTTTTCTTAGTTTGTCTGAGACATCCAGACCCAACTCTCTTGCAAGCTCCAACAATTTCGGTTTGCGCAACGACTTCAAATCCATGGCTGCTCTGAATGCTGCTTTCTCTACTGCTTACTATTGTCTTGCCGCAAACTAACCCGGCAGCAACGACAACCACAATTACCAGCTCTGTTTCTGACACTAACAAAAAGCCTGGCAAAGCTCAGAAGAAGAAAGTCCCGCACTCACCAAACCTCGCAGGCAGGAATTCCGCGCAGTCGTTCCGCTGCAGGCAACCAGTCGTCACACAGGGCTCGTTGCACTGCTCCCGGATCGTCGTTGAGCTGCTCAGCATACAGTCAACTGCATCTCTTTGCTGCTGGCCTCCGTTGTCGCGATCTCACCGCTGGCAGACTGTTGTTTGAAGTCGTAGGCGATCTCACCGCTGCCAACCAGATATTTGGATCGGACTGCTGGTACGATCTGTTGGGAACTCGGCGCTGACGCCCGTGGTTGTACCTGGGTCGCAAGCCCCAAGGGTAGCGTTGGCCTGGCGGCCTGGGGTACAACTGGAAGCATCCGAAGGTCCCGGCAAAGCATGAGTCGACTGGTAACAACGAAACAACTTGTTTATTTTAACATCGCAAAGAGTTGGCGGTCAGGACGACCGAAGTAGAGAGACGGGAGAGCACTTCACTCAACAGAAGAAATCGGAGCCCTCTTCTCGGCGTCCGGGGGCAGCTGTTTTTATACTCTCGCAGTTGAGGGCAAGAAGGAACCCCTCAAAAGACGAGCACGTGAATGTACAATGGGCTAATGGTGACGCACACTGTCGTAGCGATGCCGTAGCACCATGTCGAGCACGATCTCGTAGCACCCTGTCGTGGCGCTGCCGGTCGGACACAATGACTGTAATGAGAAGATGGTCCCTGCTTTGGCATCGCCTGTTTCGGGCATAATGACTGGAACGAGATCCCTGCTTTGGCATCGCCTGTTTCGGGCCCAATAACTGGAATGAGATCCCTGCTTTGGCATCGCCTGTTTCGGGCACAATGACTGGAACGAGATCCCTGCTTTGGCATCGCCTGTTTCGGGCCCAATAACTGGAATGAGATCCCTGCTTTGGCATCGCCTGTTTCGGGCACAATGACTGGAATGCGAGGATGATCCCTAGGCGGTCGCATCGCCGCAGTCGCGCCTGGAAACACCTGGCGATGAGTGTTGCGGCGACGACGATCGGGCCAAAATGTCTGCCGCCCCGCCGCAGTCGCGCCGGCAAAACCACGTGTCGCAGGCGAAACGCAACAGCACCAATTCCTTTCAGCGACCATTTAGGCTGTTGTTAGAAGTCTCTATGAAAATGCGTCATGAAATTCGCTCCGTGAACGTCGGGACGCCGGCGGGAAGAGGTTAAAACGCAATGTACTAGAAAACGGCCGCTAACCTACGTGGTAGCGTAACAAGCCCGATAGAATCTCTTCAAATCAATGTCGTACCATTTTATGCAGGGAATAAGCCGTACATCATACGTAAACGTCTAAGTCGTTGTTGCTCTTTAGATACGCGAGGAAGCAAAATCGGTTGCCTTGTGTTTCCCATGCTTTCCTGTCTTCGCAGCTGTACGACGATGAACAGCAACGCAATCGAACGGGGTGCATGACTGAGAAGAGGTCGATGCCCCCTGCCCAGTCACTGAATTAAGGGTGAGCGTAGTGCAACTATTCCCGCATGTGGAACAAGATATTAATTCGTTGCTTTAAACGATCATACATTTGAAAGCACTCGGACCCTCTCATAACTTAGACGCTGGGAATAATTTTTTTCTCAGGGGAGCATAAGAAGGGTAGCAGGTGAACACGAAAATTAGTGCCAAAATCCTTTCTGCGAACCAAATGTCACCCCGGTCTCCTCTCAGCCTATCCAGCTTGGTGCCGTAGTTGTAGCAGACGAGTGGGCAATGTAGTAAGATTTATGCTTGGTTGCGCTATCTCTCTATTTAGGAAACAGCTCTACAAGTGTTCGATTCACCCCGCATTGCTATCGCAAGAAAGAAAGAAAAGAATATCAAGGAAAAAACAAATAAATGTAGAAAACTCGGTCCCTCAATTAGTCCCGCGTTCTCGGTGAAACCTCCAGCCTACACTCGACGGTCATATTTCAACTCACGCACAAGGAAAAAAACAAAACAAAAATAAAACAAAACTCCCGAAAGGACGAGACGCGCGTACAAGTAGGTAAAACAGAGATGACAACACCGTATAGCAGTGTACACCGTAGAACGACATGCGGGGGAGGAACGGGAGGCTGTAAACGAGGCGAGGAGGAGGAGGAAGCGTGGGCAGCCGGCATTTCGCTCGCGGGCGTCCCTCGCGGTTGATACGGCCACCATGCATGCGAGCGCCGGCCGCGGAGACTCGCCCAGGCATGGCACGCACGAAAAGCGCCAAAGCAGCAGAAGCATCGAGAGAAGCAGCAGCAAGAACAAGGGAGGGGGGGGGGGGTGAGAACCCTCCGAGCCCGGCGGCGTGTCGCCCGAGCGCATAATAAATGCGTCCAGCGCACGGCTCCGGCGGACTGGCTCCCCGCACACACTTGCATGGCCTCCCCTCCCTCCTCCTCCTCCTCCTTCCCCCGTCGCCCCGCAGCAGCCGCCTGCCACCATCCCTGCTCGTGATGGTGGCTGCGGCTCTCACGCGCCTGGTCGTGTCCCTCCCTCTGGTCGGCGAAGGGAGGTACCCGGCGTTGATACTGCCTCCAGCGTAATGCATATTAACGGGGCGGTCTCTCCCTGAAACAAGGAGTGAGAGAGAGAGAGAGATTGAAGGGACACGGGGGTGGCTTGCCTCCGGGATGAGAAGCTCGTGACCACGAGTGTAGACTGCAGACACGCGTTTGGCGATGCCGCAGCGAGGCGAATAGAATGCCTGGCGTCAGTAGAATCTTGATTTGGACCATATATAGTCGGGTGAGACCGGCGATGAGTGTCTTAGTACGTGGGTTCTTATGCGCGTGACACTAGCTCACACGCTCATTGAGCCTGCCTAGCTCAGCGTTGGAGTTTGTTTCATTTCAGTCGCGTATGTGTCGTAGGAATATTGCGGAGATATGTGATAGAATCTGCTGACGGAAAACCGCGGTAAATGGAGATCACTGGAGTAAGGCTACGTCCGGTTGTGGACAATACATATGATGATGATGATGCGTAGCATTAAAGGAAGGGGGGGGGGAGAAAAATAAAAAGAATGTGGACTCCTGATGGGACTGTATGTTTGATGTTTGAGATTAATATAAAAAAGTAACTGCGTTATGTCAAAGCAACCAGCATGACATATATATAGATATATATATATATATATATATATATATATATATATATATATATATATATATATATATATATATATATATATATATATTGGAGAGAAGTTCCCTACAAGAGGTCACCGGAAGTGGCTTGCACGTTCTCTCTTTTTGACGGGTGAAGCCATTGCTAACAATATTTGCATAAACGGCAAACATGCATGCCAGCCTTTAGGAACTTGCTCGTTATCTTTAGCTAAAACAGAAAACAACAGCAGCTCATTAAATATACTTCTTTTACATTCGTTTCCGTAAGAAAAAAAAGCAAGGAAAAATTAAAGAAAAACATATCCACTAAGAAACACCGTGCTTCCAACCGCGGCCAGCGTTTCGACAAGCGCAATAAAGATAAATAGAAGGGGATCATCGTCAGAGCGCCTGGGGAGAAACTAATTCAGTTCGGGGTACCAAGCTGAGACATCCAATCTGGCCGCACCCACTTTCCACTGCTTCCTATGTGCTACCATTTATACTCTCGCGTATGCACTGGTTGCCCACCTCTGTCTGACAAGCCTATACAGCAGGCAGCGCAATTACGAAAAGATATCGCTCCAAAGGCAAGACAATTCTGCTTTCGAAAAAATTTGCTCCTAAGCATCATCGTCTCGAAGGCTATACCCACGGTAGGCAGTTTACCTCTCCGCGTTTAATTCAGACTGACCAGGTAGCAGAACGGAAAGTTGGGTGAGTTGCTACGCATTCATTTCCTTGCAGAATTTAGCGCGCACGATGTACGAGACCACAACAAAGGAATGCACATAGGAACAACAAAGGCGCTGTCCGTGTGTTCCTTTCCTTCGGGGTCTCGTTGATTGAGCGCAATGAATTCTACAAGAAAATGACCAGGGAGGAAAGATGCGAACGTGGTGTTCACGTATGATTGTCGAGGAAATTTATTACGAAATTCCGGCGGAGATAAAACGCAGCATGCTCTGACACGTCCGCACGCACCCACAGGAGCATACACACGTACGCACGCCTACACTGCCACGGCAAGAAACCAACATACCCATTACCCACTACCCGTTAAGCACATTGCTATTCATGAAGCCTGCTGAAACTCTCGGCGACGCCTTGGCCCCAAATGCAAGACAAACAAACTATTGGCATGATGTCAACGAATCCTGAGCGTCGTAAATGATTCCAGCGGCCGGTAGTGCCGTATAGACGTTACGTCTGAGCACTGGCGGATCCAGAGAACCACGATACACCCCGTCATGTGTATGAAGACAATAATAATAATAATAATATTTGGGGTTTTACGTGCCAAAACCACTTTCTGATTATGAGGCACGCCGTAGTGGAGGACTCCGGAAATTTTGACCACCTGGGGTTCTTTAACGTGCACCTAAATCTAAGCACACGGGTGTTTTCGCATTTCGCCCCCATCGAAATGCGGCCGCCGTGGCCGGGATTCGATCCCGCGACCTCGTGCTCAGCAGCCCAACACCATAGCCACTGAGCAACCATGGCGGGTCTGTATGAAGACAGTTTCTTCTCTCCAGTCGTTTTTCCTCTTCAGCATTTATCTGTCCGTTTCCCTCTCTCTCTCTCTCTCTCTTATTTATTCTAACCTGTATCGTTTCCATTGAATGGATGATCACCAGTCAGTTGTTTGCTGTTTCACGCATCCCCCTTTTTTCTCTCTCTCTTCACCAATGCCCTCTCTCTCTCTCCAGTTGCAGCTGTAACTGGTCGTTACAATTTCCGCCCGGTCCCCGTCTCACGAAGCGTAGCGTTCCTCATCTTTCGCCATCGTTCTCTCGTTCGATGCAGTTTCTATCTTTAAGGGCCGTACTGACATATACATGTTCCGTATTTCCACCATATTTCGAGCACGGCCTTCGCTTTTTTGCAATATCACTAAGAAGGAAGAGCAGGCGATGCGTTGCTAAGTTTACGTCTCTTTCTCGGTAGCTACCTATGGCACGTTGAACAGGTTGGCGGGAATACATGTTTAAAAAAATAAACGGCGCCAACAAGGACGCGGAGGCAGCCGGGACAAGGATGAGACTTGTTGCCCCTTCCTGTCTTGCATCTGCGAGCGTCTCTGTGCTTTGTATAGCACAATAGTTTGCCCATCCTCCCCTCCCACCCCTCTCCCCACGCGCCCCCCAGGGACGGCTCCCTCAAATAATAATAAAACTATATATATATATATATATATATATATATATATATATATATATATATATATATATATATATATGGGGAACGCAAATTGATCCTTTTTTTTTTGTAATTCGGGTGGTCGAAAAGACCAGACACGTCATGGCCACCATTTCTTGCACACCACCACCACGTTTGTTTACGCGAACATCTTAGTATGGCCTTGCGTCTCGTGAAAAGAAAAAAAAATGAAAATGAAAGAAGAAAATACAGCCGTATTATATTTTTCGCTGCTCCGCTGGAGAACGGGTATGCTTATTGCGTCGATTTGAAGGAGCATTTGGTGATTGACAGATTCAAATGAAATATTATCCAGTCTGAAGAAACATGCCATGGTGCGCCTAAAAATTTCAACATGCAAACATGTTGCACAAGGAGAAGAAAGAATCGATGTACCAAACTAGCCCAGTTGGCGCTTTAATTTCACCTGGAACCAACGTCTCTGCCTTTCTCGAAGTAAATTAGTTTTTTGTCGCAGCCAGTGACCGAGGTTGGTGGCGCCAGTGGATTACCTCTTCCCTAGAAAGGCTGCATTTCGCGGCAATAGCTGTCGTCGGCTCATGACTCGGGTTTGACGAGGCTCACCAGCATCGCGTCGTCGTCTGTCGTCAACACATTCACTAAAGGTGGGCTGGCGCTGGTATATACGTACATATACAGTGTGGTGACTGCTGGAGAAGTAACGCTGTTGGTAAGCGATGCATGTTTCTTTATGTACGTTTTATGCATCTTTAACGATGAGTTCCCTCAGAGTATACATAATGCTCGGTTTAAGGATTGCATTCCACACGTGTCCTTTAGTCAACGACCTTGATTTACGACGCAATCAAAGAGGATTCGCTAAACCCCAATCAAGACACGCCTGCGCGGATTGTCAGAGAAAAGTATAGGTAGTGACTTGCCCGCGGGGGCACTGAGTGAAGGATGAGGAGAAGGAGGAGGAGTTTTGATTGTTGTAGGCGGACCTGTAGTATTACAAAGGCTTTCGGCAGTACAGACCTCTCCCAGAGGTCTATACTGGCACAGTGAGTGAACTAGATCCGAAAGACACCGCCTGTTGACAAAGAAACTGGCAGTTTCGCCTCAAGGGCTAGTCATTCACAGCGACAGCAAGGTATATATCGGTTGCACTTGGAATCTTTCGTTTAGGGCCCCTATATTCTGGGATTCAGCGACGGAGATGTTTGCTCCGCAGTTCGGGATTTGTTTCTTATGGAGTCTAATGGAATGGCCCGATTAAATTTGTATTTCTTAATTACTTTCTGCGTGACTTTTTAATTATTAGCCATTGACACTTTCTACTATTAATGCATTAATTTTAACATGTAATTTAACCTTTCAACAACGCTTACTCTAGAGCAGTCCCGAAAGTTTGTTTGCAATAATAATCCACCCATTTATTGGCCAGCCCTCATAGTGGGTATCAGCCACGATTAAGCTGCATGGGTAGCAACTACAACAACTACAACGACGACGACGATGACGACGACTCGTCGAGTGATGTTTATATATATATATATATATATATATATATATATATATATATATATATATATATATATATATATATATATATATATATATATATATATATATATTTCTCTGTCTTATCATCTCGACATCATCCCACGAGTAGAGACTGCCAAGTATCTTGGCGTGATATATGACTGTTCTCTATCTTGGAAGGCGCACACTGACTGTGCGCCTGGCAGCAAAGTGTGTTCGCGAGGTTGGCTTGCTACGTAGGCTGAGCAATAGTCGATCAGGAATGCGAAGAACGCTGTTATCGATATACCGCATGTATATTCGCCCGGTATTGCAAGTTGGGTGCGTATTGTATTCTGGAGCACCTGCACATAAACTTTGCCCCTTATTCTTCTGGAGAGGCAGGCCTTGCGACAATGTTTAGGGTGCCTATATTTGTAGCGAATGAAGTTTTATATCTGGAAGCTAGGATCCCTTGTCTTGCATCGCGGTTTCGATTATTAGCTGTACAATAATTTCTAAGGCTATATGAATCCCCTATAAGGCGTTCACAAGCAGTTTTTATCTCCCAGCCGGATTTGTTTTTTAGCTTGTACTGGACGCGATTCCACACACCTCAAATTATGCTTATACAAGCCCTCCTAGATCAGTTAAACTTCCTAGATCAGTTAAACTTCCAAAATGGTGAGGTGAATCCTGCTGGTTGTAACACCAATTCCATTAAAGTTCAGTTTGACTGTATTTTTCCTAAAAATGCAAAGACACTATATTACCGCATGCTAAGCTGTATCTTAAATGATTATTTTCTGCACATATCAATCAAGACAGTTATTGCTACTGACGCTTCCCAAAATGAAGAAAAGTATGGAATCGGAATATTTTCTCCTATTCTCGATTGGTTAGTCTTCTATTCGCCTCCCACACTTCGTGCCGATTTTTCTAGCTGAATTTTTCACTGTAATTCTAGCCCTTCGTAAACTAAATACATCAACACGTTCCACAGTGGCCGTGACGGATTCTCTGTCGTTATGTTCCTCCCTGACTACTTATGTTGACTCTCACATTTTACGAGATTTGAAATCGTAAGTGCCCCCTCATTTAGCTTTGATTAGATTAATTTGGGTACCAGGAAATAACGGCCTATTTCTATACGAAATGGCAGATTTGTTGGTGAAAGCGTCCCTGAATGGCCTGCAGTCATTGAAACTCTACCGGCAACAGATTTCATCACAGGCCAAGATTTCGGAGGAAAATGACGCTGCGTGAATATCACGCCACTCCTTTGACAAACTCTACAGATTTTCAGCCCTTGTTACATTGTTGGGATAGTAAACTCTGTCACGCGCGAGCACTTGAAGTCGCAATCACTAGACTACGCTGCCGAATTCCATTTCTAAATGTTTACCTACACATACAAAGCTCGGCTGACTCCCTCAGCGAACTGTCCCTCTTGCGGCGAACATGAAACAATATATAATTTCCTCATTGATTGTCAAAGATATTCTTAATTGCGAAAAAGAACATTAGAAACGCCGTTCTGCCTTCTTAGGTTGTACTTGAATGTTGAAAATGTACTATCTTTGGTGGCCTGGACCTCTGGGCACAATGACAGGAAGTTTGGCGATGCTATCCAGGATTTTATTGCAGGGTCAGAAAGATTTTGATTATAAAATCAGAACTTAAGGTTTTGTTATATTTCTTCGAAATCCATTACATTAGCTGTATTTTAGTTGTCGTTTATTCCTGCATCCTATTAAAATCATAAGCTAGAATCTATCTATTACTTCCCATATAGTTATTCGCCAATTTTGCGTTACAGATCGATTGCATTCCCTCAACCCCTCTATGCAACTGCGGCTGTTACCAGGGCTTTAGCGAAATGAGGAAACAATGCTGTGCCGCTTACGCTTGGGCGTCGCATTCACCAATGCATATACGTTTTTGATTGGAATGGCTGATAGCGCCGACTGCAATGCCTGCGGTGTCGAGGAAACTATAGAACATCTACTGTGCTACTGCCCATCTTTTGAAAACGAGAGACATGAGCTCTGCACAGCTCTCAATCAGCTACATAAACACCGTTCACCTTGAACAAGATCTTGGGACCATGGCCTCGGATATCGCAGCTACAAAAGGCCACGAAAGCGCTGCTACGATATTTGAAAGCTACTGGATTGAGTAAGCGTCTGTGATCCGGACTGAGTGACCGAACGATATCCCCAGTAGACTTTCTCTTCTTTTAATCTTTCCGTCCCCTTTTCCCTTTCTCCGGTGTAGGGTAGCCAACCGGGCTCAGTCCTGGTTAACCTCCCTACCCTTCCTTTATCATTTGCTCTCTCTCTCTCTCTCTCTTTTGTGTACAGTTATTTTATCATTCCTTTTCTTATCATTATATGGAAATACCCGGTCCTTGGCCAGTCCCTCAGAGTGGGTATATGACACTAACGTCGAGGCGCTCTACATCTACATCTACATATATACACGGTTGCGACATATTTGCATGATGCAGCACGCAAGACAGCTACTGCTCAGTAGAAAGGAAGGAAAGGCGCCCTAGCACTTACGAAACGTCTCCCGTACGCTTGAAATTCTTAGCAATGTTCTATTCTGTCTTCTGAGGCAAGCGTCAGTGTCATAATAATAGTTAGAATATCGGGCTTCTGCGCTATAGGTCCTTTGGTCAAATTAATGTACAGGGTGTTTCAGCGAGCACTTTCAGCTTAAAAAAAAATGCTTGTGGCAGATAGCACAATTCTAGTCCATGAGCTGGTCTAGTGGATGAGACGGACATAACTTGCAGAAGAAATTGAAATGCATAGTCGGTTTATTTACAAAAGTTCACTAATTAAGTTCTTAACTACCTTGCAATTTACAAATTCTAGTGGGTGAGACTGTAAAGCATATTCACTCGAAAGAATTGTGTGGATGACACCATTTACGAGATATGCGCCGTCAAACTTGCGGTAATATTGCAGTCGTTCCACTTACTTTCTTAACAAAACGTCGTTTTATGCATTGCAGCACAAAAGTAACTGGAACGCCAATGCATTTCGTGGCAAAGTTCGGGAATTAATATCTCGAAACTGATGTCATCGCGAGAATTCGTTCCAAGTGTATCCGCCTCGCGAACTCCCCGGCTAGAATTTGTAACTCACATTATGTGCTATAAGGTAATTAGTTAAAAACATAATAAGTAAATTTTTGTGAGTTAGTCGATTATAGATTTAAATTTTTTGTGCAACTAATGTCTGCCTCTTCAAGTACACCAGCGCACGGCATCGAATTGTGCCATCTACCACAGACAACCTCTACGAATTTTTGAACGTGTTCGCTGAAACACCCGTTATAGAAGTCCAGTTACTTTAGTGCTTCAATGCATAAAATAGCGTTTTCTTAAAAGGAGTAACTGAACGCCGATGCATTTCGTCGGACAGTTTGAAAATATCTCGAAACGGGCGCAGTCCAGAGAATTCGTTCAAAGTGGAGACAAGCACTTAACATAACCTTGCGAACTCACCGGCTCTAATTCGTAGATTTATATATGTGCCGTAAAGTAAATAACTAAAGCTCAGTTGTCGTAACTATATGTTACTAATTTATTGAAGCATTTTGATTTCTCTTAGAACTAATGACCGCCTCATCGAGTACTTTAGATCAAGGGTTATAATTGTAATATCTGTCACAGGCAATCATTTAATATTTTTGACCTTTTAAAAAAAATAAAATACACTCGGTATATGCGAACAGCGTATGTTATTGTACGATTTTTGATGGCCACAATCACAAACTGCTCGAAAATGCAATGTTCTCTCCGATTCCGCGTCTCAGAAACTTTTAACGCCAACTGTACTTGCACAGCGTTGGGAATCGCAACATGTTTGCGGGAATGGTGCTGGCGAATGCTCGATTAACGGTAGCAACACGGCATAGAAATTCACACCGCGGTGCGCGTTATCGCAGGTGAGATACTATCAAAGCTGCAGTTCACAATCGGCGGGCCCCCGTGCATAATTGCGCCAGATATTCTTGATACTCAGTAAAATATTGGCCGAAACTTCGGAGGCCTCTTTCAAAATGTTTTGCTTTCGTCCAATCGCCTTCGGTAATGAATGTCCGTCAACATTATCGGCCAGCATATGCTTTTACGAACAGCTACAACATAAAAAAGTTTGTTTTTCGAATACGGACCCGCATTGCTATTTTTCCTCCCATCTGAAGCAAGCAACAGGGCAGCTAGCTTCGTTCCTATAACGCTCGAGTAACATGGGCAGCAGAAGCTTGATGTGGGCGAGTTGGTTTAACATACTTGTGGAAGAAAAGATAAGAGCGCTGCAAAGACGCGGACTCAAAGAACATATAAATCCCATTTCTTCAAATAACCATATAGTTGGAAGTTAGCGCCTATCCGTCCTACATGTTCTTTTAGAGCGCGTCTCTGTAGCGCTCTTTTCTTCAAGTAACGTGGGCAGCCAGGCAGTGGGCCGGCGTGCAGCGACAAAGGTGCCGTTAATGCGTCGCCGGCCACGGATGGTGGCTCCGACCGCGATCGGAGAGAGCCAGGGCGTGCGTATACGGTCTCCGGCGGCGGCGGCAGGTTGACCCCCTCTGGCGGAAGCATTGGGCTCTTCCAGATCGATACGCCAGCGCGGGGGGGGGGGGCAACGCCGTCCCACCAGCGCGCGCTCTGCTTGCGTTCCTACTTGAGAAGACGGCCGCGCCCCTAGAAACCTTGGGGGGCGACAACGGGAAGGCCCACGAAAGGGGGAGGCGAGGACGGCGCGCTCCATGGCTGCTGCTGCTGCTGCGGCAGCCGCAAGCCCTGCTGGCCGCGGTATGCACGCCCAACGAGGCCGCCACCGGATAATAATAATAATATTTGGGGTTTTACGTGCCAAAACCACTTTCTGATTGTGAGGCACGCCGTAGTGGAGGACTCCGGAAATTTTGACCACCTGGGGTTCTTTAACATGCACCTAAATCTAAGCACACGGGTGTTTTCGCATTTCGCCCCCATCGAAATGCGGCCGCCGTGGCCGGGATTCGATCCCGCGACCTCGTGCTCAGCAGCTCAACACCATAGCCACTGAGCAACCACGGCGGGTCCGCCACCGGAGTCTTTCGCGCGAGCTCTGTGTCCTCCTCGTTTGAACGCTTGTGTCTTTATTCTCGCCCGTGGCACTGCGCTCCCGAGTGCTGCGTTAGTCGCGCAGCCTTCGTTCCTTCCTTCAGTTCTTACTTCCTTCTTTCATTTTTTTTCTTTCACAGCTTCTTTCTGCCTGCGTTTCCTTCTTTATTTCCTTCCTCTTTCTTGCTTTCTTTTCTGGACACGATGACTTTGCTTAAACTTCGACGAAACGCTGGGTCCCCGGCTGCAACTGAAATCACATTTGTTGTGCTATCGCAGATCCGAATGATGAGACACTCCCTATATGCGTCGTTACCGTTTTTTCCGTGCGTGCCAGTGCATTTCTTTTTGTTGAAGAGAGGGCGAGGAAAAAAAGAGAAAACGAAACCTCTTTTTTTTTTTTTTTTTCAGTGCAGAAATAAGCAACACATAGGGAGCAATTTTTGAAGAGGAAAAACACTGCTCTATTGAGGAGAACCATCAGCGAGGTTCAGCGGTTCTTTTTCCATGCCTATACGTCTGTGACGTCGCACCTGCGGCCCGTGTTTATGTATAGAAAGTAGTTCTATTGAATGGTCTCTCGAACGCTTCTCGCAACGTCTGGCGTCGATCGGCGCTCTTTCCATATCGTGCAACTGAAGCGACCGCACAATAAAGATGCCTTCGAGCACTGCTCGATTCTCGGCTTCAGCCATGCTTTATAATTCTGTATTGCATGTTTAATTTCACCCGCACGGTATTCAATTGCCCACACGTATTTGCTGTACTTCTTTGCTTTCATATCAACATTCAAACCCATGCTCACTCTCTCCAATACAGGGTAGCGAACCGGAGACATCGGGGAGTTTAGATTTGGCGCACCCAACGTTAGATGGCTCAGACAACCTGGCGTACGAAAGAACGAAAAAGGTCCTAAAAATAATATAATAATGAACAGGAGTAAGAAATAACGCAAGAGCCTGGGGCTTTGGGTATACGCAAAGACGTTTTGGTGCGCTATTTATAAAATTCACTGTTATCTGGTTAACCTCTCTGTCTTTCTTTTGCTGTTAGCTTTTTTTCTTTATTTCTTTGCGGGTGTCATTGCGTGTATCTGTGCATACTGTCGAACTCTTTTTATGTTTCAGTCCCATTTCACCTTTCCCCAGCGCAGGGTATAGCCAACCGGGCTTAGACTCACTAACGTCCATCCTTCTCTCTTATCACTTATCTCTCTCTCTCTCTCTCTATCTCTTCGTCAACACAGAGCACGAAGAAACGCTATGCTTCAACTATTCAAGTATGATGACGTCACACAAATTTGAGACGCGGTCATAGGTGGCATCCAGTGCATATAGTACATGGCTCATCGCAGCGGCGCGAACACATTAGACCAGGTCTTATTCTTCTGTCGCGTAGCTACATATACAAAACGCTATTATACTCTATCCTCCCTCCTATACATTCACTCCTTGTAATTTTGCTCCCCTACACCCATCCCCCCTTACTTCTGATCGCCGTTCAAGGGTCAGCAGAAGCTACTTGCTAGCTATAGTTACAGTTCGGTCAGCAGTAATCTTTTTTTCAGTTTCCCCAAATTGAAAATAAACGACCCCTTACATACTACACAAATCGGCGAGATGTGCAAACTGAGGGCGACATGCAAGTCACCCACTGCGGCCACGCCAGACCACTTCTACAAGTGACACATAACATCCACGGCCTACTGCGTGATCTAGACGTTCAGGCAAAAGGTGCGAAAACGACAACGACGCACAGATAGACCGACACACACAACAATGTACTTTGTATGCGTCGGTTTATCTGAATGTCGTCGTCACTGCCTGAAGATTCAAAACCAACATGCCGCAGTTTCTATCCTAAACTGATCTGGCATCCTCGAGAGCGGCCGTGGTCTGGTGCAAGAAATAGTGCCTGACAGAAATCACCTCAGACCAGGAAGGGATGCCGAGATACGAGGTGTGACCGCTGGGTGACGCTATAGATAATTTTCGCGTGGCTTCGGAGTATATTTCACGCTTTTATTCATTTATTTATTTAGTTATCATTGTTCGGCACACAGTGAATGTGTTGGATGGCAAGGGTAAAGGCAGAGAGTAATCTGGCTCGCGTACGTAGGCCCTGCCACCTGTACATTCCTCAAAAACGAATAGTTTACATCAAAAACATATATGCAATTAACATACATACATCATTATACATCTTCTAAACAAGAACAAGACAATGTAAGTCCTACATGGTAACTTATCTAAGAATTATGGACAAAGATATACAAGCAAAAGTTCAATCTGATTTAGCCAAGAATAATTATAGTAAGACACAAAATAATACAGATGTGAAGTAGTAGAACTTCTCGGCATATTAATATCAATCAAAAAGAGAACGAAAATATGCTTTCATGACATTTTTAAGGCAACCACCGTCTACTTTTGCCAGGAAGTTCGGGCTCTATACAGTGGCATTGTATATAAATGTTCCTCGCAGCGCGCCTTCCTCTTCAAGAAATATTCTTCCCTTCCGCTTTCCTCGTGTTAGACCAAAGAGCCATACTTTGCAAAACCAGTACGTTCCTTCAATCAATCAATTCTTCCGTCCCCATTGTTCAGATGAAATCAACTGCGCCCTTCAGAAGTGACATACAAATGTTCTAAAGGCAATCGCGACTGCGTTTCTCAGGTCTCACTACGAGAAAAATCTCGTCGAATGAAAAGAAGAAAGAAAAGCTAGCAAGATAAAAGAGGCAGGAGCAGGAGCAGCAGGAGATCCGGGCGGTTACGTTCTCTGTTCGGCGCGTGTGTTTTACCTCATCCAAGTCACGTACGTGGACGGAGTGACGGTCCGAGGAAGACGGATGGGGCGGATCTCGTTTGTGTTTTAAGAGCACGGGGACGAGGAGCGGAGGAGGGGGATGAGGAGCGTTTGCTTAAGGCCCGGGATCCACCGTCACTCAAATCACCCGGAAGATCGGCCGTACGAACTGTAGAAAGCGGCCGAGGATACGCGAAGGCGGGTGTCGTCGCACACAGAGGCGGCCGACTCGCCTCAGCTGCTTCGCGGAAAACGATAGGGGGCGTTGGCTATTAAGGAAATACAATAAAGGAAAACAATAAATCTTTTTAGACAATGTTTCATTTAAATTACGACATCTATTTACAGCTCAGTATTTCTTAACTTTACGTTTTTCTACGGAGAGATGTCGATTAAAAATGCGATGGAATGGTAAATTGAAATTTTTCGAACTTCGCACCTGAAATGCCACGCCCACGACGTGGTTAGACTTCATGCGTTTCTCTCTTTCTTTCATTCCGTCTTTCTCTCTTTCCTTTCTGCGCAAGGAAACTTGTTAAAAGTTGCAAGCTCGAGTATCTGCTTGCTTGCTAAGGCAATGCACTGTTTTTATTTTAGTGAATAGTTAAACAACTCCGAGCAGACTGTGTCAAAATACATGATGTTATGAAGAGATGGTTTGAAAATATCCCTGTGGTGTCGCCATCTATCATTTGTTCTCGAGTTATTTCTGTCTCTTCAAGCTTTCAATGACGGGAGGATTGAAATAATGACCATTGTGTTGTTAGGTTAGACGCGAATCTGTAGCATAACCTGCGATTTATTCCCACAGTTCCTTTAATATGCACTCTATAGCATCTATTTACACCACAGTTAGTGGCATATGGCCACGTATATTCCTACACTCGCTGTATGTAACACTTGAAGAGGTGAAAATGCGTAATCAACAGTAGTCACGTGATCTGCTTTAAAGATAAAATAAACAATCGAAAGAAATTGTTCTGGCGACCGTAGAATCTGAACAAAAGGGCTTGCTGAGGCCGCTCTAGTTTTGTGCGTGGTGTAACATAGCCGCTTTATTTTGTTTACATCTATGATTTGCGGTCTTTGTGAGTAGCTTCACTTGAATTATCAATAGCTCTAATAGCCTTCAAGGAGAAAAGGATTCTCCTCAGAAACCCACTTGGACCGTCTATAAAAAGTTTGTAAACGTTTTCAAGCGAAGCCTAAAAATAGTCAATAGTCACTATATCACTGCATGTGACAACCTGTGACAGCTCTACACTCTTTATCGTATTATGTCTATAGATGCTCTGCAAACATACCCAACGTCTCTCCGGAGATTCCATGAGCAATATACCAGTGAACATGCATTTGTGAACGTATTTTTCTATATAAATTACATAGTCAAAATAACGAGTCCGTAAGAAGACAAATACGTCTACAAGACGTCTACAGGCAATCTTTAGACTGTCGATATTTGCCTTGGGTAGGGTCGTCAGTTGTAGCTTTTATGTTCGCCTATACTCTTACCCCGAGATCGAATAACCGTAGCCTTCTTAGCAAATAATAATGAACTGCGCATACTCTGCGAGTGCTGCTAGAGTCCGGTTTCTCATTTCTCGGACCATCCTCCACACTTTCTCGTGTTTCAGTGAGAGAAATGCTCAAAGATTGTCCAAAGTACCCCTGACAATCCTCTGGTAATGCTAATTTGCTAGCCACGTTAATTGAGATTCTCTTATAGAAAAGCATCGTGGTGGACGGTGCACTTTTTTACTGCGTCGTGCTTAGCTTGCTTTGACATGGTTTACAGATTTCGACACTCGTGCCAAGAGCTAAGAGTGGGGAAGCAAGAGTAGTCTCAGCTCTGAGCCATTGTTTTCACAACTTTTCATCGTTTGCGACTACAGCGTTGGCGAATAGACGTACTTCTTTGTTTAATGGCGACGTATGGCTAAGTTTGAATAAGCAAATACTTCACGCGTTTGTGTTGTTGCCAACGTCTTGTTCTAATGCACATCGACCCGCATATTTAACATCGTATACTGTCGCCTTGTACATACTATATTTATTTTTATTGTCGTACTCTCTGTTGAGAAAAATGGTCTCACGCCTCGCTGCTCGCAAATAAATTTGATTGAAATTGGATTACCTGGGCCTGAGGGCCGCTGAGGCACAGTTTTCTAGACATTATTGACAGCAATTATGCATTTTCACAATAAGACCCGTTTCATGAGAGAGTAAGCAAGACCGGAAACTGCCTTAAGGGTTTACATAAAATTCATTGCCTTCATAAACGGACAGCTCTCTGAATGTGTCACGAAGCACCCAAAGGTCGGTGAACTCTCCTTTACTTTATAATACTCGCGATCTCCGAATTCGCATATAAGCGATATGAACCATATGCATCCTAGTTCACGTCAGAGCGAATAGCAATAAACATACTTAAATGTGTTGATGGCCCTATACCCGCCATTCTTTGCTTTGTTTATCACGCATACTGCCTTTTGATTTCTCCGCCGCTAAATATCCGCGATCCGCGAAGCTGACCAGCAAACTAACTGCACAAAATGTACCACGGGCACTTTGCGCAGCGCATCACCATAAAACACTTAGAGAGAGAGAGAGAGAGAGAGAGAGAGGGGGCGGAGGGCATGCACGAACACGCACCTGCCCTTTCGAAAGAGCTTAACCTACACACCGGTTCAAATTGTGCGCTCCTCGACGCAACCTCGCATACAAAAAAAAAAAAAATGTAAAACACACACGAGTTGTTGCACCGTGGTTGTTCTCTTTTTCCCCGAGAGATAGCGGGGAGGAGAACGGGCAGGCGACGCACTTTCGGCGTCTTTGCAGCACGCTTTTCTAACTCCGAGCAATATAAAAACGTAACAGAAAAAAGAAAGAAAGAAAGTAAGAAGGAGAGAAAGAAAGAAGGAAAGCAAGAAAGAAAGAAAGGAAGAAAGAAAGAAAGGAGGACAAAATATGCCAAGACGCCAAGAGGCAAGACGCGCACCTTATAGAAAGGGATCGCAAAAACGGGGGAAAGGAGATAAAGACCGAAAGTGAAAGTGGGCGTCGGATGCAGAGGGTGGGTGGCGGAGCCGCATATAGCTGAAACAGCGCAAAGAGCGCGGTGCGTATAGCGGGCCGAAAGAGCGAGGGACGCCGGGGAGGGAAAAAAAGGAGCTGTGATAGATGAATAAGTAAACGGAGGCAGTCCATTAAGAAGAGGGCTGTAATAGACGGAAATTAAAGGGAAGACGCTGTGCGTTCCTCCTCTATATTATTTTTTGTTTTATTTTCCCTTCGGCTGCGCAGCGCGTCGCGTCGCCCGCGCCTCTTCCTTTTGCGCCGTTCGTTCACCGTCGCCCGCGCTCGCTTCTTACTTGCCCGCTCAGCAAACGAAGATTTATTCGCTCGCGCGCCGCGTCGTCTAGGACGCGGGGAAGAATGAGGGAAGAAGGGAGGTCGGAAACGAGAACGAAGTCGAGCAAGAAGGTGGGGGGGGGGGGGGGGTTGAGGGGACTCGCTGCAGGCCTGCCCTTTTTTCGGGGCTTCTCCGTGGTCCGCTGTATGTCAGCCGTTTCTTCTCTGGCCGCCTCGACACGTGTACGGGGAGAGCGTTTATTTTTTTTTCCCCGACTGCGCTGGTACTGCTTCCTCTCGCTTTCGGACGACAACGACGGCTACAACGACGCGAAGTAAAGATGAATAGCATGAAAACTGGTCGCTCGCCTCGCCTCTCCGCCCATATTGCGTGCACCACACTGTCTTCGGACGCGTGGCTTATAAGACAAGCTGCAGAGCGTGACGTCGCGAAGATGCGGCGATGGTGCTGTCGCACCGCGATACAAAATTTCTACGACCTCTATACTGGCGTGAATTTTATCAGAAGTCCGTGTTAATATACGCGGAAAGTTTGCGCAAGTTGTTTTGCAAAGATTGTTTTCAAAGCGCAAACCAGCGCCGAAGAAAAGAAACTGTGCACGTAGTCGTTTGAGGAGGAGGAGGTGGAGAATTATACGTTAGCTACAGGAGGATATCTGAGACCTTCCAAATGTATACCGGCAACTGCTCCGCCTGAGTGCTCTCTTTAAGTTCTGTTGCACTAAACATGCCACAATATTAAGCACGGTAGGAGCGGGCCGCGTCATTGACACTACGAAGACAGATCGACAAGGCGATTGTACGTACAAAAAACATAGGACGTTTCCACTTACCAAGTCCCTTCAAACGTGAGCAATTCTACCAACACTATTACGTCAAGCAATTATTTATAGGCTTAGCAAGCCACTGAGTGTTTTCAAGTATTTGTCACTTTTGGACAGGCCGAACGCCAGCTACTGTCGGAGAGCGATTTCCCGCCACTGGACAAGCCGCCAGCTGCGCGAAAGTCAAGGACCCCATCGGAAAACCGCGCGCCCAAATCCAGAGACAGCAGTTGTTGCAAGAGAAGCCTCAGCAGGAAAACGTCACCGTCACGTGAGCGAGTGAGCTGGGTCGACGCAGCGAAAGGAAACAACATAAGGAACGTGCAGAAAATCACCGAAACCACGAAGAAAGAAGATATGAATAAGGTCCGGGTGGCAAATGAGCTCCTAAGACACGAAAACGCGGCGTTGCGAGCGACCATCAACAACCTCACGAAAGAGATCGCCGAGATTCGTCAGTTGCTGCTATGCAACAACGAGCCTCTACAGAGACCCACGCCAAGCACAAGCAGGACCGAGGAAACGACAACGAACATCCAGGAGACAGCCATAGAGGAACCGGCACCGAAGAAGCGAGCCATCGAGGCCACGCACACGCAAACAGAAAACGATCGCATCGACAGCCTCGAAGCGAAATTCGAAGCGACATTCAGCAAACTCGAACAGCTAATCACGACAAACATCGCAGCAGTGACAGCACTGAAACAAACAATGGAGACCTACCGAGCCGATAACACGAACAGATTCGCCTACATCGAAAGGACCCTACAGCCGATGGTAGGCCACCCGACGTTTGCGCCCCTCTTCGCGCATCATCCACCCAACCAGGGAGCCCCGTACACGGCAACGCAATCATGGCCGCCAACGCAACACCAGCAGTAGCAGGTGTAACCGCGTGGCAGTGGAACTGTCGCGGCTTCGGAAGGAAGAAGGCAGTCATCCAACAGCACATCGTACATGCCGCGCACAAGCCAGACGTTATACTACTACAAGAGACACTAACCGACGCACCGTCCCTCCCCGGCTACAGAGTGCACAAGGGACCGCCCGACGGCAGAGGCCTGTGCACCCTGGTCAGGAAGGGACTCACGTTCGTCGAACATGAGCTGCAAAGCAATCTCAAGATCGAGCACACACTGACCGAAATCATCCCTGGCAAGAAGAGAAAAGGAAGCATATTTCTGCTCAACGTCTACAGCAAGCCATCTCAGAGAAAACAGAGATTCAAGACATTACTGCACAGAGCCAGCACCGCAGCGGGCCGTAACACCCTGATCGCGTGCGGAGACTTCAATGCGATGAACCCTGCCTGGGGCTACAACAAGTACACAGCAAAGGGCCGCGACCTGTACCAAGACGCCACGGAACTCGACTTTACCCTCATCACGGACCCGACACATCCGACGAGAATCGGTAACTCCGTGTCCCGGGACACCACTCCAGACCTCACGTTCGTCAGGAACGACATCCGGGGCGCGATCACATGGAGAAACACGGGGATCGACCTAGGCAGCGACCACACCATCGTGGAAATCGGCATACCGGAACACAACGACACCAGCGTCAAAACACACAGATGGATAGACTGGGATGCCTTTCGAGACGCCAGAAGCCAGAAGAGCGACGGTGACGACGAGATCGAAGACATCGACTCGTGGACGGCCGAAATCACCAAGAGCGTACGCGACGCGACCAAAGAGATTGAAACGGGCGCGGAGATCGACAAAGTAGACAGCCGGCTTGCGCATCTCATCGAGGCCAAACAGTCGATACTAAATCGCTGGAGGAAACAACGGCTTAACCGCAGACTGGGAAAGAAGGTGGCGGAGCTGAACCGAGCGATCGAGGATCACTGCCGCGCTCTCTGCATGCAACAGTGGAACGAGATCTGCAACGCGGCAGACGGGCAGATGCATAGCGGGAAGACGTGGAACCTACTGCGGCACCTGCTCGACGAAACGAAGACCAAGTCGCACCAAAGGGACAGACTCGCCAAGCTCATACATCGCGCGGTCTCAGCACACGGCGTCGACGAAGTCACCAGGCGCATTAACGACAAATACCTGCCGACTACACCTACCGAACAACACGCGCCGTACAGCGGCCTGCCTAACGCGAACCTCGATCGTGACATCGACGTCGAGGAGGTACGCGCGGCCCTGCACGACCTCAACAGCCGGTCGGCAGCCGGCCCGGACCTCGTCACGAACAAGGCGCTCAAGAACCTCGATGACGGCTCGATTGAAAAGCTCGCACAATACTACAACAAGTGCTGGAGAGCGGGAGCGCTGCCAAAGCTGTGGAAGACAGCCAAGACCATCCTGATCCCCAAGCCGGGGAAGCCGCCGGACACGGATAACCTCCGGCCCATCTCGCTCACGTCCTGCGTGGGCAAGGTGCTGGAGCACGTCCTGCTCAACAGGTGGCAAGACTACCTGGAACGAGAAGGGCTGTACCCGGCCACTTTGATCGGCTTCAGACAGCATCTCAGCACGCAGGACGCGATGCTGCAGCTCAAACACCAAATCATCGATGATGGCGGCAGCGCCCGCGACAACAAAGCCATCCTAGGGCTCGACCTGCAGAGCGCCTTCGATAAGGTGAAACACTCGGCGATTCTGTCCCAAGTCTCCAAGCTCAACATGGGGGAAAGATCCTACAACTACATCAAGGACTTCCTCACGGACAGGACTGTCGAGCTACGAGCAGGCGACCTACAGACGCAAGAGAAGAAGCTCGGGAGCGCCGGAACACCACAGGGATCGGTCATTTCGCCAATGCTGTTCAACCTGGTAATGATCGGAGTGGCCGAAAAGCTCGGGTGCATCGAAGACGTCAGGCACACCATCTACGCGGACGATATCACGATATGGGTGACCGGTGGCAGCGACGCCCACATCGAGGGCGCGCTGCAAGCCGCCGTCGACGCAATAGAAGACCAGCTGGAAGGCACCGGACTGAGATGTTCGCCGAGCAAATCGGAGCTTCTCATACTCCCACCTACCAAATACAGCAGAGGCAAGACTAGACAACGCGAAAACGAAAAAATCAGAATCGTGACCAAATCCGGCAACGTAATCCCCGAGGTCGGCAAAATTAGGATCCTAGGCATGGTCATCGAAAAGCACGGAAGGAACGGCGAAACCATCACCCGTCTCAAGGCAAAAACAGCCAACGCGATTCGACTCCTCAAACGAGTCACTTCCAGAAAGGCTGGCATGAGAGAGGAGAGCCTAATTAGGCTCGTCCAATCTTTCATCATCGGCCACGTCGCGTACGTTGCAGCCTACCACAGATGGCTGCAACACGAACGAAACAAAATCAACGTGCTCATCAGAAGAGCGTACAAGACAGCGCTGGGCCTGTTCGAGTCCACAAGCACGGCCCGCTTGTTACAACTCGGGCTACACAATACGCTCGACGAAATAGCCGAAGCGCAACGGACCTCTCAACTGGAGCGGCTGTCCATGACCAAAGCCGGGAGGAAGATACTGGACGATCTGGGAATAAGACGCTCGAACGAGGTGGAGATGAAGCTCCCCGTCCCGGAAGAGGTCCGACGCCAGACCAGAATCGACCCCATACCGAGGAACATGAATCCCGAGTTCAACAAGGGAAGAAGAGCGGCGAGGGCCAAGGCTCTCATCGACCAGCATGCCAACGACGAACACGCGCGGTACGTGGACGCGGCCGAATACCAACGGAACGCCTTCGCAGCGGTCGTCATAGAGGCGTCAACCGGCGCCACGAGGACGGCAGCGAGCGTGAGAAGCACCGAAGCGGAGCAAGCGGAGGAGGTAGCCATCGCCCTGGCCATCGCCGACGCAGACTGCCACACGGTGCTGAGTGACTCAAGACAGGCGGTGCGAAACTTCGCCAAAGGGCGAATCTGCAGGGAGGCTGAGCGCGTACTGCGAGCGGTAAAACTAGACGAACGAAAAGTACGACTCAAGTGGTTCCCGGCGCACGCGGGCGACGCGTCGGAACGCAATGAGAACCATAACGAGACGGCACACGCCGCGGCGCGAGCGCTAACCAACCGCGCCCCGGCGACAGACCGTCCGACATGGTTCGGAACCAAGGACCGCATGACGGATTACAATGAAATCACGAAGGCCTACCGCTTGGCTCGCAGGACTCTTCCACCCCCGCACCCGAGACTGAGTCGAGCGGAGGCGGTAGTACTGAGACAGCTCCAGACCGGATCGCTGCCGAGCCCGAAACTGTTAAATCGCATGTACCCCGAGACATATCCGACAGATATGTGCAGAGTCTGCCGGAGGGGGACCGCAGACTACACGCACATCTTGTGGGACTGCATTAAATATCCAGAAGACGCTAACTCAAGAGCACTCCCACCGCGGCTCGAGGCAGCCGCGAAGAGCTACGACCGAGACGATCAGCTCTGGGCCGTCCAGCAGGTCCTCGAGGCGCTCGAAAGGCACGGACCCAGCGAGCCGGCAACGGCGAGCGGAGACCCGCGCCGAGTAACGGCACCTTCGAGGATGACGTAGGCCCTCGTCGGGGCGCGCGAGCGCCCAACTGCAGGCATAATTAAACTTTCTCCAATCCAATCCAATCACTTTTGGCCTGTATACCTCACGGCTTAACGCGTACGTCTGTCAGCAGCTTCGTCACCTGATGTTTTCGTTTTTTTTTTGTTTTTCAGAGCTACGCTCGCTTTTATTACAAACACACAGTTTGTCTTGATTGACGGGATTGGACGGCTGGAGGCATTGCTCACTCTTTTTTACGTTGTTATCTTTCGACCTAGCCTCGTAAATTTTACGATGCTGCCAGCCCCTCGCTGTGGTCATGGTTAATTTTGACGACGAGAAAAGTTTCGTGCGCTAAATCCCATGCGCTTCGAACCTAACCTTAAGCTCTAAGGTCTGCACCGAATAGTCACTTTCAGATCATGTATAGCCTACAGTTCAGTGCTTATATATCTATAGAGAGCGTAGTGCACAAGCGACGCCTTGGTGTCTCGCAAGTTACTAAACTCTAGCGCACCACTTATGCACATGCCTGTTGCCATTTGTACCACGTTTTATTAACAAAGCGAGTGACTCTCGATTTCCTTCAGAACGCTATAAGGGCTTTCTAGAGGGGAAACCGCGCTTCAGTTTCATTAACTTACCAACCGCTTGGGAGTCATCACACTATTACAAGGAAACTTTATTCACAAAGTTGCACGAACAAGATAAGAAAAGGAAATGAACTCTGCGCGCCTCGCCTCATCACTTTGCAGAGCAGCGTCCAATTCAATATACATTTTTTTCTAGGTTTGCACCTGCGACAAGCCCCATCGCATGCTTGTCCCGTGAGCCATTCAGCACCAGGATGTAATGACAATGCGAATGCACTCGCCGGCATATCTTCTCGCCTTCTCATTACCATTCCCTCTGGTATATAGTACGCAGGCGCAAACTGGGAGCAATCAAGCTTATCTCCCCGGCGTATTCGGAACCGGAGCGCTGCAAACAACGCGGCAAGCGCGCGGGCGCTGGCGTCCATTGTCGACACTTACATAAGTACACACACACGCCAGTCCGCACGGTTTCGCCCCGCAAACCCGCAGCAGCTTCACCCATCTGTCACACCTGCTCGCAAAGTTTGACGACGTGGCCAACCCCGTGTCGCTAATCCAACCCCCCCCCCCCCCTCATCACGATGGCAGCGCCCTGCTCTCCCTCCTCTAGTACGACACCGAATGAACTCCTCTCTTTCTCTCCTCGCTAACGGGATTTCACTTAGTGCGGCACCGTCGCATAACTTACTTATGGAAGAGGTTAAACAGAGCCACACAACACGGTGATCACCCCGGCGTGTCGGGATACGTCTCTGTTCTATGGCGCCTATGCTGCAGCGCGGTCGCGATCTCTCTCCCCTCTCCTCCCTTTCACTACCCCCGCGCCTTTTTTTTTTTTTTTTTTTCCTGCCTCTCCGGTCGCTGCTTATGTCCTGTACAGCGTCATGTTTGAGCTGCTTTCCTGCGCGTTGCGTTTTATTTCGGTCTCGGTATTAACGCTCGCGGTGCCAGACAGAGAGAGACGCGGAAATCGTGGTCGTGGCTATCGGCCACGGCCACGGGACAAAAAAAATATAGAGAATGCGGAGGAGAGCGGGCTCTTTCCTTTCTCTCGCTTATATACGCGTGGCTTTGTCGCGCGTAAAATGCGTCACATATGTCACGCCGGCGGGCTCGCAATGAACCGCCGAGTTGCGTTCGCTGCGTGTATAGCCAGTATATATATTATACTATACACACGTCTGCAGGGCTCTCCATCCGTCCTAGCCCTTCCTTCCCGGCATAGTTCGTCGCAGCTTCGTCGCTTAACCCGACGCAGCTCCCCACTTGTTATCATCAAAAACTCTGCAAGCCAGGTCCGGTCGGCTGAGCTATCGGTATATTGCTGGAACTGCTGTACGCGTTCAAAGGAGGGTTGCGCGCTTACAGGCAGTCATTGCTGCGTTCGTTTACCCTTTCTCATTCTTTCTCTGTTTTCGGAGAAGACCTGCTTGTCATCGGCGGAGCTCCGACACTGGCTTCCCTTTCGATGCGCTTAAAAGGACGCTAAACAGAAACGCTAAATGACTGTTAGCCGATGAAGTAATATTTAAAAGCCCGATATACGTTTGAAAACACTGCTCATGAGCGAAGAAACTGAAGGCCGAGCTTCCATTATTCAAATTTGGTGCCACACTGCTAGCGGGAACAGCACTGCTAGCGGCCACTACTAGCGGGAACACTGCTAACGGGAACACGGGAGCCGTGGTATCGCTCTGAGGAGAGCCCAACCACCGGCACTTCATGAAGTTTTGCGGCGCATGCGCAATCAAAGCCATTAGCGAAAAGCCCGGCGAGTTGCCTAGTATGACGAGTCGTCTGCCGACACTTCACGAGGCGCAGTTGGTGGCACTCCGCGGGGGGCTACCACGAGCTCCCATGTTCCCGCTAGCAATGGCCGCGCCTGTACACTCGCATGTCAGCATGACGGAACGAATATAACAGAAATTTTCTCATATTTGGCTCAGATTTTTTTCTTTTCTGAAGAAAGAAAAAAACTAAGAACCTGTAAGGTTGTGTATTTGTTCAATTTAGGTTAAAATTCAATCGATTCTTGTTTATCAGAAGTTAATCGAGTTCAAGCAGATGCTGTCGCAATCCGCGAGGTCGAGGGGCGCTCTCGCACGTGCACGTCGTCTTTCGTACTTGCCTTTTCTTGCTCGCTAAGTGACTGCTCACGGCGTGGCTTTTATAAGTGTAATGCACCAACCTTATTTAATTGAGATACCTAATTATATAATATAGATTATTAGGTGATGTAAACACTTGCGTACTTTCTTTTCTGTATTCATCGTGCAATAATTGCTATATTGCCATCTTTTCAAGGACGCTATAATTCACGTGACGCCCCTTTTTAACACCTTTATTTTTGAAATATAGCTGCTGTTAGTGTCATCAAGTAATTTCCGGGCGTGTGCGCCTTAAGTTATAGCTTCTTTGTAAAGAAATAATCTCTTGCATCCGAGAAACGCGTTACATTATTCTAGTGCTTTAAGGACGATGTCATAACTGCAAGTTTCGGGGTGGCACGGTAATAAATCTTTGGAGTGGCAGCGGAACTAAAAAGAGTCGTGCTGGGTATAGCACGTTCCCTATGTTCACTCCTTGCTTGTCCTCTTAGACAGCGTTTCCGGTGTTAGGATGCCCTCATTGTTTCTTGCATAGCGCATACCATAACCCCTACACTCGTCTTGGGCGCTAAATACAAGGGTCTACACAGGTTGACACCGGCGAGTCTCAAAATTAGTTCGGGCATTTGCGCATCTTGCTATTATAACACAGCTCACATACACTCTCAAGGAGCGGATTTTCTTGCCCCGTGTCTGGCAGGATTTCGAACAGCACAGGGGCTTCGGTGCATCCACTGCACGTTGCCTCGTCAGATACTATACCCTGACAGCGGAACCGGAAATCTGGGTGTCGTCGTGCGGTTTAGTGTCTTAATTTACTCAGCCAGCGGAAGAGAAGGGATAGCGGGGCACAGCTATGAATGAAAACGAAGAGAAGCGGCGCTTTTTAACGGCATAAAAGTGGCCGTCAAGCACGCCAGTCAATACGTTCCGCGTGCCACAGGGGCACTTTATTAAGCGATCGTTTATAACGGGACATCTCTGCCCGCTAAGGGCTTCTGGTCGAACGCGCGCCTTTGTTGGCGCCGCAGTTGGCAGCTTATAGGTGCGGGGACTGAATGGACGCATTGAGTGCGTGAAACCAAGCGTCGCGCTCGCTTCCTGAGGCCGGTTTCGGGACGAGGACAGCAGCAGCTTGAAGGGGGTGGAAAGAGCGGGGGGGGGGGCGCAGGGGTAAGCAGAGAGTGCTAGGCACGAGGTGTGTGCCAAAGGTTACAAGGTTCAGGGAGGGGACGGCGGAAAGGGGCGGGGGGGGAGGGGGGGCGTCGAGTAGAGGGGCGCAACACCAGGCGCTCTTGGGTGAGCGGTGCACCTTAGCCGAGGGGCGATGAAGAGAGATCAAAAGCGGGTGGAGGAAGGGGGAGAGAGGTTGCGGTGTAGTGCGGTGCGCGTATGGGGCACGGACGCGAGTATGCAGGTTCAAAGCGCGCGCTGGTGAGGTCGTCGAACAAACCTTGAAAGCGACCCCGCTTTTGTCCACTCCTGCCCCACGAGCCAGCTAGCTATACCAGTGCACGGTGGATGGAGCCCGGCGCAAAACAGTCATCAGTAGACCACCACACATCTGCCACTTTCTAAAGCTCCCGGACTGCTCACTGAGCGGGAGGGGGAGCACGCAGCCCATTCCGTAGACGAGTAGGAACCACGCTGCGTGCTCGAAGGCGTATAGAAGGAAGCGCCTCGCGTTGTGGGGCGTACAGAAGCAACGGGAGTCAGAGGTGCGTATCGGACGCGGCGAGTCGGCACTAAATGACGCCAGATGACCTGGGCGACCCGGAGTGCGAGTCGAGTGGATACCGCGATTAAATCGCAGTAAGCACCAGCCGTAGTCTCCTTTAAAATGGCCTCCAACTGCGCAGTCGCGTAGTCTGTTGCCTGCCTCAGGCGCTGGCTTGCTTCGCCACACACCGTCCCTGTCTTCCAGCTGTGCCTGGGCCCGGTATAGGCTCGTATGACACGCGATTTGCTCGATAACGCACAGTATGGAAAGCGGCTGTGAAGCGACGTGTTCTGAATCCGACTCTGCAGGGAGCGGGTGATTAATGAACTGGGTGAGTAAGTGGCCTCTAAATACAGTCGACCGCGCTCGTTTACAAATGGTGTACCGAAAACGACAGCCCCGCTCGAGCTACTTGGAGGAAGCGTGCACCAAGAGGAGCTGGTGCAGCTGCTTCAACAAAGCGAATGACGCCTTTCTGCCCCTCTTACACTGAGTTTTAGCTACTTTTGCGTGAAGGTGTCTCAATAAATGCCCACATCATTAAAGCTTGTATCTCTCTATATATATGGATACCGTAAGCTGCAGTTTAATGCATGCGATTCTGAATGGCGAAATTTTCAAATTCATATAGATAGGAGAGAAACGTCCTTCAAGTATCGAATCGCATGCCGAATATTCTCGGTTTCTTAACAAAGGGACATATAAAGGTTGCGTAGAACACGTCTCGCAAAAAGAAAACGACAGAAAGAAAAGGTTGATTTACGTTATTCGATGTAAATGATGCGTTTAATTGGATGTCAGGTCGACTGAGAAGCTTGTAAATGATAAATAACGGTAAAGCGATCGCATTTGGTACGCCATGACCATGACAGTAATGAAACAAAAGGACAGCACGTCGCATGCGTCACGTAGCAGATTGTTGCACTCGTTCAAAGAGCTAGATGCATAGTGTAGATTGTTTTAAAGGAATCCAACAAGCATAGTAAGATTGGCCAAAAAATACGTTGCTTTCTCTGAATCAAGAAAGGAAATTTGAAGGCGCGAGGCACGCTTAACGCTTGCAAACTATTATTATTATTATTATTATTATTATTATTATTATTATTATTATTATTATTATTATTATTATTATTATTATTATTATTATTATTATTATTATTTCGCTCAGGAACTAATGCGTTTGCGCAAGTGCGGTTGTCCTGCAGGAGAATCGTGGAACAGCGCGTCTTCACTTGGATTGGTCTTTCTCCACGCGACAGCAACAATGTGCTTTCCTTAACAGTAAATCATTAAAGCATAAACGAATATTTTACAACTTAAACTGGTGAATTCTCAAATCGAATACGATTCGAAACCAATGACTGTGCGATTCGTATACAAAATACTCTCGCAAACCTATTTTAAAGCACTTAATTACAGAAATTTGTTCGCTGGAAATCCCCTCAATGTAAGATCGCAAGCGCGAAAAAATATGCTGTGTTCAGCCTTCTCATTAGTGAAGACAATTGTGATAAAAATGTTTGTTCTATATTTCTGTATTTCTACATTTCAACCTACACATCTGACCGACCCCTAGTTTCTTTTTTTCAGTTTTTGCTTGTATTGATTTATATGGGACGTCAAAGGGTTATTCGTTCTACACCCGATCATCGACAGAAAGAAAGCCTGCAGCGTGTAGAACACTCCTCGCTCTTGAGACGATATTCTGCAAACAAATGTGTCACGGATCAAAGAACGCAGATCGAGGTATTGGCGACGAATCCGAAGATGTCAGCGAAAGGCATCCTATAAATCGGCCATCGCGACCTGATATAATACAAGTATTGTTTTCCCAAACGACCGAACTTCTGCACGGGTAAAAAAAAAGTTTGTATTTTGTATTTTTGCCCCTTACGACAGACTAGCCTTTGCTGTTGTAACGCCAAGGACAGCCGCGCTCGGCTCCTGCACATCCCCGGACCTTACCGCGCCAGCTCACTGCAGCGAACCGAAGGTTGAGAGACACGTCGGGACCAACCCGCTTTCATCCGCAAGACAGATGCACTATTACGGATCGAGCACGGCGCGACAGCCTCGAGGACCTCGAGCGGCAGATGGCCCCGGGCCAGCACGCGACCGCGTTGGCTCGCGCCGCGTGCACCAATCAGGAGGCCTCTTGTGGGGCCACGTGCTGCCCGCGCGGCAGCGCCGCACGGCGGGCTCCCGGACTACGGCTAACGCGTGTTGTCGCGTGCCGCGACACGTGCTGCGTGCGCAGGCGCACACGCCATAGCCTGCGGCGAACGCGCCCCGCGTTGCTGTCGAGGCAAGTGTCTCCGTGCGACGGGGCACCCCTCTTGTCGTTCCGTCGTCGACGACGCCGCGTACGCTGTTGTCGCGGTCAGAGATGGCAGTTTGATTACAACGCGCCGCCTGCCGCCGCCATTGTCTTCCGAGGGGCCCGACCCGAGTGCGTAGCGCCTGTCCCGATCTCCCTTTCTTTCCCGGCGGCGGCGGCGAACTGTCGCCTCTGATTTGGGTGCGGTGAGGCGAGCGCAGATGTGGCCCGCGTTAAATAAGGCGTCACTCTGGTGCTCCGCCGGTGGTGCGGCTGTCTCTTCTTTTTTTTTTTTTTTGATCAGCGGGTGTTTTCTACTGCCGCAGTCTACAATTTGTGTCTCGTTCGGTGGTGGTCCGGCCGTGAACTTCACTTTCACTATGGTGAACTAGAATACTGGGTATATGGTAATAGTAGTTCTATTATGGTTTACTATACTTTGGCTTAGGCCTGTTTCGTCGGCCTTTTCTGGTCCCGTTTAGTCTGGTGGGAAAGGATTACGGCTATAAACTGGTGTACGGATATCGTCAAGTGATGGGGGCGAAGTCAGGTGTCCTCATAGATTGCCGGGTTCGTGGCACAAACGGAATTTGTTTCTCTTACAGTTAGGCCTAAGCATTCATACAGGTGTGTCCTTTATTTTGCCTTTGCCCCCTGTTCGACTGCAGCTGTATTTTTCTATTTCATTCCTTGTATACCCTTGGATTTCTCGAATAAATTTATAGGGTTGGGTTTGAGACTCGATGTCAGAAAACTCAGTGAAAATAAAGAGATGAAGTGATGTAAATGTTGTTATTTAGTTTAAGTTGTCATAACAAGACGAACGAAATATTCAGCCTTCCTTCAAGAACCAAGTTTGGGCAAAGCTCATGCTCGTGCGAGTTGTAGACCTATTGTGCAAAGCGCTCTGGAGCAAAGACGTCGATGCAGCGTCATGGCATAACTGCTGCCTTTCGAAGATGCATGCACGGTTGTTCACCCGACATGCACATTCATGCATAGTATTGGGCACCGCGCCTCGAACCCGGCACGTGCCGTCAGGTCATGCTTGCTTAGTTCTATTTAACGCCTTCCTTTGCGGTTTTGCGCCGCTCGGGGATGATAGATAATCGTATTGGTTTTGTATACGTAACAAAATAGTAAGCTTCACTGAAACTGCACATACTTTATCAGCCTCGTCTTTTCTTGACGAGGCTTGACGCGTGACAGCGACAAATGCTACTATAACGCGACTTAGAGAACGCAAAGATGCCCACGAACACAAATTGCACATTATGCCAACTCTATAGGACATGCTCACGAGTGGATATTCTACGAAGAGCAAGCCAAAGCCACGCACAGATGGCTTGGGCATGACAGCGTCTCTCCCCCTCCGGCGGCTGACCACGTGACGGACGTCGTGCTTCTTTCCTTCCACTTGAAGTTGAGGAGCCGCGGGGATGACGCTTTAATAACGGACACTGTTTACACGACAGCCGACCGTGTCGCGACCCTCTTCCCTCACCCTTGACAGGACGACACCCCCTCCCCCCTTTCCCTCCATGCAAGCTTTCGTGGACGCACGCACGTTTAGGCCAGACGCTTTCTCTCTCTGAGCTGTGCGTCCGCTTGTCGTACCGATAGAAAACTGAGCACTCTCTTAGATTGAACCTGCTGCTGCTGCTGCTGCCAGCGTTGCAGTTCTGTCCGGCAAGCGACCCGCTCACAGCCCTGCCCGCCACCGAGTTTCCTCTTCTTTCTTCCCGCGACACCCTTTCTGGACTGGTCACGTGTCAGTGGCCGCGTACCCTGCCGTTCTGCCGTCACCCCTCCCCCCGACTTCGCGGCTGCTACGTAGCGGGGGCAGGACCGAGCCAGCGAGTAAGAGAAAGAGAGATAGAAGCGCTTGTTATTTTATTATAAGCTCGTTTATCTCGACCGGCTCATCAGGGGAAATCGAGGAAGCATGCAGTTTTCCGGCATGCCACGGAGCGAATGGAGAGCGCGGCGGGACGGTGGCACAAAACGTGGCGGCGCTGTGCGTGCGTGCGTGATAGTGCGTGAGCGCGCTCGCGCCGTAGGCTGGTCAGGGGGTGATGTGTGGCGGTAGGGGCCTAACACTCGAGCCGCTCGGCACAAAGCCGGAAACATTGGACACGGGTACCAACACAAACAAAAGATGCGAGAGAGCGGTGCGTTGCGTGTGCGTATTCATTTTCCTCCTATTCGTTGTTGGCCCTTTCGCTGCGTCTTTCTTTCTTTCTTTCTTTCTTTCTTTCTTTCTTTCTTTTTCAGCACCGTGCGCGAATCAGAACGACGTTTAGCACGCTTGGGTGGCCTCCGTTTGGGAAATTTTCGAATCCGTGCCTCCACCTTTTCGTTGGTGTCACTCTCATAAGGCTTTCTTCTTTTAATCTCTCCCTCCTCTTGTCCCTTTCCCCAGTGTAGGGTAGCCAAAAGTCTAGTGAACTCTGTCTTCGACACTCTGATTGTACTTTTATGTGGCAGAAAAAGGCCGGTTGGCAGGGGAGAAAACAATTATCAGTACTTGCATTTTCTTTTATTTCCCTTCTAACCACAGCGCACCTACATTATTATAAACGTCCTGCATTTTAAAGTTGTATTCGACGAAATCCTTAACAGTGAATTTTATTTTTCTGAGCGTAATCTTTGAAGTCACGAATGTGGTCGCATACGTCTGATATAAACACTAAACAGGTTTGCCTTAATCTGGAAAAAATAGGCAGAAAGTTCATTTTCAACGTTAAGGTTTTCATATGGCATCGGGTAGGTTAGCCTCTCGATGGCAGACACGCTGCTTATTATGGCGTTCTCGTTCTAAAAGCATTATTCTACTTTTGTAAATCCACTATCTCCAGTCAGAAAATCTTATCTAAACATATGCACAGCTCATAAAGGACTGCCCATGGTATGTGGCACAATTGTACTCGTTGAACTGGATTACCATAAGAGGCGGGCGTTATTTGCGCTAGAATTCAAAGTGCATAATCAACTAATTGCCAGAAACTTTGGAAATTAGCTCTTAAGCTAATTGATTTACTGTGTGTGTGGCAATATACGTATTAAAACAGGCGAGTACGCGAGGCATATCTAGCTGGAACGAATTCAGAGGATAATACCGGTTTCGAGATTAAGTGTTTCCATAATGTGTGACGAAGTAGACTAGCGTAGTAGTTTTTGTGCTTCAATGCATAAAACTGTGCTTTGTTAAAAGAAGTATGTGGAACAAAAGCTCACTTTTGCCGAAAGTTTGACGGTGCTTATCTCAAAACTGGTGCTAAATTTAGGGTTTGTTTCACTTGGGTGTTTCTTGAGAACTTGCTAGGATCAATTCATAAATTGCAATATGTGCCCTAAAGGAAGATTGTCGATAAACTGATTAGTGAAATTTCGTTAATTTCGAATTTTGCTCTGATTTCTTGTGCAAGTATACCATCTATCCGAGTAAACCAGAGCTGGAAGTATAGACTGGCGCAGGGGGTATTTGAAAATTATGTTAGCCTTGAAAAAGAAAGACACTGTAAGATACCTTTAGGGTCAAGAATAGCAGCGAATCGGGCGTGTTGGTATTAGTTTACTCGAGAAAGGGCGCGTAAAATAAGAGACCAGACAAAGGAGGATGACCAAGTGTCCCGTCTTCCATCTTCGCCTTGTCTCTCGTTCTACGAGCCTTTTTTCTTACCCTTTTCTTACCGCAAACTAGCACTTCATTAGTGTCTATATGTTCCATGACTAACTAACTAACTAACTAACTAACTAACTAACTAACTAACTAACTAACTAACTAACTAACTAACTAACTAACTAACTAACTAACTAACTAACTAACTAACTAACTAACTAACTAACTAACTAACTAACTAACTAACTAAATAAATAAATCCTCTAGCGTTAGTTCTATAAGTATACACGAATCAGGAGACCAAAATACATTCACCGTACACGCCGGAAGCTATACTGTAATCGGGGGACACTTGACGTCAGGCACCTGCCTCGGCAGCTGGTGTCAGTCAACCGAAAATGCTGCCGCCGGTGATGGTGGGGATGAACCAGGGAAACGGCGAGGGTTCCAACGCCGCGCAGCGGGACGCGAAGCTTTTGCGGCTGATCATCGAGCGCCACGCCGGAATGGCTCTCGTCAATGAATCGACGTGCCCGCTCAAATGGCCAGCCGCCGCGGGGCCTGGCTCCACGGCGTAGTCCGGAGAGAGCCAAGCTAACCGGAAAATGTAGGGCTTCGGGGCTATTACCAGGTTCTCGGTCACGCGTATACATACTGTGGTGCTGGCTCTTTCATTGTCGTGGGCGAAATAATCGAACGCGCTAAATGTTTCATAATCTTCTCAGGCGTTCTCACTCGCGTAAATGGCGTGTTTTGGTTGGTAAGGTACGTACGGATAGAACCTCTCCGTTAGAGAGAATGGCCAACGTTTGTCGTTTTTTTTTCTTCATATAGTAAGGCACACATTATTGCCGCCAGAATGATTACTATGACGAGTGCGGTATCTCTACGTTTAGATGGTATACAGATGCACGTCTGCAGGCTTTAACGAAGCTTTGTGAATACATTCAGAGTGCGTGCGTGCCGTTAGGTGTATTTGCTAGTTGTGAGTTCGTGTGATCCCTGCTCACACCGTAATTATCACAAAGCACCCGACCTGGTAGCATGCCAGGAGATCAGTCAGGCTGACATCCTCAGTTTCTCATAAAAACCAGCATCTACCTATCTATCGCAGCACGCTGAATGCATCAGACAAATCGCCTAAATTAGGATATGAGGGGATAATACACATTCAAGCGAATCGTATATAATGATCCAGTACACTTTCTTCCGAGAATTCGATACAGCACCTTAAAGCACACTGCTCTGAATGCACAAGGATTGAGGTTTCGCCCTGAGCTTACGGCTGTGGTCTGGCTCATTTATATATATATTTTTTAAGATGATAAATAGGAGAGGTTGACGCTTTTATGGCGGCACCGGTTACTCCTTGCCACTTAGCTAACTAAACAAGTATGCGCAAAAATAGCGAATAATTTCACAAAATATGACACTCAGTGGAACATCAGATGTATAAACACAGTACGAAAGTCCAACAGTACATAAATCACAAAGCTTCGCGCACAAGTTTAGTACACATTATATATGTTCATTTATCTTCTTTTACTTTCATCAAAACAATCTGCTATATTTCAGTTTATTGACGGTTGTATTACGGTCACATTTGCACACAAACGCGACAAAGCGGCCAATTTCTCGAAACCACCCTTCTTACGCTGCTAAAGCAAAATAACATACAAATTGGTGAGTTCGCGTGAATTCACGGCTTATGAGGAATAGCGACAGGACAAGGACGAAGAAGGGAAAAAGTATGCTTTGGACATTGAGACTAACGAAAGCTCATATATGAACTTGGCTATAAAATAAGTTAAGCTGATGAGGTTATACGCAGTAGATTTAGTTAGGCCTCGACCGAGTGAAAAACGATCAGTACGCGATTTTGTCTCACAAATGGATGCAATTATTTTCTTTTTTTTTCAGCGGAAGTAAAAGAAAGAAAAGTACAGACTTCAGCAATTCATTCGGTCCGGAACTCGTTTACTGCGACAGCAGCAGGCTCTCTTGGCGCACACCGTCGTCTTTTCAAGACCAGTTTATTTGCGATCAACACGATGTCAGCCTAGTGCGCTATAGTATAGTGCCTATTCAGGCTTCCGAAATACGCGCCTAGACGCCACCGCTCTCCGAGTCTATGTGGCGCCCAAAACCCACGCAGAGTACAAAGCGCCAAAACTGGGATTGCGGTGCTCCTCCGCATGACGTGTTCTTCTGCTTGGTCTGTACTGTTTCTGGAGGTCTGGAAAGTGTGATCGGCATGCCGGAAGCCCGCGACCTGCTATACCTGCCTATCGTGAAACTGCAGCCTCTGTTCGAAGCGTGTATATGACGCGCATGTTGTACGCATGTGAAAGCTTGCCAAGTTTGTAGCGAGCGCGTAGCAATGCTATCTCATTAGTATATAATACCGCCAGTTTTTTGCTTTTAATCTATTAAATAAAGAAGTGGCGCAGTGCTTATCGAATCTAGCAGGCAATTTCACATTGCCGCAGGGGCATAGATACTTTGCGTGCCAACAGCAATGCTATAGCGCACAGCCTGCAGCGAGCGCAGGAAACATTTTTTTAGTAGAATGTGCTGCCGATCATCACATCAGCAAATTCATAGCTCATCTTGAGGCACTTGCCTCTAGCTGCTGACTTGACTGGGCACCGCCATACTGTACAGAGCATATGAGGGCCTGCGCACATCGCGACGCGCAAGCGCACGAACAGAGAGAGAAACAGGAAAAGTAAATAAAGAAAGAAGAGGAAAGCTAGGGAGGTTAGCCAGACGCACGTCCGATTTGCTACCCCGCGCTGGGAAAATAGGATGTAGGAACGAAAAGAGAGAGGGGGAAGAGTTAGCACTAGTTTCGCGCATGCGTGAAGACGGGCAGCAAATGTATAAATGGTCGCAGAGACTCGTTAACTTGAAGTAATGCAATAATGTCCTCTTTGCTTTCTGCGCTAGCGACGCTCACGGCCATGGTCTAAGAATCTTCGTTTCCGAAGATCCATGATCTTTGTACCGAGGGCACGCAAGCACTGAATGCAGGTCGTCCAGTACCTGTAAGGCGCGTCGAGCTGGCGCAGCGTCTGGGGCTTAGTGAAAAGCACGCGAAGAGCATCGACTAGCGACCGCTGTATAACGCGGATTTGTCCCTCATGCTCCGGCAATTTCTCGGAAGTTGATGGGCAGTTCCACGCTGTCGCTGGGCCACGGACAGAGCTCGCCTGAACGCATCGGGCTGAAGCAAACGTTGATACTCGCGCGTCTGTTATCGATGAAAATCTCGTGTCATTTTCGCGGCAACCCCATCGGATGACGTCAGCATATTTTAGTCGCACACTTAAACTGCCGCAGCATATCCTGGCCAGCATGAATTCTCCATAGATTCGAATTCCAGTGGGGAAAACAATCAAGAGACAGTTTCTGTTTTTCTGCGCCACATGGCGAAGGACGTAGGTGAGGATGAGGAGGTGCACCTGGCGACACGATACCGACGATGACGGAGACGGCTGTCGCAGGACGGACGTACCAACCAAACCCATCTTATTTTGCTTTAGCGCTGGCTGAACGACAAGGACAACAGAAAGGCACATCCGACACATACAGCGCTAGCTTTCAACAATAGGTTTATTTCCAGTTCTCGTCGCTATATATAAAATGGTGAAAGTTAGCGCTGTGTGTGTCAGATGTGCCTTTCTGTTTGTCCTCGTCGTTCAGCTTGCGCTACAACAAAACAAGATATGCCGTACCTACAAGCCCCTATAGATATCATCATCCACCAAACCCAGTTTCACGCTTTTGAACTGCTTTCGCTGCAATATACAACCAAGCCAAATGGCCCGCGACAGACGCACGAACGTATCGCGATCACGCACCTGTACTCTGGCCTCGGTGAGGTCCGTCTTCATGGCGATCTCTTCGCGCGTGTAGATGTCCGGGTAGTGCGTCTCCTGGAAGGCCCTCTCGAGCTCCTTGAGCTGCGCCGACGTGAACGTGGTGCGGATTCGACGCTGTTTGCGCTTCTCCGTCAGCACACCCTCGTGCGCCGCCGCAGCCGCAGCAGCCGCTGCCGTGTACACCTTGTAGGGAATCGCACCTGCGTCCATTTGCCGAGAAAAAGAGCGCGCACGGTTGTTTATTATTGCGAACGAGGAAAAACGGGGTCGGATTGGAACGGCAGCAGAGAGAAATTAGCATGCGTTACACTTCTGGGATACCGATGAACCGCCGGTGGGAACCGAACCACGCCTTTTACATTAGTCCATACCGTGGCCGCCGCCTTCCCATCAACAATTTTAGGTATTGGTGTGTGTGCGCGTGTGTGCGCGCGCGCGCGTGTTCGTGTGTGTGTGTGTTAGCCATGCAGCGCCACTGGCAGTGAGTGTCATCGCCCAGCACTCCCATATCAAACAATTCTGTCCTCTATGCCTTCAGCAGAAGTCAGGCAGTTAAGCGAGAAACGTTGGCGTGCAAATTAAATATGAGTGCGGACGTCACGCAGACATATCCGCACCAGCGCACTCTGACGTCATGTCTCTGGGTAGCGTCCGCTCAGGACTACTATATCTTTAATTAGCGAATTAATATTTTTATCCAACAATGGTGGCAACCCCAGAGCAGCCCATGTATCCAAGAAGGCATGCGCATGAGGACAGTGTAAGTGTGGTTCAAGCAAATCATCATTTGAAACGCAAAACAACGCATGACAACAATATTTCAGTGAACAAGTCAACAGTTGCAATACATAAGGTTCCAGCGCAACGTAGAAGGTATACATGAAGAATGTAAGGTACCGCAGTTACAATATCAATAGCATGTACATCGAGAGAAATATGCCATCAATGCGTGATACTAGTACCAGTTTACTGTGCACTAAAAGAATAAGGTTACGTTGCTTTCAAATATATAAACAGATACTCAACCTTGCAGATTTAGTTAGTTTTCTCGAACAAAGCTAAGAAAACAAGTTCGCGAGAACTCGGCGAAGTTAGCGATGCCACAATAACGTTGTGGGTGTGGCCGCTTGAGCAAACTGCAGGGCGCAAGAAAAAAACCATAGTTCGATCTCTATTTTTTTTTTCAGGGATGCTGTTGATGGCTAGACTTCCATGCATTCTTCTTCTGCGTCAACAAAAACTATCGTCATCAGCCATTACTCATACCCTCTAAGCAAGCAAGAAATGCATGATTCATCCCTCTTAAGGCAGAGGTGTTTATATATATATATATATATATATATATATATATATATATATATATATATATATATATATATATATATATATGACAGCTTTGCGGGTCATCGGCCTTCACAGAGTAGAATGACTCGTGATCTTCTTTCCCGCCGACGACATTCGGGTAATATTTTGCAGGACTACTTTACCTGTCTAAACTGATTTAGTGCTGCTGTTTAGTATAGCTTCAAGAATTTATAGGGGGCCTGACACTAATGGAACTCTTCGTCCGCAATGACTCAAACCATATATCTTTGCTATTTGCAACAGCTACACTGCAGTGCAGTTGTGGAACGAGGGAAAAAAACCCGCACTAGACGCCTTATTCTGTGAACACAAACTACTATATTCAGTACCCGCCATGGTGGCTCCCTGGCTATGACGTTCTACTACTTAAAACGTGGTCGCAGGTTGGACTCCCAGCTGCATTTCGATGGGAGGCAGACTGTAAAAACAAATTATAAAACGTTCGCGTACTAAATTTTAGTGGACGTTAAAGAGCCTCTGATGTATGAAATTAATCAAGAATCCACGGCTACGGCGTCCTTCATGGTCGGTAAGTTTACATGAAATCGCAGACACAATAATAAGAATTTTCGGTGTATTTAGTTCACACATTCTTGCATCAAAATAGTAAATTGTTGAAATGAATAAATTCTGGTGTTTGCATGCCATAATCACGATCTTTCTTATGAGGCGCGCCATATAGTTGAGGCCTCTGGAATAATTTTGAGCACGGGGCTTCTTTAAACGTGCATCAAAATCTAAGTACACGAGCGTTTTTGCATTTTGCCCCCTGAGAAATGTGACCGCAGGTACCAAGCCCGCGAGCTCAATCTTAGCAGCGCGAAGCCACAGAAAGCTCCCTCGGCGGATAATAACTTATCGGAAATTAATAACGGCATCTGAAGAAGGACAACGGAAGCGACAATAGGAACCAATGGCTAACAACCTGAAATATTTCACAGTGCCACTCGAAACGAATACGAACAAGCAGAATGAAAAAAAGAAAGAAACAAACAGAGAGGAAAAGAAAGAACGAAAAAAAGAAAGACAAGGGATAATGACACTCGCACCCTAGTGTCACACGTAAGCCTAACGGCTTTCTTTGAACACATGGAACATGTATACGCTTATGTAGCTAGACAGCTACAGTATACGGTCAGCAGTAACTTCGCTAGATTAATTTTCCTAATTTTATATATAAAACATAAACAACCAATTGCTACTACTACTACTACTACTACTACTACTACTACTACTACTACTACTACTACTACTACTACTACTACTACTTCTACTACTACTACTACTACTACTACTACTACTACTACTACTACTACTACTGCTACTACTACTACTACTACTACGTTACAACAAGACCATCTGTAATCCCTTCCTTAACAAGTGCATAACGAATCCTTGGCGACTTGACCATTTAAGAAACGCGACGAGGGGCGTTGCGAAAGCAACCTTCCAATGGCCCCCACATCAAAATATGGCGAAAGCGTCCGCAATGTGGGCGCAGCACGAAGCCGCATTCGGCGGCGCCAAGTCTGCGACCAGCCAGCTACAGCGCGAAAAGAAAGCGCCGCGATAAGGGGGCAGCGGCGTCCGGGGTCGCAAATTGAGCGTGGAGACCGCGTCTTCCGCGCGGACGGTTTCGGCACACTTCGTGCGCGGCTTCGCACAGACCGCGAGAGCCGGGGCACGTCGAAGGCCTGAACCGCAGCCCGACCCGGGGGGTGTGTGCGAGCTCGCTACTTGAACGTTGTTTTCGGTTCGGGTATTCTAAAAGCGAGTCCTTCTGGGCGGACCCTCGCGAACATTGCTGCCCCTATCTGGTCCTGGATGCTGCTGTCTCGCCGATATAGCTTGTGTATATATACACGAGCTATATATAGCATATATACACGAGCCTATTCACGAGTGCTGTTTTGTGTATACACAAAACAGCAATCGTGAATCGGCTTATGTGTAGCCCCATCTGTATTACCTCTCAAGTATAACGCGTTGCTTGGCTATTTGGTATATATATATACTTGCAGGTTTGTTGTGGTTGAATGTTTGCATGCAGTTCAACATGCCTGCGATGTTCCTTGCCGCTTATAAGGGTAGTGCGGTCTGCTCATCTTCATTGCTTCCTTTATTTGCGTACCTGCTGCCTGCTCCGAATAAACTTTAGCTGTGAGTTGGCGCTTGTTTTGTGTCTACCTTCTTTTTTTTAGCCCTTTCTAAGGTGGGGCGCTAGTCAAACCTGCATGTCATGCACATACGAATGTGCTGGTGGCCGGCTCTAGGTCCGCAGTCACAAAAATCTCTTATGCTATATATAGAGTGTTCCTAAAAGCGAACGTCAGCCAATTCTGAAGCTGGACATATAATTAGCGCCGGGGCAGATAGCCGAAGGCAAAGGACATGCATCATAGAAAAGCTTTGGAAATTCGAGTCCGGTTCTTTACGGAATTACGCTGTGAAACGACGGTATAGATAAATACTCCCACTGCAACAAATACGCGCTTTCAAGCGCTTAATTACTTTATTAGATAGAAGGCTTATATACGCCTTATTATTTACCGGGGTTCAGTGCATCTGCTCGGTCGGTTACTTGCCAAACAAGGTGGGACAATCCTGGAGTAAAATGCAATAGCATACTGGGCCGATCCCTGAGACGGTGTCATTCACTTTCGCGGGGCTCACGTGCGTGGTTCGGGTTGCGGGAGTTCCCGCGTCATGCTGATTTGCCCCGGGAGGGCACTTAATCGCTATGCTGCAAAACGCGTCGCGGAAGATGAGCAGTTTTGCAACACTTAATCAACCGCTTCACGAATGCTTCGATACACAGATTCCGAAATGGGCGTTGGATCTGCGTATTTTTTTTTTTTTTACAACGGTGTTTCAATCACCGCAGGATGGAGTAACCTCCGCCATAGAGCTTCATTTTTAAACAAGAATTTGCACAGGAAACTCTTGCGATAGTGTCTATGGGAGCTTCCAGTGAGGCTGTTCTTCCCGTGAGGCTGTTCTTCCGACATGCTATCGACAGGCGGTACATGAATTTGTCTAAACTTTGTCCTTCTGGCTTCAAACGGCTTTGTCGCTGTGCAAATCGACCACGTTTACAGAAAATACCACGTTATATTTGTAACAATTCAAATTCAGGAAGAGGCTGATTAGGTTGTTGTACTTAGAAAACTAGGGACGCACGAAAAATAAAAATGGGCGGTTTCTAACGAAAGGCGAAGCACTAGCTGACTGCAATAGCGAGGGTTATCGTTGCGCTTGAACTTGTCAGATGGTGTTTTAACTATGGGCGGGTCCGACTAACGCGGACGTGACACACGCCGGTGCGCCAAAATTTCTGGCACCCTTAAAAGCTTTAACACGCCGTGTAGGGTCTGTAATGAAATCGCACAGGCGCCACAACGCTGCCCGTAAAGATCCGCGCCAGTAGAGTTACATCACTTTCAGGTTTGAGCACTGATATTTTTTTTTACACTGTTCATATTTAATAATCCGAGATGATATAAGATAAAATGCATGCGCTGTGAATGTTATGTCCCACGACATTTGTTTGTGGGCTGCCATTCTGGAAATTCTGGGAAATAATTTAGTCAAGAACGTAAGACCTGGTATGAGAACCTTTAGCGATGGAATAGCGTAGCAATATAACCCAGATAGTCGGCAGGGGTTGCACTAAGCAGTAAGCTACTCAGCACAAAGGTATAGGTGTCCGTAGTGCAGCTGGAACATTCGTTCGTTTCGTTTCATTTTCGTTTTCCTTCAACCACACAAACATCATCGTCATCTTCATCGCTCATTCAAGAGTATCTTCATGGCTTTGATAGAGTGGTCATGACATGAATGAATGAATGAATGAATGAATGAATGAATGAATGAATGAATGAGCGGTCATGTCATACACATGATCTCATGACTCCAAGCATACGATGCTTGATTTGTACATAGGGCGTATAAGTGATTTCTCACAACAGGAGCCGACAAATACTGAGAGCGGTTGAGATAGCAAAAGATCCACTGAACGACAAACAAATCATTGAATCGCAAAGGTCCATTCATTGGGCACGACAACATGGATTTTTTTCAGCACACAAATGAAAGAAGAAATACGGTGATTGTTAGCGTTATTTTGCTTTTTCTTCCCCGCCATATCCACTCTAATATACAAGCGCGTAATTTAGGTCAAAAGTTTGCTTGTTGAGTCAAGTGCATAAGAAGAGACTGCGTTAAGCGTCGCACACGCAGTGACATTTTGTCAGTACCCCTGTGTTGCTCGACAGCAAGATTTATACAGGACACTTTCAACGTGCCATCTTTAAAAAAAGAAAACACATATACACACATATAAAACGACGCTTCACTTTCGCATCCCGCCATCTCAGCGGTCGCCATCAACAGCGGAGGCGTTTGTCGGCCTCACCGTATACTGCAGCCGTTCTACAAAGACGAATTTGAATCCCTCGACAAATATCACTGGTACGTGTAGCAGGCTATTCCGCGAGTGGTCGTTGGCTTTTGCGACTGAAGAACAGATATCTGAATGTCGTAAGCGAAGTGATTTCCACGCTCGTGAACCCTTTTCCTGATTGCCTCATCCCCGTCACCATTCGTTACCTTTTCTTTCTTCTTCCCACGGCCTAAACAAGGAGCGCTCTACCGTAACGGCACCCACTTTCCCGACGGCGTAAACTAAGAACGATGGCGTCTTCGCGGTGGGGACCACGCGACTACCGTTCCCTTCCCTCTTCGCATGGTGCCAGCCACCACAACAACGCCGGCATCTTAAAGCCCGCGGATGTGCTGCTCGCGCGGAAAGGCGGCGTTCGCCTTTTCCCGGAGGCATCAACAGATGAAATGCATTTGGTTATTAGGGCCGCGAGTCGTCCCTCCCGGAAGACGCCGCCCCGTTTGTCTCCGCGTCGTATACCACCACGTGACGGGTGCGCGGTGTAATGCAAATGTTTTGGCCCCGGCCTCCAATTCGCCATCGTGCTCGCCGCGACCGCGGCGCTTTGGCGCGGTGGCATTGCCGAAAATTAATGCGAGTCCCGTTTCCAAACCGGCGACTAGAGCGAAGGAAAGGTCTTGAGGAATAGGAAGAAGAAAAAAAAAAGCAATAGAGACATGTGCGAGAACTATTTGCGCGAGTCTTGAGGCCTCGCATCGCCGGGTCGAATGAATACTGATGACGTCCGCATATAGCTGGCGTTCAGGCATCCGCGCGAGGAATTAGTGGCCGCAGTGCCCGGCTACGCTGGTGCGGTTTTGCCATTTCCCGTGTTTTGTAAACGCGTTCGTCAGCGGATAGGCGCGTCCAAAGCGCGTGTGGCGTGTGACGAAAAGAAGATTCAATAGATAAGGTTCTTTAAGCGTATTGAAAAAAAAAAAGAAGGAAATAACGCCCTTAGTGAAAACAAATTTGCATCGTGCTTCGACGTCGTGGCTGTCTGCGCACGCAATTGTTTTTCAAGCGTGTAAATCTGTTGTAGCGAGACGCTAACAGCATTATCGTGTAAGGCTGCCCTCAAATGGCTATGGTTTGTAGCCGGAAGAAATGGCCGATTTGCTGATGTGTTTTCTTTTTTTTTTCCTTTTTTCTTCCTATATTAAGTTGACTGCCAACAAGCGCTTGCAAAAACTTCTTAATTTGCTGAAGTGCTTCTGTATCACTTTATCTTATCATCCTTTAATCGCATAAAATTTATTGTTTGCGGAAGAGTCTTAACTGGTTGCCGAATAGTTAGTAACATTTTCGATGACACCCAATTACATCAAGCAACAGCAGTAAATAAACACAATTTCTCTTTTTTTCTCTTATTTCATGTATTCGTATGTCAGTTCTACTCTCCTCTAACTTCTCATTAAATTTTCTTGGATCTTTTATTTTCCCATTATAGCTATAGCTTCCATCATTCCAATTTCGTTCAATGTACGTGGAATATTTCTTATGTACAGCATGGTCCATTTTCTGTGCCAAGTCTCCTCAACCTGCTCTTTTCTTTTCTGAAAAGTCAGTGCAAACTTGGCGGCAAAATTCCTTTCTTTTCATATATCAGGTTCTAAAGCACAATACTAAAATTTCATTAAGTAAAATAATTAACATAGCTTGGTGATAAGTACTGATGGGAACGTTTGTCTGCCACCTCTGAAAGCAACCCTATATAACAAGAGAGAGTGAGGAAGGCAAAGGAAAGACAGGGAGGTTAACCAGAGATTATCTTCGGTTGACTACCCTGTACTGGGGGAGGGGCAAGAGGGTGCGATAGGTGAGAGAGAGAAGGATAAAAAAGAAAGAAAGAACCCTACACACACACACACACACACACACACACACACACACACACACACACACACACACACACACACACACACACACACACACACACACACACACACACACACACACACACACACACACACACACACACACACACACACGCACGTACACACGAACTGTTTCTGTGGGCATTGTCACGCAGCCCGCAAGTGCGTTCCTAGTCTTACACAGTGTCACCGTACAATCCTACGTCACACAGTGTACAGTCACAATTTGTCAGAAAGTCCCGTGCCTTTTAAGTACCGCAGGAGCGCCTTCATAGCGGAACGCGCTGATGTTCGCGTAGGCCAGTTTCCAAGGATTTTGTTTTCTTTCATTGGGCCCTTGTACAGTTTGTCTATGGTGGCTGAGAGGACTGCTCTTTGCGGGTTGAAACGAGAGCTACGAATACAGGATACAGGTGGGATAATTTCGTGCGGGCGCGAGCGTGGAGTTGTAAGAAGGAACGAAATGGTGCGGTGGACATACTAATAACCGACAAAATTATGTTTTCGCACCTTGATTCCTTATCGCCACTAGAGTAACAGAAAATAAACGGCTCTGAAGTGTTCTCGCAAAAAAAAAAAAAAAAAAATGGAGCCAACACATACTTTTGCAGGGTATATGCCAACGAGCGCTTGCAAAACTGCATGACTCGCGACAAGCAGTGAGTAGGTACAAAAAATTAACTAAACATAGATTTCCATTTGACGCATCACGAAGCGCAAGAACGTTGATCATGATAATGATGATTATGATAATGATGATCTAACAGACACAGTATCCACAACAGGTGATGGGCCAAGAATCGGCAGGTGGTTCTCACAGATAACGACTTCCAGAAAATGAACTTGAAAAGGTAGAACTGCGGAGAAAAGAGTAGCATCTGGTTGAGAATGTGTCGCGAGGAATTCCACGCCTTCTTTTTAACTTCTAATTCCACTGAAAAAGTCATCCTAATGGCAAAGAAAGAACTAAGGCAGTACGTGCGTTCAATCAACAAATAAATAAACCCATTGCGTTCTTCAATGATTGCGCTGAGAGGCGCACTGCTTTCGTCGACGGCTGATCGGCCTTCGCTAGCCCGCATCACCGGCCGAGAGAAGGAAAAAGAAATGAAAGACCCGCGCTCGAGAGGTTTCGCTGGCCAGCAGCAACACACAACAGCGGCGGCCGCAAACGGCGCGCTGCGTTGAAAGGAAGAGAGATTGCAAAGCTCGCCATAGATGCGCGATGACGATGGCTGGAAGAGAACAATGCGCCGCCGCCGCAGCAAAGCTAGCTGCTACGGCGCGTGTGTTTTCGGAGCCCGCAGAACAAAGGCACGTTGGGCATCGGCGGCGGCAAGGAGCGGGTGGCGGTGTTGGGAGGATGGAGAGAAGGCGCCTGTAGGACAGGGAGTATAGGGAGGGACGAAGGACGGGATGCGAGGAAAGACGAGATGAAAGAGAGAGAGAGTGTGTGCGTGTGCCTGTGCGCGTGTGTGTGTAGACGAGAAGGAGGAGGAGAAAGTGAGGCGAGGCGAAGCACAGCTGCGCATGCGCAGAAGGGTGCGACAGACCCCAGGCTCATTGCTCGGCGGCGGCGGCGGGCCCGTGTCTGCACCGCCGCTGCCGCGGATAGGGAAGGAGCGATGGAAAACAACGGGGCACTCCGTGGAAGATGAAAAGGGTCCTAATCAGGTTAGGGCTCCGAGATCTCTCGGCGCCCGAGTTCTCTGCTCTTAGTCATACGCGCCATCACGAGGAAAGAAGGGACAGCGGGAAGGCAGGAGAGAGAGAGAGCGAGAGAGAATGCGCGGCGTTCTCGACCACCCTACTCCTCCTCCTCCTCTACCACCACAGCCTCTGTTGCTGCTCTGCGGCTTCGGCACGCCAGCCAGCCAGCAAGCAAGTAAGCAGCACGCTCTCCCGCTCGGCACGAGCTTGGAGACGAGCGTCTGCGCGTGTGTGTATGTGCTTGCACTAGCCGAGGCCGCCAGTCGACGCGATGTTCGGCCTCGTATGTCGTGGTGGCAGTGCTCAGGGCTGATGCCGTCGCTGCTGCTGCTTTTTCCACTGTTGTCTACGTCTCTGGGCGCGTAGACCGGGTACGGGGAGCGTTACATCTCCTCCTCCGGCCTCCTCTCCCTCGACCAAGTGCCTAGTGTATTCCCAACGAGCAGGGCTATGCACGCACGGGAATGGATCGTGCGCGAAAAGTAAAGATAAAGAAAAAAAGCCTTCCACGCCGTCATACTATGGATGGAACACTCGGCCAGATTGTCCAGGCAGCTACTTGGGGGCTGCCCTGACCGTAGCAGCAATGTCCCTAGAACCAAGGGCGACGCAACGCCGTGCTATTCTTATAACTGAGCGTGTGAGTATTATGACATTCTTGAGAACAGATTAGTAAATAAATCGAGCGAGTGGGAAATCGGCTTATCAAATGTAATATCATCTCGCAAGGCTTGCGTCAGCCCTTCGGTATTTTTTTTCTTCTATGCAGAGAATGGCATCAAACGTATATGTGATGTGACCTCACACTGCTGGGCGCTATTAGTGTTCAGAAAGCGTGTTAAGCTCTTGAAGTTTTGTTCTTTAGAGCGAACGTAACTTGACATAGTAGTCGCAAGGAAGCTCCAACGATTGACACGAAGCACGAAAAAAAAAAATGTTGCATATTAAGTTATTTTTGCTTTTCTAGATTACTTCGCGTGTACTGTAGAACTCTCATATAGCCGTTTTCTTTCTTTTCGTAATACCACATTCCTAAATCAGCACTGCCATTATAATAAATAAAGAACATAACAAAGTAGCCGAAAGCAACTGTGTATTGTGATGGAATTATCGATGAAGGAGAACCACTTAAAAAACGACACAAACCTTACAGGCAAAACAGAGCACAGAAGCAGCCCCCTACTAAGGGGAAAAAAACTCAGCACGAATGGTTATATAGATTAGAAGTCTTGTTACATTTTTAGATCCTAGAAATGATCCTAGAGAAAATATTGAAAAGGAAAGATATGTAGCTTAAGTACACGTTCGATATAGCGTGTTTTCTTTCTTTTTACAAATTTAGGAACTTGTGAGTCAAATAGTGTCATAAAAGAAAGGAAATAAGATCTTCGACGTGAACAAAACATTAATTTTCTAACAAACCGGATTCCGTGGTGTATTGGCCTCGAGCTCCACCACTGGAAAAGCTGGCACCACCGTCGGCGTGACGTGCTATTAGGGATCACGTGGACATAGCGGCTGCGTCGGCTGCTTCGGGAGCGCCGAAGCGAGCTGAAAACGAGAGCTTAAATTCCATCGTACGCTGCGGTCCTCATTTAGTGGCAAGATTTTCCCGCTTCGAGTGTCTCCTTTAGAACGATTGAAAGCACTACAATAGGTAGTGGCTGCCTTTAAAGGCGCGCAACATGGTAGGCTAGTGCTCGGTGCAGCAGTGTCGTACGTACGCAACGGAGCCCGGTGTCTGCCTTATTCACAGGTAGCCGCAGGACAAGGTGCGTGAAGCTTGGCTTGCGAAACATAAAACCGGCAAACAGTCATCGGCTACAACTCGGGTATGCAGCAAGCACAGACGCGAGGAAGATTTCTGCTACGGCGCCGGGTCTGCGATCTTCGCAAAACGCGCACTGAGACGCTCGCCCGAGTCCGCTGCCCGACTAATGTCATGACGGTTTGGTCGATGAACTTGTTGATGCTATAGGTACTGGCAAGTTCACTGGAGTGGAAAGGGAGCGTAAGAAGCACATTATAAAAAAGTATGACATAAGGTCATGTTTGTGTTATGAATTAATGCACTGTATTACAAAAAAGAGGCAGCGGGAAATCGCACGCTGAGAACACCGATAAACATACAGTGCGACGCAACTCCAGAAATAATATTGAAATGTCGAAGAATTTAGAAGAAAAAGAAAAGATTGAATCGACGCGACGGCACATCCCCGTAGGCGTCGAAGTCTCTACAATGAAATTATTTTTGAACAGATCTGATAGCACCCACGCAACAATGGTTGCTTGTATACTGTCAAATGCTCATATTCTGCGGCCTAAAGCTCATGGCACGGTGTGAAAAGGCACACGCGGCGAAAGCGAAACAGTGCGCAGACAAGCATGCAGATGCGCAGTCGGTCGCTGCGAATCTGTGCGATCGCTGCATTGAGGCTTCATTCAATTAGGCTACATTTAGCTATACAAACACTATAAGGACATATTTCACATAGTTTGCTCTCAGCGTTTGCCTGACTTTCACGCAAGAAGCCGGTTCGGGAGACTCCATCGCGGCGACCGCGCGCAGTGGCGTTCACTGTACGTATTCGGTAAAGAGATAGCGTCTGTAAACGATTCTGTGCTTTCGGTTTGCCCAATATTATTATTTAGACAGTAAAAAACTTCTCTCGTTTCGAGAGTACTTAGGGAAATGTCCGGGAGAGCTCGCGCGTGGTGTTTTCTGTGAGCGCTGACAGCAAAACCTATGAGGAGCGCGCCGCGTGATCTCTCATACTACGCCAGCGAGGCGCTTCCGATAGAGGGCGACTCCGTAACTCCTCGCCGCCAATAAGATAACAGCAATAGAATATGACTTTTCGCGGATACGCCTCAACCGACGCAGAAAATGAGACAATAGGATTCGAGAACATGGAAACACCTTTTGACTGCGGGGAAGCTCCAAGTCAGCGCCGGCTCCCTAGCAAAAAACCCATGGCACTCAAGAAGCGCTTTAACGTTGCTGAGGCATTGCAAAAGCTGCACAGAGCAGAAGGTGAGAGAGTATAGCCAGCTCTGCCGGGCTAGAATGTAACCTCCCTGAGTTGCAGTACTCGTGTCAACTGCAATCCTCTTCCTCGCGCTGTTCACAGCATCAATCGCAAGCAACACTCACGACGGAAACGCCGCACCGATGCTTGCGTCACCTCTTCAGGGACTGTCCAGTTTTCGCTGAGCAGCGCAAGTCTGAGCTGGTGGAAGTGAAACTTTTGAGAGGACTGCATCACACCCCCAACCAGCAAAACCTCGAAGGTGGCACTGGTGCTCTCGAAGTGCGTCCAGGAATAGGGGATTCCTGCTGCGAGACCCCCAGTGCTGGAACTCTTCGCCAATTCCTCAAACAACTTCCTTTACTCAATCAGGCCACGAGCCATCCTCACCAGAACACACGAATGTGCTTGCGGAAAGAAGAACGAAGCGCATTCATGAATGCGCTTGGTCAGCTTTAAATTCTTGCACGATTTAAATATCTTAGCATTTGCTTGCGGTTGTATTGCTTATTATGTGTTTTAGACATTTTTACGCTACTATTCCTCCGGCATCTATCTGGTTTATACGTGTTGGCGCATGTGGACTTGCAGTATGGCTGCTCCCTTCTGTAACGCCGCATTCAACTTGAAGGTATGCAAGTTTAAACGCACACAAAAAAAGTCTTGCTTCTCGCAGTCTTCACAGCACGGATCGAGCAAGTACAGTCTTCATTTGTCAGCGTCGTCTTCCGTTCTTTGCTTTCTAGTCCGCGTCTCGCACGCGGATCTTGATTAACCGGCTCGAGTCAACACTGGGCTGAAACTTGCCAAGGAGGATGGCCGCAACATTCTTGTAACAATGCGAGCAGCAGAGTTTTAAGTTGTGTAGGGTCGTGCGTTTCCGACCCCGATGGTTCCTGCGCTCGACGCCTCCACTGCAGATCTCGCTATCGACCGCCTCAACGATAGCTGCTCCTGCCTGCTCCCTGGATGCCTTCGCCGCGAACCGCCGCTCAGGCGGTCGAAGACGCTCTCCCACCTTGCTTCGTTGGATGATATTTTTTTTTTCATTCTCTCATCCTCTTTCTGTGCGCGACCCCAGCTTTTCCTCTGACGTAGCGAAAAAAAGAATGCTTTTCTCTCTCTCAGGGGTTTTTCTTTTTCACGTATGAACCCGCGCATAATTTGTCGCTGTGCATGTCAGTGTCAGTTGTCTATAGAAAAAAGAGGGAGGGAAACGCTAGAGAAATGTGCGTACCGTAAGCTGCAAGAAGGGCTTTAACGTTCGACACGCTGTTGAATAAAGCAAAGGAAATCTCCTTCCCTTCGTCTTCATTTTGAAATTTCATACTGCGCATTTTATCTGCGCTCGCAAGTGAGTATACAGGCAGAACAAGGCCCGAGGTTTTTAGTGATCGATAGAACGAGCCGGGAGAACAGCATAAATGTGTCAGGTACACTTCAAATGACTCTATGCCGTATTTTATTCTAATAAATGGAGAGGCTTTTACACACGTTTAAAATATCGTCGCTCATACGCTGAACTTAATATACCCGCGAACTCAGATCGGAATTAGTGAGACTGCAGTCCCAGTCGAAGAACCATAACATTTGGAGAAAATGGCAACCGGCTATAGAAACTTCATCTATAATAAAAGCGCTTGCTTGCTTGCTTGCTTCATTCATTCATTCATTCATTCATTCGATCGATTAATTCCATTGATTGATTGATTGATTGATTGATTGATTGATTGATTGATTGATTGATTGATTGATTGATTGATTGTACAGCAGCGTCAGACTTCAGTAGTTAGATAGGTTTTTGTGAATGTGTTTAGGTGAAACCCAGCAGGCCTACGAGCTGAAACGTGAATGCCTGCCAATCTAGCTACAACTTCCTACGATTTTGCTGCTATGAAAAATTCTGCCCGTCCCAAGATTCCGAGTCCCAAAATTTTGTAAGATCATTAGTTTGAAGGTGACTGCGAACGGGTTACGTACTGGGTCTTCGGCGCACCGTACGGAGTAAGAATTGTATTCTCAGGTTCATCAGCGTGCACAAGGAGTGCACGTTAAACTTGTGGTCTCGGCGTTTCCGGCAAATGTCCGAAACCGAGTTGCCGGTGAAGGCATCAACGGAGTGAGGTCTTATTTGATATTGTTATCAAATACTTTATCTTAAGTGGCATTGTATCGGGGCAGCGTGTTTGGCGATACCGGTACCAAGATTTCTGTGGTAATAACTCAAAAAGCATGCTTTGTCATGCTGATTCTGCTAGACGTGGCAGAAACACATGCTTATGTGACTGTTGCTAAGCTTGAGATGCAAAAGAACGCACTCTTCAAGATGAGTTGTCAAATGCCCACACCTCTGATTCATGGTTGGAGGCACCTCCCGCTTTTGCTCATCTCTACGTCACAAAAACATGAGCTTTCCCGCGAACGCTACATTTTGTTCTAGATATTTAGAGTATATATAGTGTGTGTTCATGGGACACGATAGTCGCAATCTGACCAGAAAGATCACAGTGAGTGCAGTATAAGTTCGCAAGGGTGTTCAAACACTTCATATGCGACGCGAGTTTCGATACAGTGCTGTGGTATTTCTGCCGTTAAAGTAGATTAAACTTAGAGGCACTTTTCCCAAAGATGAAGACAAAGTACTGAGCGTCTCGCGCATAGTTCGGCGTTACTGCGTTAGCTCGACTAAGGTTGCTTAAACCGGAAATTCAACCATCGCCGCAAACATTGCCTGTCACTTATACAGTGACAGATTGTGCTCAATTGAATTCGGTGCGAAAGCGGCGTAGTGTTGTTGCTTAAATGTCTACGTATATCGCAATAATCGCCTTCTCGGAACCTAATGTTTGCGTAACTTGCGCAAGGAATGCCAAGGAGTGCGCATACGGCAGGATAATTTTTTTTTGACTCAACTCATCCCCCAGGAGCACTAGCCGAAGAATCAAATTCTCCTAACATTATTTCGTGTCATAAAAGAGACTCGTGTACCATGCGGTATCAAGAGCTCGGCATCCGCCCGCAAGAAGGCGATAGAAATCACGAGGTTACTTTCTCAGTCCGCCATCTTGAAAAAAAAGTGTTTCTCGTTCTCGAGTACGGTCTATGTTAAGAAGAAAAATACGAGACCCGATGTCCACGGAGGCGTGTCCGTCACGCTACGAACACGGTCTGTGCTGAAGCGCGCCCATTGTCCAAGCACCCCGCTGGTGAATCTGCTGCTGTTGTCTTTGCACTGAGGCATTCGCGGATCCGAGGCGCTTTCGCAATTTCTAAAGGGCTCGTAGGAATTGTTATAAACGGTGGCCCTCCTTTTATTCTTGTCAGTCGGACTCTTTGTTTAAAGTGAGCACAAGGCGGAATAATATGAATGATGCTGTGGCTTGAGATGTGTGTTGTGTATATACGTTGTCATATGTTATCGTATACGTGGTTTGCGTGTGCATGCGTGCGTGTTTGTTTGTGTTTGTGCAAGTAAACATAACGCGGTAGAACAGAATGAAAGCGTGCCAAAGTAGCAGAATTAAAAGCACTGTCACTCTGAATCAACATTTCATGCCTTTACAAAAGATTCTGCTAGTGAAAGGCGCTTCATACATTGAACTGACTTTAGTATATCACTATATAAAGAGCATAAGTACCTGTTTATAGAAGGTTTAGAGAGTTCTTCCTGAATGCACTATGACTAACAATGCGAAACCTATGCCACTCTTGGAACGGCAGAGTGTGTAAACTTTGCTTTAGCACGGAAACGTCCCATGTTAATTCTAGACTTCTTTCAAATAGCTACGGTAAATATAATTTAGAATGAGCTTGCTTTTAGGACTGAGATATCATGCTGCTACACTGGACGTACATGGCTAGAGCTGTTCAAAGAAAGCATATCCTAAAGACACCTCCTTGCTTCTTTTCCAACTATACCATGCCGGTATAAGAAAGAAAAAAAAAGATCCGCACATACGCAATTGTTTGACAATGCCAGAAATCGGGGTGTCGAAAAAAGAAAGGAAAAGGAGGTTCGGGGCAAAAAATAACAGGGTTTCGCACGTTGTATGTTTTAAGCTCCTTTAAGAGAAGGGGGTGTTATGGGAATGATAACTAACAGAACACATTCGCAAAGTCTTTACGTACTAGTTGACTAATAGGAATAGTCAGAGCAGGGCAGCCGAGGAAGCTCAGCCTAGTGTCGCATCTATATCTCCTGCAGGCATCTACACCGGCAAAGTCCGACTTGTGTTTTTCGAGAGTACGTGTGGGAAAATATTTACTGCGATTGTCCTAAAGAAAAGCGTAAATTAATAAAATGTTATCATAATGTTCACTGCGCTGTTAACAATCTACGCATAAATTAAGCACGATGAATACCAGTAATGCGCCTTTCTTATTGAATTTCCGCTGCTCAATTTATGACCTTTCAAAAAAAGCATTCTAAATCTCTGGCACCGGTTTTGACGTCCGTAAGTAATAACAACATCAAACGAAACAGTTTACAATTTTTCTTGTGTACAACGAATTGCAGATTTTTTCCCCTTCCGAATGGCGTTTGCTCCGTTCGAAACTAGCTATATCAAGCTGCAAGGACATTTAGACATTAAGCATAAAAAATACCTCATGCATTTTTGTACTGCCGAATTTGCTTCTATCGCATTAGAAATTGCACGAAAATTTCTAGTAGTGCTCCGATACAACGTAGCTCACGGCCAGTAAACTTCCACATAACAGAGCTGGCGAATACGGCGGTAGGCAACTGAGAGAAAAACGGAAGCCGGACGTAAAGAAAATTTGCCTTTCCTGTCGACTCTAATAACAGTCTTCTCCGCTATCGCCATGGGAACACTCCGTGCAACAGGATCTCGCTCGCGCACCTTCTCCTGCGCGCGAACATGGAGGGACGAAATCTTCCTCGCCCGCGCTAATTGCGCTAATCACATGAGGATCTCACCTACATTCCGCTAACCAAAAAAGATGGTGTCCATTCCAAATACTCTCTCTCCCCCTCTGCTGAGACGGTCCGCTACACACCAGCCTAATCGAATCAGCAACGCCGTGCCGTCTGTGTGTCGCATTGTCATAACGACCACACCGCGTCGAGCTGTAGCTTTTGGTCTGTATCTCACTGCGGCACGCTCAGGTAACGAAGATGTGGCGCGTTGTGGACCGCGGCGGGCGGTGATCATTGCGGCGTGTCCGTTCCTCTCTCGGTGTGAGATCTTCTGACGACATCGTCCAGGAGAAATGCGACCTACTTAAGCTACGCTGTGTCATTGTTATGGTGCGGTGTGCATTCTTTCTGTGTTCTCGAAAAAAATAGACCTCTTTCTTAACATGGATCCGTAACGTAGAAGAGAGAAAATTTGGTCATATTTGGAGAGGTGATCCTAGCAATAGGTTTGTTGTACTACCAAGTTATTTACAGTATCCCCTTAAGGCATGTATTCCACGAGAATGCTATAAGCGCTTTAGTGTGGGTGCATGGAAAAACATGGAAGAACATGAAAGAAGTTACTAACAATAGCATGGTGAGAGAGTTTCTAAGGAAATTAGACTGAGCGACTATGGATTCACTGAAGGTTAAACTGGTGCAAATTATGTGTTCCACAGGAAGATACCAAAGGAAGCTCTATAATTTTCATGAATGCAGCTCCAATTATACGTAAATACCGCATGGTAAGCGCAAAGTTCCAGGCAAGAAATGGGGCCAGTGTATCTAACTGTGAACGCTTACTCGGATCGTTTTGCAGCAGGACATCTCACAGACACCAAAGGCAAAACTACTTGCGGAAAAAAAGCACGATTACTAAAGTAGTTCTTTATGATTACACCCTTTGTGTTATTTATCTGAATACATCACCGATTCCACCAACGACTATCGCAGGAAAGGCACTAATTAAATAAAATGGCACAATGCAGCCATTATGTGTGCACACAATAAGCAATCAAGCCGTGCCAGAGCAGAGATAGCAATACCGTGACAATAAGTTAAGATAATTAACAAGCAAAAGTAGGATAAGGATTTGAAATTCATGTGTATGAGAAATAACAGCAAAGCAAAAGAAGAAAAAGACCGCAACATGTGCAGTAATTTGGGGGAATAGGCAATTATTATAATGGATTAAATAGATTAGACAATCATTCGTGACGGCGACGGAAGCAAGTAAGTTGAAGTAATGGCAAAAGCTTGTCTAGTAAGGAGCTGCTGATCAGAGTAGGCGGCAAGCTGTGCCACTGTTTATTTCAAGTAGGAAAAAATGAAGCTTTCATCATAAGGAAGATAAAATGAATAATTCCACATTTTAATACCTGATATTTATTAGATTCTGGCGCTCCGCTAGATCAGTTTATACTTGTAGAACATTACGTGTCTCTTGCTGAACAATATTATTAGCTCTACTTTCATTCATTTGTAAGGAAAAAGTTGAACAATGTTAGAAAAATTATGAATTCCACGACATATTTTTTTTTTCTCCGAAACAGTAGCGCGTACCCGTCGGCGCGACCTCATGTACGTCAAAATATATTTCCTTATATTCGGGGGTTGTGCTGACGCAAAAAGGAAAGAAAATGAAATAAGTTTTCGAAAGCAACTCACTACAGGTTTGCTCTTCGGTTCATTATTCTAGAAGGCAACGTAGTCGCGTACAGTGACGAGAAGTTAACTACACCAGCGTATACGCTGTCGCCAAATCCATGACTTCACAGCGAGTACTGCAAAAACTTTCGAGTGGCCTTGCCACCCGTCTTTCGGTCTTGCCTCTTTCCTGGATTACTAAGTGCGCAGCAGCTCACAGAAAAGGTGGCCGTGTCACGTGGAATTAGAGAAGCGCAATTTACAATTATAACCTAACTTGACATTACACTCTTAGCGTTCCTTCAAACGTGGTGACTCCCAATCGGAAATCGCTCCTTACAAGCGGTGGCGACTGGAAAATGGAGGTAGCCCAAAATAAATAATCACTAAAGTAGACAATCGCAACAGACAGTCCTCACGGTGGAAAAGACCCGAAGCGATGTTAAGAAGCAACGAGACAGGAGAGAGCGTCATTCGCAACTAACCTAATGAAAAGCAGACAGGTACAGCCTTTAACGCAGATACACAAACAGGTACGCTTTCTATTACCCTGCGCAGCAACGAATATCATTTCCTCTCGTATGTGGTGGAATAACCGTTGATTTTGGCAATTTAATTTTTCTTTGCTTTCTGGTGTGTTTTCGGTGCGCAAATGTGTTCGCGCACGCTGGTAATCTAAAAAAAAGTGTACCCGTCTACTCTGAATAATAAGGTTAGTCGCGAGTGGCACTCTTTCCTGAACGGTCGTTGCTTCTCATGGTTTCGCGCCTTTTCCACCTAAGTATGAAGCAACTAGCCAAGCAATAAGTTCTGTCCGAGCTGCACCCCTAGGCGTTACCCCTCTGCCAAGTAATCCAGTAGTCATTTATGCCGAATATTTTTTGACAAGAAGGACACTCACTTTGTCCGAACCAGGATACTTGTCTCGCCGCCGCAGCCGCCGCCGCACTCCGTTCGCGGTCGGGACTCCACTCCGGCAACCGCTCAGCCCGCGCCCATGCGTCAGCTTCTGGAACAAAACGTGCGGCGTCTTTACGAATGGCGGAAGAAATCACACGTTGGTAGAATAACAAAAATAAAGACATCATACGAACACTTCTTCGAGATCTTAGAACGAAGGAATATTTCGGTTACATTCAATGGCCAAATATTTTTCCAGGCGTCGGAACGTGGTTTTTAATACCATCTCACCTGTTTTACTGTCAGTATTGCTAAACAGTGTGAGCACACACAGGCCACGACGCTCTATTACGGCAATGTCGCTGTCAGTTAATGAGCTGTGAGTGTGGTGTGGATAAAGATTTGTGAGGTAACTTTCTACCTCCCCCTCCCCCCCCTCTCTCCAGCGTAGCGTAGCAAACCGGATCTACCCATCTAGTTAACCTCCCTGCCTTTCCCCTTTCTTTTCTCTCTCTCTCTCTTGGTAGGCTAATATGGGCCCGAAGTTCCCTTTATTTTTCTTTCGTCTGTCTCAACGTCGCTCCTGCCTTTAGACTCCAGTTCGCATGACGTGCGGGTTCTTACTGTATTTACAGCAAATGACTTAGCTCCCATAGTTCTTCACAGGAAAAACAGAAAAATAAAAGTATAAAGGGTGCCAAGCAAGGAGACAATCTTAACAAGGGTAATTAATGAATGCTTTTAAAAAGTGTTTAAGATTGCTGATAGAGAAGGTATAAGGGTAAGTAGCAACGCGCAATTATCGCAGCAAACTTCGGTTTGCACATGTCGTTGTCCTTTATTTTATATTCTAGATGTAGAAGCATGAAAAGCAAAGGTACGTTAGAGCTGGTTATCCCCAAATCCCAAATTCGTTACAACAGCAACAATAAAAAAATGAAAATTAAGAATAAAATGTCAAAAATCACTATAAACACACGAACTCTACGGGCACCAGCACCGCAAGCACAGTTCAGTAATTATGTGACGGTCACCCACCACACAGGAGAGCAAAACTTCACAAATGTTCTTTCATGTACTTATGCATAAAGACAAAACGGCCGCGACATCTCTCCTATAACACATAAGCACAGTGTAGATAAGACAAAAACACGTAAAGTCCCTTATAGGCAGTCCATAAGATTATCGTCCACTCATAAGATTATCATGATAGATAGATAGATAGATAGATAGATAGATAGATAGATAGATAGATAGATAGATAGATAGATAGATAGATAGATAGATAGATAGATAGATAGATAGATAGATAGATAGATAGATAGATAGATAGATAGATAGATAGATAGATAGATAGATAGAGGTTTTAATGATATGCTTGATATGCTAGCCTGTCTGTTTGTCTGACATACTACTCCAAGTGTTGGAGATCATTTGCAACAAGTGATTGCGTACTTGAACCGTTAAGCAATGTTCAGTAGCCTGGCAATAGAACAGTAGCTCGCGTTTGGTAGTAAGCCTATAGAAGCTGCGCAAGTGTTAGTTTATGTAAGTCCGACAGTCACAGAAGACCCGGACTATAAGAAGAAAATTTCCAGACAAATAAGAATATGCTGATACGCATATAGCGCTTCACACCATTGTGCATGTACGTTATCTCCATCCCGTGAGATCACAAATAGACCAAAAAGAGGTGAGGCGTGCAGACAGGACACAAGAGTAGAGAAGTGGACAACACGAGCGCTCTACTCTACTCTACTTCTCTACTCTTGTGTCCTGTACGCACGCCTCACCATTTTTTTTTTGCATAATGAATCCTTACCAACTAGCTCAGCTTTCTGTCGTTCTATGCAAATAGAGTGCGATCTCAACTTACGGAGAGCAGCAAATCGTTATCCTTGAAAAATAAAGTATACAGTTAGCGCAGTTCCACCAGTACAAAGAAATAACCTAGAACAGAGAAACTCAGGGAAGGAACAAAGGGACGCGCAACGAGAGGTCGAGCGGAAAATCATAGGAGTAATGTTAAAAGGCGAGAAGACGTCAGTCTATACGTATTAGAGAGCAAACGAGTGTAGCTCATATACTGAGTAGAGGTTGAGATTAATAGAAAGAAGGGGAAAGTGCAGGGGAGGTAGCATATCATACAAAGCTGCAAGGAAGTAAGTGGTTAGAGTAACAATATGGTTGCCGAGAGAAAAAAAACGCAATTTAGGATGACAGAGGATCAGATAGTACGATGAGATAAGGAAATCTGCAGGCATAAGATGCAATTAGCTGGCGCCAGAGAAATACAATTCATAAACAACCTGCAAAACCTTCGTCCTGCGGTGGACTTACTTATAGATTGAGGACTTAACTTTAGATCGATAACCATAAATTGAGCTGCGCAGATTCTAATGAAGATGAAATCAAACAAGGCTAACGAAAAGCAAAGGCTATGGGCATGCGTTTGCAAAGGTTCTCGTTGCAGCAACTGCTTGTCGTTGGCCGGGCCTAACTGTTCTGCTTTGGGAAGATTCTTTACAGCAGCACATTTGTCCTTAGGTCGGGTAAAATTTACCCGTATGCGCCACGGTGACAAAAAAAAATGTACTTGACACATTGTCTCTTCTTCAAATCGCTTTGTGCACTCGAAAACGGTGCGACGTAAACAAAATGGTGACTGGATACGTATCTGGTTCCAAGTTAGTTTCGTCACCTCCACTTCCTCTGGATTGGTCAATGGGAACACGCAAAACGCTACGTCGTCGAATGTAGTGGGTATGAAGGAACTCATGCAGCAGTTAACCATGGCGAGAATGGCGTAAGAGACAGAAAGCCTAAGCTGGTGCTTAATTATATGATTATATGGTTATAGCCCCGAGACGACAGCAAATCAGACATGTTCGTTGCCACACAGGCAAAACTGTGTTAAATATAAATGCTAAACATTATTTGGACACCTTATCCCAGTGGATCGCAAGACGGTTTGCTTGAGGTTTCTACGAGGACACGTTGGTGCTAATGAAACTCAAGCACTTCGGGTTTCTTCAGCAAAAGGTATCTCAATTCTATTGAACGTTCTGGCAAACCAGCCAACCATTATGCATACTACTTTTACTGCGAAGCTGCCTATGGTTAGGATTCCGGGATTTGTTCGTGGCGTAGCATCAACAGCAAACTATCATCATCTATGGCTCATAACCCCGTAAGGCAGAGGCTTCAAGCACTCAGCAAAACGACGAGAGCAGTGCATACATTCTTTGGAATCACGCGTACGAATATATAACAGCATAAGTTTCAATAAAGAACAAGCTCAAAACAAGCATCCGAACCGCATAATTGCTCATAAGGCGTTCCTGAGCCTACATGCAATGCGAAACATGTAGCGTTCCCGCATACGTCTCCCTGTAAAGATTACTGTTGCGCAAGCTTTCGCGGCGACGGCAGCTTGACTGTAGCATACGAAGCAGGGAGTGACGTAACTACACTTTCGTACGTAAAAGAAGAAACCACCCAGCAATTGATTCCTATTTTGGCAGCACTATGGGGACGCCACGTATAGTGAGGGCGCCTGAAGAGCAGCGTGCATACGAGGCGAGGCGAATTTCTCTTCTCTCAGATCGACTCTTTGTAGGTGCACGAAGTAGTGATGCAAGCCAAGTCGCAGGCCGTCGAAACATCTCAGACTAATAATTCTGTAAAGTACATGTGAGTCTCGCCACATGAATAATTTCAACCTACGTCGCAATGGGAAATCGTTCTAGTTGTCGTTTAGAGCTTCGCTGTCCAACCACCTTCACAGCGGGGACTGGAAACCATTTTATTGTTCTCGGTGTCTCATCTTACTTTTGGTTTTGCTAATCCGCGTCTGCCATACTATTAATTTACCTTCACTGTGAGGAAATTTGGCAATATTACGGCATAATACCCAAATTTTGATCACCGGACGCACACGGGCAGTGTGTGTTTTATGAAGGGCAAGGTGAAGATATGATCCCCCTGGTCGCCTGTAACGCACACACTAGTGTATTGGAATTTGTAACAAAATGCATCACAGAAGTACCACAAGAACAGTCAGTCAGTAGGATCTCAATGTTCTGTACATGAGTCTAGGGAATCAAAGAATAGTGAACATGTATACACTTGCATGTGTAAAGACATGTGCTTCGCATTGTCAGTTCGTTAGTGCGATTAGCATTCGTAGGATATTTCACGTACTTTCCGGTATCTTTCTATGTCCGGATCTAACCGTTTTCCTTTTACGCCAACTTGAGTCACTCTGTATGTGTTACTGTGTATGTTCCGCTCTCCAATGAACCTCCTTGACGCCATCTTGGGTCACTACATATGTGCCACAAGCAGGGTACGGGCTAATCTTCGTAATAATCTCTATAACATATAACACATAAATCTCCAGCATATAATTGAAGCTTGTATCTCTGTAACATATAAATCATGTCATCCCTAATTACACATCCATCATAAGATAGATTTATAAATGTATTAGTGCTTTCAATCATCACCAAAAAATGAATGCGCCGCTAATAATCTTTTTAACAGTACCGATAACATCATCATCCACCATGAACGTAACAAGGGCAAATGAGATCCGGAGCGGAGGCGAAGTTCATCGAAGAGGGGGAAATGCGATCACGCCACACGCCGCAGTCAATCGGTGCTTTGCAGAATTTCAATGGCAGCACTTTTCAGCGCTGTGGACACCTCCTCATCTGTCTTCATTGCTTAGTGGCTTGGGAGGTTGCGCTGCTTATCCCGAGGTCGCGGGATCAAATTCCAGCCATGGCAGCCGCATTTCTAGGAGGCGAAATGCAAGAACACCCGTGTGTTGTGCATTGGGAGCAGGGTAAAGAACCCCAGTTAGTCAAAATTTATCTGCAGTCCCCCACTACGGCGTGCCTCATAATCAGATCGTCGTTTTCGCCCCTCCTCATGCGGGCACACTCACTATCCTCTTCACAACGCCGAGGAGAGAGAGAGGGTTTTTCTTCACCACGCTACACCTCGCAACCAATCAGTGCTTAGCGGAATTTCGGCGACAACACTATCCCGCACTGTCCACAACTCCTCACCCGAGCGCCCTTACGATCCTCTCCACAATGCCGAGAAGAGAGGGTGTTTTTTTTTCTTCACATCTGTAAACCGCGGAGCACCACCGTTCCTCCTGTAGAATGCTTCCGAATATCAAAAATGACCCCTTCGACCGTTTAACTTGTTATCTTGTAAAGCGTGCTTTGCCTCTCGCGTGACCTTCTGGAGGCGAAACATTCTACGCACTGCACGGGGTCAAAAGTAAGAGTACGAAGCTTCTAAATAAAAACGACGTTAAATCTCCCTTTTTGAGGAAATACTTACTTAAATAGTTTTACTGTCTCTTTTTTTATGTACAGGTACATACAAGAAAGCTAGTCTTTTATTTCTTGTAACTGTATTTTGCCACGCGCAACGTCTATGTAAGGAGAATCATACTTCACTAACCTCAAACATGATGAAGGTAATTAAAGAAAGAACGAAGGTGTAACTCAGCAAATCAAAGGGTGACCCAATGGAAAACAAAAAAAGAACAGCGAGAAAGAAAGAGAGTGGGGCAGAATTAAGAACCATGAATCAATTACCTGAACGCTATCAGCAATTAACTGGTGGTGTAATACTTACTAGTTTCTTTCATTATTTGCAGTAGCAATTGTAGGGACACTCCAGGCGAATGCCCACCGTCGGCGTCGCCGTGATGTTATGCATAAAGTCTAAGTGCGTCTAAGTGCGGGGCACAATGGGGTCTATTGGGCCCGCGGTGGCGTAAGCAGTGGGTCCGAAAGAAAAGCATGAGAGGGCGAGCCGAGAAGGATGGTGGCTTAATGCGCGCCCTTTTCCCGTTTGTCCAGTGTAATGCGCGAAAGAGAGAGAGAGGTGGGGAAGGCAGATGACCGCGTCTCCCACTCTAACTTGCCCGTTGCTTGTCGCTTCGTGTGCGCTATGTTCTCACGCGCCTAGCGTTGGAGGTCCCGTAATCGTAAGTTTCGGATACGCGTTGAAGCTAGAGGCAGCACGAAGCGTTCGCTAGCCGCTTCTGTCGCTCTTACACCAGCGTTCTGACAGCCAGTGTCAGCGGCCATAGAGCGAGTTCTATGTTCGCATGTGCAAAGCTTGATACCATGCTTGATAATTTATTAACAGTAAGCGAATATTTACTGCAATTTATACGGTGGACAAAACTACTAAGTTTACTTCGTATAGATGTCTAATAATTTGCTATCGGAATCAACGCTTCGCTTTTGGGGCGAAACTGTGACTTTCGTTTCATTAAAATGCTACTTTTGGTGAAAGTGAAAGGCTAGATAATTTTTAATATCGGGAGAACGCGTGGACTTGGCTGTCCGATGACACTTTTAAGAAATCAGTCACAAAAAGAATAAAAAGAAACATATTACGCCGCTAGGCGGAACACGCCCGTGGACTAAGGAACGTTCATCCACATGTCCAGTTCAGTTCAGTTTATTACCCTAACGTCCCCCGAAGGGGCATTACATAAGGTGTGGGTTTTTATAAGATAGCAAAATATCGTCAGAAATGCCCTAGGTCACTATGACTTCTAAATGTTCACAGGTCCCACTTTCATTTATGTACGTATATTTCAGTATGGTGAAGGTGGTACTTATCACGTGAGGCTGTCATTCGCCACATAACATCGGCTTTTTTACGCCATGAAGTGCATGACGTGTCTCTTAGTTCGCAATGGTTAAATCAAGAGACATTGAACAAACCACGACTACCGTCAAAGCTAACACGTCTCTCCTGTATTTTTTCTTTGACTGCTCGCTCTTCTTTATATAGCATATCTTTAATTAAAATTAAATTATGTGGTTTTACGTGCCAAAACCACTTTCTGATTATGAGGCACGCCGTAGTGGAGGACTCCGGATATTTAGACCACCTGAGGTTCTTTTACGTGAACCTAAATCTAAGTACACGGGTGTTTTCGCATTTTGCCCCCATCTATATGCGGCCACCGTGGCCGGGATTCGATCCCGCGACCTTGTGCTCAGCAGCCTAACACCATAGCCACTCAGCAACCGCGGCGGGTTAGCATATCTTTAGTAGCTTTAAGTGGAGAATGCGGCGCGTGATGCATAATGCGAGGGACATCTTTCTAGTAGAATTTTCCTTCTCTAACATCCGTCTAAGATTTCTCAGCTTGGCACTGCAAGGCGATGATTCATGGTGCCCCTGAGCGCCACGTAGTAATAATTATTGCCGTTGCAAGCCGTGTTCACTCATTTTACTAATGACCTTACATGTCATTCTTAGAATTTTCTGTTTTTACCAATGCAAGCTAGTGCACAATGTGTTACACGTATTTTGCAAGCCGCAATGCAGCAGCTTTCACAATCAACGTGAATGACTATCCTAAAGAAACGAAAGGACTTAAGTGTGATATACGTCGCCTTTAGCGCGTACTTAACATACATCTGCCTACATGTACGAAAGCAGTAACGTTTAAAAATTGTAAAGCAGCAAGTGCAATGCAATGCTTCTTAGAAAACAGTGACATAAATGAGGAATATTGGCTGCCACAGCGCCGTGAGTTATTGCGGCAGTTTTAGTCGTGTGCCTGCGAATGTTTGTTTTATTTTGGTATTAAGTAGTACAAGGATTGATACATTTTTCTTAGATTACTTACCAAGAAAGCACAAAGAAGTAGCCATCGCCAGCATACGACGAAGACCCCTCTATTTATTTTCATTGACTTACTGAAGCAAAGCCACATCATTAAACGAGCAGCTCGTATTGACATGTTTACTAATGAACATTGAATGGTCAGAATGAACTACTGAGGAAACGCTCTAGGTAATGTCTCGTGCGTTTACTTCAGGTTGCTTATTTTTTTTTCCGGGATCGCTATTCGTTCAAAATATGGTGAATTTAACAAACTGAAACACCTAAAATCGTTACACGAACGCTTATGTTATCCAAACGTACCAGTGTAGCATCAGGGGGCGAAGCTCGTTGGTAATCCAGCCACGCCAGCAACTTCAATTTGACTTTAAATCTTTGGGAGTAATTTTTCCCTATCAGATTTCTACCTCAAGCATCACGAAACTCATGTCTTTCCTCATAGTACCAGAAATCTTAAAGTGATATGGGTATGAGCATTACTCAAGTATTTCTCCTGAGCAAACCGGATGCTGTTCTGGTTGACCTCCCTGCCTTTCCTATCCTTGTTTTCTCTCTCTCTGGAGACCAGGTCTCGTATTCATAAAGCTATCTTACGATAAAGCGTTCGTGCCAGCCAGTAGTGACGTAGTAGATATTATTAGCGAAGGCGATCAGCCAATGAAGAACAGCCGTTACGAACGAAAAGCTTCGTAAATTCGGCCCAAGGTGCCTGGTTCGCGCTGCGCGTTGTCGAGTACCGTGCGTATAACCTAGCCAGTGTATCTCGCTTTCAGGTACGTTGTGAGCAGGACTCTTGTGAAAATTTCTCATATCGCTTCATTTTTTTTTCAGAACATATGGCCTGCGCTCAACAAGGCGCCACTACCTGATGAAAGTGTGGCTACATACAAGCCGCCCACCTGTGAGCCATCTTTGGTCCACACCGTATATCCCTGCTGCACTGCATTTAAGAGAACAAATTCTTTGCGTATATGTGTGATGCTTCCTCAGCTCTATGCCTTGGTCAAACTTTAGTTCAAAGCAAATTTCTTCAGGACGTTTCGTCGTGTCATTTCACATCCTTTCACTTATAATTTATTTTAGCTTTATTTCCCTTTCATTTCTCTAAGCAATGGGAAACACGTACTACCGTATGGGAGGCTGACTTCTACACGTATATTTGTTCGTTCGCATCGTCGTATAATAAACAATCGTCAACTAAATAGACTTCGTATATTAAATGCTCGCGTTATAAAATATATTCCTTAGAATTTCATAGACTTCTGGCGCGCTTTATGTCCGAGTAGCTTGCCTGGGCTAAATGTGATTCAAGAGAAGGCTTCAGGTCGGCATTTGAAAAAGAAAGAAGAAAAAATAAAGAAAACACTATGTATGTTATTCACAATTTAAACATGCAATGTCCTGGCACCATAAAGTTTCTTTACGTGATCTCAACATTATTTCCAGCTAAGGATATCTTATCTTGTTGGCCTTCTTTAGGAAAGTAGATATCTTGTGCATGATAGTCAAGGTTGCACGATAAATTTACTTGAAAGCAATGTTATCGAACTGATGTTTTAAACGCTGGCTCAGGCATATACTGAACTGCCGGGGCGGTTCAACAGAATTGTATTTCAGCTGCGGAGTACCGCTCACAGGTACGGCCCTTTGCCATGGCGGCCCCGTCAAAACGGGAGCGAAATTTGTTAGAATAACTCGAAAGGCGAAGGACTGACATAGTGAGCGAAGCATGTGGGTGCGTCCGCTTCGCTTTGTCGTTTTTGCACCCAAACGCAGTCCGCGTCTTTGGAGTGTCCTTATAACCCTTCGCGCACGAGCCCCTCCTGGGCCGTCCATAGCGGGTCAGCACGACAGCGGCGGCAGCTGCGGCACCGACGGCGCAATTGCACCTCGAGCGTCCGTGTTATTGCTACTGCAATAAAACCAACGTTTAATGGGCTTTGGATGCTCATAAGGAACCTCGGGTGGTCAAAATCAATCGGTTACGATGCCCCTGCTACGACGTCCGCTTCAGCCTCTGCGTTGCTTTGGAACGCTAAAGCTCGCCAGTTAATTGCGTGTTGTTGCTATTTGGAACTCCGGTTACAAGCGCTAGCGAAAATTAATAGCCTCTCAAGAGCGTCTTTAAAGCCGAGAAGCTGGCCCGAAGGTGCAGAAGGCTCTTCTGGGTGACGTTCGGTTGGCGACAGAAGCCAGTGGAGCCCTGGACTTGGGGCCCCATCCATCAAGCTCCGAATCCCCTATCCCCCCTTTCTCCAATTCAGTAAAGTTATTCTCTCTCTCTCTCAGTCGGAAAGATTTTACCACAGCACTACCAAATTAATTAATTAATTAATTAATTAATTAATTAATTGTAACGTCCCAAAGGAACACTGGTATTATGAGAGGCCGTTGGGGAAGACTCCGGACTAATTCTGACCACCCGGGGGTTCTTAACGTGCACCTGAAACTAAGTGCACGAGTGTTCTTATATTTCCTCCCCGTAGAAATGCAGCAGCTGCAGCCAGGAGTCAAACCTGCGACCTCGTGCTCAGAGGCAAAACGCAGTAGCCAATGTAATCATCCCAGTCAGTTGAATAATTAATTTCAGACAAAAAAGTTACAAGAAAGTGCAGTTTGAGGACGTTAGGGGAAGCAGAAGCAAGCACAAACCGACATAACACGGTGGCAGCACGCATGAGTTATCTGTGTCAACATGCGGTGAAGAAATAGCATTTAAATCAATAATAACACGAGATACAATAGGGCACATTAGGGGTGGAGGGGGGGGGGGCGACATACAGGGTGTTTCAGCGCACACTTTCAAAATATTTTTAAACGTTGCCTGTGGCAGATAGCACAATTCTAGTTGATGAGTTGGTCTACTCGAAAAAGCAGACATTACTTGCAAAAAAAATTGAAAAGCATAATCGGCTAACTAACAAGAAAGTATACTAATTAAGCTTTTCAACTAATTACCTTGTGGCTCATATTGCAATTTCCAAATTCTAACGTGGAGTTCGCAAGGCGGACCCACTTCGAACTAATTCTTTATATTGCATATTATGCTGAAAGATATATATATATATATATATATATATATATATATATATATATATATATATATATATATATATATATATATATATATATATATATATATATATATAGATATATATAGATATATATCTTTCAGCGTAATATGCAATATAAATTACAGGCTCTCTTTGCCTCCGTTCGTCTTTACACGCGCAACTAACTATTTATTCATATTTCTCGTAGAAATGCATCATTGTTTGCATCCGAAAAAGTCTGTAACGTCCGGAGAAACTAAATACGGAAAATCTCAGGGAATATACCAATATGTAATAAAATAGAAGGTCGATACGAAAAACATTGCATATAAGAGAAAGAGTATATATATGAACTGACTCTAGCCATATGTCAGTCATGAGGGGACAGACATCAGTGTTGCCGGGAAATGCATCAATTATTTCGCGATAATGTTTAGATTTCTCCTCCAGCACCAGCTTTCACAAGATCTAGGTCCAAGTTTTGAAATCCAGATGTCCTTCTAATCATACCAATGAAGCGTGACCGATAACAATATTCATATCGAATACATCGTTCTGCAGTGAAAACGATGAACCACGAAACTTTAGCTATATGTTAAATGGCTGTTTGAAAAAAACACATTGAGAACTGTTTCTAAGATTAAAACAAGCCGAGTAACTAAATAATGTTTCCAATTAATATTACAGTGCTTTAACCGGGAAAGTAAAGATAAAATGGCGATTTACTGTGCTGAAATATTCTTAATCTAGCATCTTTCTTTATTATAAAAATTCATCAACAGAAGAAAACACTTTGCTAAAAAAAATTGGTTTAGTTTATTCATGTTGCTTTTTCATGGTTAATCTCATAAACACACTTACGAGAAGAAACAGTAAAACGTCATCGTAAGGGGAAACCACTCATTGCTAGCTGGTTTGAAGAGCTTATTCTCTTTCATACAGAAATAAAGAGGAAGAGAAAACGGCAAACGTTAGGAAGTATTTGACAGAGCCACACTTTGACCTTTAACAACATTGAGTACACATTGAACTGTTTACAAGTCAACAAAGTAAAATATTAAGCCACAAGACATGCAGAGTGGTTATTGACAAGAGAATACGCTCTTATTCGACTCCTATTCGCCATTATTTAAAGGTCAATAGCTGAAGAATAATAAGAAAATAAAGTAGCAAGATATTCAAACGCGCTAACCATGCCTGTCGCAGTTTGTCCGTCAACTACTGAAAAGTGCCCGCTCGCTTGCTCAATTTGCTTCCTGGTTTGGTACGAAAGCTAGCATTCATCCTTCGCAGCTCCTAACTTTAATGAGAACATACGCTGGTGTGGACATTCCTCTTTACGTCAACTTAGCGCTGAACAACTTTACGGTGACACATAATGCGCGTAATAGAGATGCGGGTTTATTGTTCGGTTCGTCAATGAACGCTATTCTCTTTAGCTTATCACAAGGACGACAGCCGAGTTGACATCCGCGCCGTACCTGTGTCACGTGGGGTTATACAAGTGCCATTCCATTTACGTGGATTAGATCAATCGCACCACTGGGAGCCGAGAATAAGAGTTAAGCAGCGTTTGCTTTGCGTGCGAGTTTTAGGAACAGTATACCCTCGGCGCACAGAGTTCACAAGCCGTGTTTACATGAACGCGATAGTAGCATCATCAGGCTAATACTTATGCGGAAGCGTTTGCATGCGGTGCACCCAACTTCGTCCGAAACAAGCCGGAAGCTTGTTTCCGGCGATTTGCGTTCCGCAGGTGAGTGGAGGAGAGCACAGGGTGGCAACCTTCTCACTTTTCCTCTCTCCCTCAATGCGACACGCTAGCATTTACGCGCACCGCTTGATACGACTTACCCCGTCTCGATCTACTACCTCCTGGCGCATCAATGCGATTCGCCTTTCCAGCACATTAGCACCGCTTAGACGGATGCGGAGCGCTAGAAAAATTGCAATGCAATGCGCAACCTTTCGCATTCATATAAACGCCGCTGCAGCTAACCTACTTATCTGCGCCACAATGACTTTCAATTAACCTCCCACGAACAGGCACTGACCACGATGTGCGACGATTCAATGCAAGGGCGCACTCACCTTCGAGACGGAGCGGCCATCTTGATCCTGTCCGACATTATCCCCCCGACCCCTTCGAACAGCGGAGGACGTGCCCGTCGGCGCACCGAAGAGCGCACAGTAGTTTCGTCACGACGTCATCCGCCAATATACTCGTACTGACGAGGTCATCCGCTTCTTCGCCTAGTGCTAGCACACTTCTAGCGCGCGGAAATCTTCGCGGCGGCGTCAAGTTCCTCGAGAAGACAGGGGCCCCGCCGCTGGTCACGGCTCCTTTCTTCCGCCGTTCGCCGCCGCTTCGCCTCGAACGGAGGATAGCTCGCTTCCGATCGGCGCTGAATGTGTGCGCGCAGTGGAATGACGGGAGAACCAACCTTACGAACTGGCGTCCCCGTTGGTTCGGCCCGAGCGTTTTATATATCCAAGCCAGGGTGCCTTTGATCAAATTTGCGGCGAAGGGCGGCCTCGCCGCCGCCGCCGCCGTCAGAGAAAGGAGGAGGGAAGCGCTGCCGAGGCGAGAGCGGCGAGGTGGCGGTAATTTGGACACGCAAGCAAGCAAGCAAGCGAGCATCGGCTGCGGCCCGCCGCGTTGCCGAACGAGCGGCCAGCGGCGCACCACGTCCCGTAACTCGGTTATAACCCCTGCGCCCCCCGCCCTCCCTCAACCACTCCCCCCACCCCCTCTAGCCCCGTACCAAGGGCCGTTATTCGACGGCGTCTCTCTCTCTCTCGTTTCTTGCGAAGAGCACACAGACAGCACGCAGCCTCTGGTCTCGTGGTTTCTTTCTTTCCCCATCGCAAGCACGCCCTTCGTGAAGGCAGCAGGAAGAGAATAAGAAGCCGCAGTTTTTTATAACCACAGATATGTGTGTGCAGTAGATAGATGCACGATTCGAAAGCGTTTGGGTGCATTCCTTATAGGGCGAGTCACGACAAAGCGAATGTTCGTCATTGAGTGGAAGCCCGCGTAAGGGCTCGCACTCAGGCGCCGTCTATACGTCTCGTAGACGCGCAGGTACGTGAACTTTGCCAGTGGCACCATCGCTTAATGTACGGTGCTGCCTTCCGACACAAAGAACGTCGAAGAATAACGATGCCTGAACAAAACGACGCCTTACCAACTAAAGCCTGCTGAGGCATTGCTGAGTGGCACAATGCAAAAAGTTCGTCGACTGGAGTCCGCACTATTCATCGCGAAAGTAAAGGAGCACAGAAAAGTCAGTAATGAGTATAGTGAGTATTCATGGGACCTCAAACACGCAATTTTGCTGCCTTATGCGCAGCTTTCGTTTTGTTGTTGGAGATAAGCGGATCTAAAAAAAAAAAAAAAAAATACGCTCTTTTTCGTCGTGCTGGCTGTACAACAATGTGGAGGCCTAAATCACGTCAGTGCATGTGCCTATAGGTGCTTGTCTAACACTAATATAGAATGAAACGGATGTGGCAGACCTAAATAGATATAGAGCCGAATTAACGATGTTTCTTGTTTCTTTTCTTTTTTCACATGAACTGCTCGTAACTGAGGTTGCCCGTGTTCGCTGACAATGTATTCGCTATTGCAATTGGCCGACTGTGTTTCGTAGAACCATTCTGGTGTACGTGTTTCATTCAGAATGCAGTTCGTATCACAGAAGTACAATTTGATTTCCGCGCGATAGACTTAACTACAGAGCAAAAAAGAACAAACATGTTTCTCTGTGTCTCTACACCGCAAGCGAATGTACAACGCGCAACCTATCCACTTTACATGTTCTTTTGTTAAACGTGTAAGGTAAGTAAAGACAACGGGAGGACATTTTACGTGCAAGGAATCACGCAACAAATGAAGTGAAGGAAGGGGTTGCCTGCTCCTAAGTTCACGTGCTACGGTACGTCTGCGGTTACGTGAATGTTCCACATCCGGCACTATGGCCGTGGGCGACTCTAGCTAACATTCCCAGGGTCAGAGCTATAAGCGCAAATGCACAAATGCCCAGTACCCAAGAAAATGGACGGAAGAACTGCCGCCGACATAGCTCAAACGGTGGATCATCGTACGCGTAATGCGGCATGTGTGGTGTCGGTTCATATCGGTGGCAAGTTGTTTTTCCTCCACTTACATTTTCCTTCAATTTATCATATCTACATTTAAATCACAACCACAGTTATTATCACAATGCTTTCCTTCGCTTCAATGTCTGTTAGAGTGATGTGCTTATGGCAGGCAGCATGCAGATACACACAGAGCGACAGACTTCACTTTCATGGTGACGACAATCTCTCGCGGGGTTATCGGTCACTGCAACGCGTAAAAGTAAAGCGAACATTAACTGTTGCAGCATAATAGTGTAACAAAAAGCCATGTATGAAAGCTTATCCCAAAAGGTCACTGCCCAAGCACTCCGTACAGATGATTAACCACTAGGTCAATCCCGACGGTTCATCAAACGACGGCTTGGTAGGCTGACGGATCCTCGGTACGCAGTTGATGCTTGCGCTCGGTTGCACGAGCCTGTTCTTTTGCGCGGGCTGCAACATCGACACGGCATAGACGAGCTCGTTCCCGGTTCTGTTCGCGGCATTGCTGATCGAAAGTTGCCTGCTCCTCAGCAGTGCGTATGACGTGTGACCTACCCATTTCGGAACCGGAGAGGAACTGCTGCGCGCGCTCGGCTGCGATGGAGAGCAAGGACGTTATTGCTGGCGGAGCCAATCGCGCGCCTCTCTCTCTCTCTCTCTCTCTCTCTCTTTTCTTTTGTCGCGCATGAGCATGGGGTTGCACCGGAGGAGTTTTCGGCGTACAGGCGACTGACGGACGGACGGAATCAGCTAGCCATATACAGCTTCGCTGTAAGAAAACGGTACTCATTACACTAGAGCTTGCGCGTCATGAACTACCAAGTGAACCAGTTCTCGCCCAGGTATTCGCAGTTTGCCTGCTACACACGAGCGGCGTAGGTTGTGAGATCAATTTCCGCTGCGGTTCGTACTTGCCAGAAGTCAGGTGCAGTAAGACTTTGCTCTTCACCCAATAGCAATGTTTATTGGTGAGGAGTATACTTGCACGTCTTTGAAATATATCGACAATTAAAAGATCTTAAAAATATTATATGCTCAGGAGGTATTGGTGGCCTAGTTGGCTGGCCATTGTCATTCTAAAGACAGCGCATTGTTGACACGTGCCCAAACAATCGTGTGTGCGTGATTTAGTGTTCGTTCATATCTCAACAAACGTGCTACATTTAAAAAGCTTATGTGTCTTGTGTGCGACATGCTCCGACGTACCCTAGCTTTACAAAGAACACTTCCCTTCGTATACTTCTTTTTATCGTCATGTTTGTTTGCCGGTAAAGATTCAAAGCATATCAGCATGTGAACACCTTTCTGAGTTGATTATTACACAATGCATCTGTGATAAACGAAAATTAAGGGATAGATAGGTATACAATATTCTAAGTATATTATATTGTTCACACTGACCACTGAGCTTGCGACACTACGTTACGCACGATTTCCTAGTTTTACACATATCTGCTTGCTGTCACACACAAAAAAAGAAGGATAAGAGGGCAATTAGCTCTAACGCATTAAAGGCGTTATCGTAAGGTTAAAATTCATTTCTTGTTATAGCTAAATTCTTTAACACACTTCGTTCATCATCGCCTATCATCAGCCTCAAACCTCCTGCTACCAATCGAAGGTTGATTGCATAGTTAGTTTG